>NW_023425515.1:66991821-67591821 GCF_014108245.1 Pipistrellus kuhlii
ACCCCTTATTTTGAAAAGCTTACATTTATCTCAAGTATTTGTTATATTCTCTACTAGTGTCATTTGGGAGGTCAGAAATCTAACCCAGACTTAGGTGTCAAATTGGTAAATTGCCTTCACATTGTATTTTGCAAATTAACAAAGCTTTTAGCATCTCTACTATAAATCAAATAGTTCATGATTTCCCCACATTTCACAGTAAATCTTGAGACTCAAGTCAAAATGCATAGTTTTTATTCCTTCTTCATTATATTTGACCCCTATTTTGAAAAATTTAACTTAATTTTATTGATTACTTATTATAGAGAAATACTCAGTCCTTAAACTTTAGTATATTAAAAATTAATGGAGCTGAGGACAATAGCATTGATTAGCCATAATGTGTACATAACATACTGGCCACCAAAGTGACATTTTTGTGTGTGTGTGTAAATTCTTTTTTTTAAATTTCTTTATTGATTAAGTGTAAATCTTGACTTTAGAATCATTCTCAGCCAAGGGTGTGAAACCAGGGATACAAATAAATTTGTATCTGATGTTCAAAACTTTCTCTTTTTCAAGCATCAAATTCATAGTTGAAAGTAGTGAGGCAAAACTCCATGATGGTCAAAAGAGTGGAAACTAAAGCAGTAGCATTAGGGATCCAGAAATATTGACACCATTTTTATGAGCATTTGTGAGCACACAAAATTAACTATGCATTGTCTAATAGTGTGTTAGTGTGATTTCAAGCACTGAAAATGCTGCCAATGGTTAGGTTGGGTAAGAGTTCTTTATCCACAAAAGCAGGGCCTACTGAAAGTAAAGAAGACTGAAAAAGGCTAACTGTTGGATCTCAAAGGGAGGGTGGGGATAAAAGGGAAAGATCAACCAAAGGACTTGTGTGCATACATATGAGCCTAACCAGTGGTCAAGGACAATAGGGGGGTGGAGAAATGAGTGGGGAGTGGTGGGGCATGGGAATGGGGGGTTGAGGGACAAATATGTGATACCTTAATCAATAAAGAATTTTTATTTTATTTTTTTTTAAAAAAGAAGGCTAATGCCCACTAATTATGTTCCAGGAATGGCCTGATTCTAATGTAACTGCTAAGGTTTGGAAAGTAATACATATTGTTCTGAATGAAGGAGGCCTATTCCGTGGTGGGTGGGATGCACCAATGGAGCAAACTATTAATATATAGAGTTCAAACCCTCTACATAGCCCAGCTGTTTCCAGAAGATATAGTGTGGGACCTAACAGAGACCTGGTGAGTGAAACCTTTGGGCTTGACAAGAACAGGATTCCTGACAAGGACCAGAGGCTTCCTCTTTTCCAAAGCCTCTGGGGAAATGATAAGGAAAAGAGAAGCAAAATTGACAATGGTTTGTTGTAAACATATATGAGATTATTCCTAATAGTGGGGGATATCCCATAAATTTGAGAATTGTAATAGATTATAAGATGTTTTCAAATCCACCACACATACACTAATATGCACCTCACATATAATCATGTTTGTAAATTAGTTACATAGTACTGCCCATAGCAATACTGTTTCTGTGGGACAAGCATGGTTCGAAGCCTAGTTTTCTCAGGGATTGCTTAGCCTCACCATTGGGGATATTTAGTTCTGCCATTACCCCAGACCAGTGGAAACTGAGGCTCACAAGCTACTTGCAGCTCTTTGGTGCCTTGAGTGTGGCTCTTTCACAAAGACCACAGACTGGAAAAGTCTGTTTTGAAGAAGTGGTGTTAGAAGTAGTTTAAGTTTAAAAAATTTGGCTCTCAAAAGAAATTTCAATTGTTGTACTGTTGTTATTTGGCTCTGTTGGCTAATGAGTTTGCTGACCACTGCCCTAGACACATAAAATAATTGCCTTTGCCTAATTCAAGTCGCCAGTCCTCTAGATTTGATATGGATAAAGGATATTAAAAGAACTCAAGTTCATGGCAGAGTTTTCCATTGGATAAAAGGGATTACTGTGGTCCATGGATATGGCAGTCCTGCAGTCCTATGAATGCGAGCTGGAGCATGGAATGTACTGATGTCATGCCCATGTCATGGAACACTGCTGAAGCCATAGCAATGATTTGCATCATAACTGTCCTTTTGGTGTCCTAGGTCAGAACAGTGATTTGCTGAGGGGGAAAGTCTCTCAAGTGACTTGTTATTAACTGTAGTTTGTTTATATTAATTGTGCTTGTTGTAATTTAATTCTTTATCATCATCATCTGACATTCTGAGAGTAGAGTTTGGGGGAGAAAAGTGCCTGCTTTGAGTGACTCTTCACAGAGTTGAACCATGAAGCATAAAGAAAAGAAAAAACATCTAGAAAGTGAGTATTTTATCAAAATAGCAAAGATTTGAAGAGGTATGTGTTAAGCACATCCTTGGGGAATAGGATAACCAGGTACTATTTCTAAAGAGAGAGAATCCAAGTTGTAATGAGGAAGGGAGGAGAGAGAGAGAGAGAGAGAGAGAGAGAGAGGAGAGAGAGAGAGAGAGAGGGGAGAGAGAGAGAGAGAGAGAGAGAGAGAGAGATAGAAGGACTGGAAAGGAGGAGAGATGAAGGCAGGGCAGGGATGGGGAGTGGGAGAGAGATGGAGACACAGAAAAAGATAGGAGGGGGAGGGTGGAGGAGGAAGAGGAGAGGGGAGAGAAAGGAGAGGAGGGGAGGGAAGGGGAAAAAACTTTGAACACTTAAAACTGGTTGTATAGGGATTACAGTATAATTTGAGAAAGAATTTATTTAACCAGGGGTAAAGTTGAATTGTTTTGTTCGGCTATGAAGATGTAAATGTTGAACTACTATTTGAAATGTAAGAAAAAAATGGGGCATGCAAGCACACACACACACACACACACACACACACACACAGACCCACACCACCTTTTAATAATGATGGTTTAATTAAAGAGATATTTTGGCTCTTTCTAGAAAAATGGAAAACTAAAATAGTTTGGTTACTATGAAGATTGAAAGTAAACAAGTAACCACTATGCTCAGTGGTGGGAGGAAGATGGAATGGAGCCAACCCCAAAGTTCCAATGGTAGCTCACATTCCTAAAGAAGACTGATACTTCCTTTTAAATATATATATATATATTTCATTAATTTTTTACTGAGAGGAAGGGAGAGGAATAGAAAGTTAGAAACATCAATGAAAGAGAAACATTCATCAGCTGCCTCCTGCACACTGCCCACTGGTTATGTGCCTGCACCCAAGGTATATGCCCTTGACCTGAATCAAACCTGGGACCCTTGAGTCCACAGGTGGATGCTCTATCCACTGAGCCAAACCTGTTAGGGCAAGGACTGATATTTCTAACTTGTTTGTTATTTCTGCAAACTCCAATGAGTCTTTGGAAAAGGCTGTATTCATTTCACTTTCAAAAAACAATAGTGCATATTATATATGTTATTGCACATAAACTATGAGACATGGAAAAATACAATCAAACCTATTTACATATACACACATACAGAACATTACACATATGTAGAACATAAATAATCCAGAGAAAAAAAGATATTAACCTGACATAATTGCCCACTAATTATGTTCCAGGTCCCTTTTTTATTTTATTTTATTTTATTTTATTTTTTGCCTTTCAAAAACACGTATCTCTACTTCATTAGAGTAGATTAGTCTTCAGTGACTAATAAACAAATGGATCTCTTTCTTGCTTATATGACAAATTAGTATATACATGCAGGCCACTAGAGCTGATGTAAACTTTGTTATCATTAACATGCAGCTTTCAAATAAAACCCCAAGATATCAACATCCCTGTAAATTAGAAAAAAGAAGAGCATGGTGGAAGGGGTTTACGTTTCCATCCTGCCTCCACCAGGCTTTCCCCGCTTCCCCTTCTCACTCACTCCACCTTCTCTCGGGCCACCTTAACACTGTTATAGTCTTCTACATGCTTCCAAATTTTCCCTGCTCCATTTTGTCTGTACCATAGAAATTTCCCTGACTCTCATCACACTAGATGAGTATCTATGTTTCTAATTTTTAATATAATGATGAGAAAAAGCAACCAGAAACAAAGCATATAGTGTGCCCTTCTGCTTTGTTTCTGGTTGCTTTTTCTCATCATTATATTTGTATCATTTACTCCTGTGGCATGTGACTTTAGTTTTTTCATTCTATGTATACCATAGCATGAATATAATTTCTTTATTTATCATACTTTACTGAGCATTTGGTTGCTTTCAGTTTGAATTACTTGAACAGGTTATGATCTGGGCATTATATAATATTACATGTACTTTCAATGAGGATATTTCTTTTTGGTGAGTATTTAACAGTTAGACTGTTAGTGCTTAGGTTGCATATTCTATCTTGTTCCCTTTCAGAACTCAATATTTCACCATTTGCTCTCTGAAGCAATCTCACATTACTACACACCTAATTTGCACACACTTCTCAGCACTCTCTGCCATCTTTTCAAAGCCCAGGATTCTTTCCCTTACCCAATTTGGTTTTCATATCATCACATTCTTTAATTATCTTCTCACTTTTGCAAGAACACTAATTCTATTAGCTTCAAAAGGAATATTCTCAGTAATAACATTCCATATCCAAACAACATAGTATGTAAAACACACACACAAATCTATCAGTATAGGAAAAGCAAGGTACACACATAAATGTGTGCTTACCTAACACACAGATACAAAGTATACATACTATCTACAGTCACACAAAATGTATTCCATAATCAGATTTGAAGACAAAACAGTCACACATTATTTAATCTTAACCCAGTTTTAAGCAATAAGTTATAAAATTAAACACCAAACACTTTACATTCACTGTACCATACTTCTAAAATGTGAATAATATATTTACCAGGAACATGTAAAAGAGTAGATGATAATCTTTATGGGTTATATAATGAGAATTGAGCTTAATTAACAATTAGTGGAGAGTTGCACAAAATTAGTGCATGGTGGGAGTATTCCTCAGCCTGGTCTTCACCATCTCCAATCTAGGACCCCTCAAAGGATATCCTACTGCCTGTTTACAGGGACGGGGCCTAAACTGGTAGTTGAACATCCCTCTCATTCTCTAGGAATTTCACTCCCCATGATCCCATATGGCATGGCCATCTTACTTCCCACAGCCCTCCAACACACATTCTAGTTTTCTAATGTTTGTAACTTTCCTTCCTAGGATTCCATCAATTACAACATAATTTCCCCTATCTTGGAAAGCGTAATATGCCTGTGTCCCAGTCTGTAAGAAAATGGAGGATCATGGAGGGGCACATAGGAGGTTTGTATGGTGATGCCAGTTAGTGGTACATGTAATTTCCATTATTTTTCCATTGTGTGAATTTAATCTCATGGTAAGGACTACCTTCAAGGGAAATGATGACTCTATTTTGAGAGAGCAGTCTCTGTTCCATAAAAAAAAAAAAAAAAAAAAAAAAAAAATTGGAAACCCACTCATCCATGGCATATATTAATACGATGCATATTTCTGTGCATTTTATATTTTTATGGGACCCATTTTACAATTTCCATGAAGAGAGGACTGTGTGTGTTCACTGAACAAGTCACATAGCAGACTCTTATGCTTTTTTTAATGGACAGATAAATACACAGAAAACAAGCACGGTCCACATCTGTGTTATTTTTATTTAATTGCTCAGCAAAGTTGAATTTAAGGAAAGATACTTTGCAGAACAGAAACAAGGGTTATGGGTTATATATGGGTTATATAATGAGAATTGAGCTTAACAATTAGTGGAGAGTTGCACAAAATTAGTGCATGGTGGGAGTATTCCTCAGCCTGGTCTTCACCGTCTCCAATCTGGGACCCCTCAAAGGATGTCCTACTGCCTGTTTACAGGGACGGGGCCTAAACTGGCAGTTGAACATTCCTCTCATTCTCTGGGAATTTCACTCTACATGATCTCATATGGCATGGCCATCTTACTTCCCATAGCCCTCCAACACACATTCTAGTTTTCTAATGTTTGTAACTTTCCTTCCTAGGATTCCATCAATTACAACATAATTTTCCCTATCTTGGAAAGCGTAATATGCCTGTGTCCCAGTCTGTAAGAAAATGGAGGATCATGGAGGGGCACATAGGAGGTTTGTATGGTGATGCCAGTGAAGAGAGGACTGAAAGCATGGGAGGCCGCTTCTTCTCAGAATGTATCCTCCATCTCTCCTAAAGACAGGCTAACTGGTGCTGGGAAGGAAGGATGAAGAGTACACAAAGTTGGTGGGGATGTAGAGAGAACCCAGATTTGAACTGAGTGGTTCTGCCCATTAGTCAACACATGGCTGCTCAGAGCAAAACCTCAAACACTTTTGCATCATCTTCAATGTGATCAGCAGAGAAAGTAATGTATTCCAAGGGAAAACACTGAAAAGAACTAAAGCAAGTACAAGAAGATCAGAGGGGAACAGTGTTCTATTTGAGGAAATAATAGGAGGGCACTTAAATGGATGAGAGTTTTATCAGAGAAAAATCTAAGTGTGTTTCTATGAGTCAGTCAAGGGCATGTTATGTTACAGTGAACCTGTGAAGCATTAATAACTTAAAACAGGCCAAAACTGGTAGGATCCTCAAGAACTTAACTTGAGCAAGAATACAGAGACATGTGCAATTAAATACCCTATCACATCTATATACCTTCATAGCCAATGTTTATATTCACAGGCATCTCTATCAGACAGACCCATTTGCACTCATTCTCCCCATCACTCATTTCTTTATAGTCTTCCACAGGCTTCCAAATTTTCCATGCTCCATTTTGTCTGTACCATAGAAATTTCCCTGACTCTTAGCACACTAGATGAGTACCTATGTTTTTTTTTTTTGTTTTTTTTTTTGTAAGAAAATAGGTATAATATATGCTTTATGTCTGGTTTCTTTCTCTCATCATTACATTTGTATCATTTTTTCATGTTGCATGTGACTTTAGTTTTTTTTTTTTTTTATTCTATGTATACGATGGCATGAATATAATTTCTTTATTGATTGTACTTTTCTGAGCATTTGGTTGCTTTCAGTTTGAATTACTTGAACAGGTGATGTTCTGGGCATTATATTACTTGTACTTTCATGAAGGATATTTCCATGTGGTGAGTATTTAACAGTTAGACTGCAAGTGCTTAGCTTGCATATTCTATCTTATCCCTTTTCAGAACTCAATTTTTCACCATTTTCTTCCTAAGGCAATCCCATGTTACTGCACACCTAATTTGCACACTCTTCTCTGCACTCTCTGCCATCTTTCAAAGCCCAGAATTCTTTCCCTTACCCAATTTGGTTTTCATATCCTCAAATTCTTTTATTATTTCCTCACCTTTTGTAAGGATACTAATTCTACTATCTTCAAAAGGAAAACACACACACAAGTCTATCTGTATAGAAAAAGCAATGCACACACACATAAATATGTACTTACCTAACACACAGGTACAAAGTATACATACTATCCACAGTCACACAAAACTTATTCCATATTCAGATTTGTAGACAATTCTCAAATACACAAGCCTTCATTCTACATCTGTCTTCCAATTCTCTAACAGCATTACCTTGGTACATTCTTACCTTGATTCATTTACACTCACCCAATTACACACTAAATCCATAAATAATTTACATGCAATCACACAGATAATCTGTTTTAAAATGCTCATTCTAGGCCAAACACTTGAAAACACATATGCCTTAAAGAAAATGAAATTTGATCTATTATCATTCTAATCCATAAATCACTTCAGCCACCATGTGTTTTACCATTCCCTTTTACCAATATCAAATATACTCATGGGTATATCCCAGAATATCTATACAACTTTACACAAACATACCTACAATGTTTTCTCTTCACAATTATACCACACATTGTTACACCTCAAGTGTAACAATACATACAATACAATACATACAATAAAAAATAAAAAACAATACATACAATAAAAAAATACAAAAAAAAGTGTAACAATACCATACACAGAATTCTGAAATCACACATACATAGACATAATTTCACTCAACATGCTCACATATGGCATGACCATCTTACCTCCCACAACCCTCCAACACACATTCTAGTTTTCTGATGTTTGAAATTTTCTTTTCTATTGAATAGGATTCCATCAATTACAACAAAAGTTTCCCTATTTTGGGAAACTTAATATTCCTGTGTCCCAGTCAGCACAGAAAAGGAAGATCATGGAGGGGCACATAGAAGGTTTGTATGGTGATGCCAGTTGGTGGTGCATATAATTTCCATTCGTTTTTCATTGTATGACTGTAAACTCATGGTGAGAACTACCTTCAAGGGAAATTGATATTTCAAATATATTTTTTTTTGTCCAAGTAAAACAGAGACAGTAGTCTCTGTTTTATTTAAAAATAATATTTTTTTTTGGAAATCCACACACCTATGACATATATTAACCCAATGCATATTTCTGTGCATTTTATATTTTCATGGGAAACATTTTACACTTTCCATGAAGATATGACTGTGTGTGCTCACTGAACATGTCACATAGCAGATTCTTATTGTTTGTTCAATGGACAGATAAATACACAGAAAACCAGCATGGTACATATCTGCATTATTTTTATTTAATTGCTCAGCAAAGTTGGATTTAAGAGAAGATACCTTACAGAAAAGACACAAGAGAATGGCTCTGACTCAAGGCCTGAAAGCAAGGAAGGCCTCCTCTCCAGACAATGTATCCTCCATCTCTCCTAAAGACAGGCTAACTGGTGCTGGAAAGGAAGAATGAATAGGACACAAAGTTGGTGGGGATGTAGAGAGAACCCAGAGTTGAGCTGAGTGGTTCTTCCCATTAGTCAACACATGGCTGCTCAGTGCAAAAACACAAACACTTCTTCAATGTGATCAGTAGAGGAAGTAATGTATTCCAAGGGAAAACACTGAACAGTTCCAGAGCATGTGCACGGAGAACAGTGTTCTATTTGAGGAAATAATAGGAGAGGACTTAAATGGATAAGAGTTTTATCAGAGAAAAACCTAATATAACAAAAGGGTAATATGCAAATCAATCAAATGGCGAAATGACTGGTTGGCTATCATGTGGCAGACGCTCAACAGAGTAGCTTCCCCCTGGTGGTCAGTGAGCTCTCACAGGGGAGCACCACTCAGCCAGAAGCAAGACTCACTGCTGGCGAACACAGTGGTAGTGGTGGGAGATAAGGATGTACAACTACCAGCTTAGGCCCACTCCCTGAAGGAAACAGGGCTAAGTGGTCAGTTGGATATCCCCTGACAGCTCCTGGACTGTGAAAGGGCACAGGCCAAGCTAAGGGACCCTCCCTTAGTGCATGCATGTCGTGCACGGGGTCTCTAGTCTAATAATATGTTTCTATGAGTCAGACAAGGGCAGGTTATGTTACAGTCAACCTGTGAAGCACTAATAACTTAAAACAGGCCAAAAGTGGTTGGATCCTCAAGAACTTAACTTGAGCAAGAGTACAGACATGTGCAATTAAATACCTCATCACATCCATATACCTTCATAACCAATGTTTACATTCACAGGCACCCCTATCAGACAGACCCATTTGCACTCATTCTCCCCATCATTCATTTCCTTATAGTATAGTATTCTATGTGCATATTTATTCTCCATGATCTCTCATTGTCTGTACCATACAAGGAGTTATGGTTTCTCTGACTCTTAACACACTAGATGAGCATTTGTTTTAAAATTTCATTAAACAGAAGAGTACAATATATACTTTGTGTCTGATCACATTCTCTCATTGTTATATTTGTGTGATTTATTCAATTGCATGTGATGCTAGTTTGCTCATTCCATATACCAGTGCATGAATATTATTTCTTAATTGATTATACTTTTCTGAGCTTTTGGGTTCTATGAGTCTGGGATTACTTAATAAACTGACATCCTAAATATTCTATTACATTTTTTTCAACATGACACATTTCTGATTGTTGAATGCTTAAGAGTTAGTCTACTAGGCCTGAGTTTTCATATTAAGTTTTTAGTCCCTTTATAACTCAATTTTTTACAATTTACTTTCTAATGCAATCTCATATTACTGCACAGCTTATTTAAACACACTTCTCCTCACTCTCTGACATCTTTACAAAGTCCAGGTATTCTTTCTCTTATATATCTTGATTTTCATATCCTCATATTCTTTAATCATTTCCTTGCATTTTTCAAATACAATACACTCATTCCACTAATCTCACAGAGAATATTCTTAGTAATAATATACCATACCTAAACTACATGACATATTAAACACACAGAAAAACCCGCAATGATAGGAAAAGCAATCTACATACATAAACATGTGTTAAACTAACACAGAGACACAAAGTACAGATACTATCCTCATTCACACAAAACTCATCCCATATTCAGATTTGCAGAAAACAAATCAATCTCACATTATTCAATCTCAACCCAGATTTAACCAACAAATTATGAACTTAAACACCAAGCCCATTACACTCACTATATCATACTGCTAAAAATGGAAATAATATATTTACCATACACATTAATCAGACATGATGATAATTTTAAACAGTTAAATAATGAGCATTGAGCTTTGGTAACAATGAAAACTGAATGGTGACATAACAATTAAGAGTTAATTTCTTAAAAAGTAAAATTTTATCTTTTTACATTTCTATAACTCAATATAGATATCAATAAAAATAGATACATATGCATGCAGAATGTTTCTTAAACTTGTACCATATATCCCCTATTGGTATAATTTTTATTAGAAAATATAATTGATATGCATGTTGAGTTCCTTCAAGTGTGGTTCTAAGTTTTTGATAATCCATATAGATCACTATAAAAGTTGCATACAAGACACTCACTCCCACTGACATCCACCAAACTCACCATTTAATGTGTTCATGTCCTCAAGGAAACTAATTTTCTTCTGCTGTGTCTCTAACCGTATGGCACGTCAGCTGCCAGCACTTGAGACCTTCATGAGCTGAACATTCTGAGAGCTCATACACACCTCCTCTAACATTATCAGCCTCACAATCTCATAGTAATACCCGGTACCACGCTTGCACTGCTCACATGTGCTAACATAACACATGACAAACATGCACACACTCATTAGCCATCACCTTTTAGCAACATCAAAAGACACTTCCCACATATGTCCCAGAATATATGTACACCTCCAAAAGTACATACATATAATTCTACACCCTTATTCCCACATAGTTATACCATGTAAATACCTCAGATAAAGCTCACTACACCCAAAACTCTGAAATATCACATACAGATGTACTTTACCTGCTCACGTAGATCATGGCCCTTGTAGCTCCTACAACAGTCACACACCCATTCTAATATTTTTAATGTTTGACTTTTTTTTTCATAGGAATCAAGGAGACACCTGTACCCAAGGACTTGGTGCAAACAAAGACTTACTTTGCCAGTTCATATACCTCGAATTCTTCAGCTAGTAATAAGGATTCCAGGCTCATGAAAATTTATTATATACGTGTACAAATGAAAAGGGGTGTGGCTGTCATGTGCCATACAGAGGATGGATGGGAGCCTCCCTCAAAAAGGATCTAAATGGAAG
Source organism: Pipistrellus kuhlii (assembly GCF_014108245.1). Taxonomy (NCBI): domain Eukaryota; kingdom Metazoa; phylum Chordata; class Mammalia; order Chiroptera; family Vespertilionidae; genus Pipistrellus; species Pipistrellus kuhlii. The sequence goes on from NW_023425515.1 coordinate 67,003,421, forward strand.
AAATGACCTATACTACAGAGGTCCATAGAAATGTCCCCCTATCTCACACATCTGGGGAGAATGTCCTAAATGACCCTGAGCCCAGTGTAAACAGTGCGGTCCAAGAGAAAAGGGAGAAGGCTGGCTGGCGTGCAGCACCTTCAACTCTGGTGTTCTATCGCAGGATCCCGTTGCGGAGGCCGCTGGACAGCAGGTTCAGGTGCCTGGCCTGCTGCCACGTCTTTGCTAGCCTAGAGGCCCTTCAGCAGCATGTGGAGCATGGGGTCCGGGAAGGCTTCAGCTGCCATGTGTTTCATCGAGCCATGGCCAGTCTGAAGTACAAAAAGCTTAAGAGGAAGAAGAAGAAATTAATGAAGGCAACATTAAGTTGCCAGGAGGAAAAATAATTTGACACAAAGACAAACTTCTACATCTAAACAGATTGTTTTCAGCCCCTAAAAGAGAGGAAGTGAAGCAGGTTAGACTCCACGGAGGAGGCTTCATTCCCCTCAGCAGACACAGTATCCAACCTTTTTTCCATTTCTAGCACCACCATCTCTGCGACCACACCACCAATCTGAGCAGACAGCCGCTTTTAATTCTAAGACTGAGGGACCAGAAGGCAGACCACACCATCCCAGATACTGCCTTACCCTCTTCCCTACTCTATTGATTATACCCACACATATAGCATCCATAAACACATGATTGATGCAAAAGAGTATAGCCACTACAGGATTTAATAGTACAGATCCTAATACCCCTCCCCTGCACTGACTCCCACATTTCCATGAAATTGGTCTCTTTAAACAATTTTACATATTTTTCTAAAACCATTTCTTTAAATGGAGGTATACTTCTATACAACATCTCCCTATAACATATTCATCTGCACAATTATTTGGCCTGAAGACAGATATTATTGAGAGAGAATAAGGTACTGCACAGGTGGAACAAAAAGCAACTATAATCCACCCCTTACCTTCTACTGTGGACACACAGGTGCATATTCACTTCTTATACATACATATTCCTGGGGAAGGGTGGAGCACAAAATGAGTAGTTTCAAAATCTTCTGATATGTATAATATACAGGTGTCCAAAGTGTCATAGTGAGTATTTAAGCTTAATAACTTTAGAAGGGTAAAAGCTACCAACCTGTGAAAAACAATTTGCATGTTTAATTAATTTGCATGCTTTTACACTTATTTCACTTCACTCATTTTCAAAGATCATTTTTTATTCTTTGTGTGTCTTGCATCTGCAGAGGCTCATATACAAACGAAAATAAAATTAAAAATATTAGAAACTCACAAAACTATATAGGAGAAGGGAAATTAAAATAGTTTCCCTTTAACATAAAACTTTTCATAGTTTATAGCATTTATCCTTCTGAACTTATTAGAGCTTAAAACTAAGAGATTATAGTTGCTTTTGGTTTCATCTGACTAGTATTTATTTTTTCTTCTCCCTTTGTAAAGAAACTCTATTTTCTGGCCAAATATGAGGGTAAATAATTACTTTTCTATCTGCCTTTCATCAATCGATCTAGGGATAGACATCCTTACTTGGCCAATCTGTACTAATGAGTTGGTGAATTAAAACAGAACAGAGATTGGGGTGGTGGTGGTGGTGATGATGTTGGTGGTGAGTTACCCTTTGTCTGCAATCCAGGGCCCCTCTAGACTTGCTTTAATTCCTCTCTTTTGAAAGACCAGGCTGTTTTAACTGTGACTTTATGTCTAACTAAGCCTTCACATTAATTCTCCAATTAGTTCTTGATCTTCTTCCCCAATAAGCCTAAGCCCTTTACTGTTTTTTGTAACCTAATGTTCCTTAAAGGATGCAAACTATAGCTTCAACATCTCATTCTTCCATTTAATCTGTCAAATTATATAACTGAAAAAGCAACACAGCATATTCCACTAATTTTATATTGAAACACCAAGGGATATACATGTAGTAGTATGTATACTTAATTAAATAAGAAGTACTTTAAGTAGGTATAGTGTCCAATATTTTTACCTACCAATATCTCCTCTAAACCATACCACCAATATGAGCAGATAGCCCATTTTTATACAATCTACCACTTTCCTGAGGGAGAATAAGGCAGATAACAACATCCCAGATATTGCCTTACACACTATCCAACTTTAGTACAGCCCCACTTATACCGTCCGTCAATATATATTTGCTGCAAAAGAGTACAAAAAATAATGCAGATTGTAATTTCTATGAAAGTGGTCTTTGTTAATATAATATGGAACATACTTGTAACTTAATATTTATCTGTTCCATTGGGAAATTTTGTTAAGTGGGCAAAGTGAATAAAATTTATTATATGTTACCAATTACATTTCGGGCATTTACTATTTATTCTTATTTTCTAGATCATGGCTAATAATTCTAATATCTACATATTTTACCCATTTGTCTAAAAAATATATGTACTAGTATATATCCTTTTAAGATTCAAAATTCTCCCAGTGCTTGTTTTCATTTTCTTCCTCATTCCAGTATACCTACTATTAAGAATACTATAATTTTTTTTTAAGTCTAGTACTTTCTACAGTGGCTACCACAGAATGATTAGACCATCAAATTATGTTTGTATAAGAAGGATAGATTTTAATTTTCTACAGCTCAAACACTGAGTTCCCTGTCAAACATTTTCCCATATTACTGCGTTGTGCCTTTGTTTTAAATTATTGGTAATTTTTATATTGTATATTTTTAAATTATTCATAGCATAGTATGTTTTGAAGGTTTTAAGGATGAATGACTTACAAATAATTTCTTATTTTTTTATTCTTAAAATTTGAAATTCAAAAACTCATCAAGGCTCAAATGAAGAGTTATTTTTTAAACATTTTACTTGATTTCAGAGAAAAAGAAGAGAGATAGAGAGATGGAAACATCAATGATGAGAGAGAATCATGGATCTGCTTCCTATTGTACTCCCTCTACCCCACTAAGGATCTAGTCTGCAACCAGGGCATGTGCCCTGACCAGGAATCAGACTATAACCTCCTGATACATAGGTCCACATTCAAATACTGAGCCACACCTGCCAGGAAGAAATGAGGGTGTTTTTTTTTGTTTTGTTTTTTTATTGAATTTATTAAATTGACATCCTCCCTCCTCTTATCTAATAAAAGACTAATATGCAAATTAACCATCACTCAACTACACCCACCAGCCATGCCCACCAGCCATATCCACTAGCCAATCAGAGTGAGTATGTAAATTAACCCCAACCAACATGGCTGCGCCGCAGAGAGCAGGAGGGAGGCTTGGGTTTCCCTGGTAATGGAGGAAGCCGAGCTTTCCACACATGTTGGTGGGCCCAGGTCTCCATTCAAGGGTACAAAGTTTCAATTGTAGAAGATACATAAATTCCAATAGAAATGGCTGCTGCCATGGAGCGAACAGGAGGCTTGGCTCTGCTCCAGGCTACAAAGTTTCAATTGTAAAAGATAAATAAATTCCAGATACCAGGGCCTCTGCTTGGGTCCTCAGGAGAGCATGGCTGGCCTGCAAACCACCACAGGCTCCTCTCCCAGGCCACCCCACATCCCAAGGGAAACCCCACCCTAATCCTGGACACCCTTCAGGGCAAACCAGCTAGCCCCCACCCATGCACCCAGGCTTCTCTCTACATTAATAAAATAGAAAAATGCTAATTGACTGTACCTTCACTATGCCCACAGCCAACCAGGAGTGATATACAAATTAATCCAACAAAGATGGAGGATAATTTGCATATGCAGGAGTGACGAGCTGTGTCTGACACTGCTGCTGGGTCCAGGTCACCATCGGGGTCCTGTAGGCCTGGTGGGCAGCGACTCACACCACCTGCGGAGTCCAGCCTGCCATTGGTAATGGCGCAGGCCAGGCGGACAGTGCCTGATACTGCTCTCAAAGTCCAGGCCACCATCGGGGACCCAGCAGGCTTGGCAGGCAGTGCCTCATGCTGCTGTGGGGTCCAGGTTGCCATTTGGGTGCAGGCAAGCCAAGCAGAAAGTTCCTGAAGCTGCCCATGGGGTCCAGACAACCATTGGTAACTGGGCAGGCCTAGGGGGCAGCACCTATCACCACCTGCAGGGTCCAGGTCACCATCGGGGGTTCAGGCAAGCTGGGCAGACAGTGCCTGATGCTTCCTGCTGGGTCCAGGCAGCCATTGGTAACTTGGCAGGCCTGGGGGAAAGGGCCTGACACAGTCCGCAGGGTCCAGGCAGCCACTTGGGTCTGGGCAGGCCAGGCGGGTTGAGCCTGATGCTGGCCACTAGGTCAAAGCTGCCATCGGGGACCCAGGTAGGCAGGGGTGGCCAGGGTCTCTGGAATCACTGTCTGCTGCAGGCCTCCTGTGGACACAGGTGGAGCAGGCCAGGGTTGAACATTTTAATGAAAATGGGATGCCTGTGCCCCAGCCCACCATGCAGGTACCTGGCGAGGAGAAGGCAATGGGCAGTTAGCAGGCACTAGGGCTTGGAAGGGACTGGGAGCAACCTACAGGCATGCTATCAGGAAGAGGTGTTGAACTATAATGATGCAGAGGGCTGGCTGATAAAGGCGTGGAAAGGTGCAGAGGAGGCGGCTCTTGCTGGTGCTGAGTTTGAAAAGCGCATCAGGCAGCCTGATGGACTAAATAGTCTTTCTGAATAAGGTGCATGAAGAGATGATCACCGAGCTGTAGGTGCAGATCCAGTATGCTCAGATCTCCGTGGAGATGGACATGTTCTCCAAGTCCAACCTCTCTGCAGTGCTCAAGGACATTAGCCCCCAGTAAGAGAAGCTGGCTGCCAAGGACATGCAGAATGCAGAAGAATTGTACAAGAGCTGCTCACCATGCTGACCTAGAGCACTGCCAAGAACACCTACAGGGTGCGCACCACCAAGGAGGAAGTGTCTGAAAGCCACCACCTGCTCAAAGCCAAGACCCTGGAGATCAAAGCATGCCTGGGCAGGAACTAAGCTATGGGAAAGTAGCTGCAAAAGCTGGAGGATGAGCAGAACTCTAATGTTAGTGCTATACAGGACACAATCAACGAATTAGAAAATGAGTTGAGAACTACAGAGAGTGAAATGGCATGATATCTAAAAGAATACTAGAACCTCCTCAATGTGGCTTTGGACATTGGCATTGCAGCTTACAGGAAACTCTTAGAAGGTGAGGAGACCCAGCTCAGTTTCACCGGCGTGGGAAGCATAGCCAGTGGCTACTCCCAGAGTTCCCAGGTCTCTGGTGATCTGCCTACGGTGGTTTACAGACTGGCTCCTGTTTGATGTTTGCTTGTCCATTCCCTTCTTAATACACCAGCAATGTCCAGGAGGAGCAGATCTAGGTGGAGAAGACCATTAGGAAGCTAAAGATGAGCCCGCCTCTGAAGGAGAAGCTAAAGAGGAGGAGAAGGAGAAGGAAGAGACTGAGGAAGAGGAAGGAGAGGTAGAGGAAGAAGTGCCAAGGAAGAATTTGAGGATGCAAAGGAGGAAGAATAAGGAAGTGAAGGTGAAGGAGAAGATGCCCAAGAAGTTGAGAATGAGGAGAAAGATGAAGGTGCTGGGGAGGAGCAAGGAACCAAGAAATGATTGAGCCCCCCTTTCCTTAATTATTTCAGGAATAATCCTCCTGAAACCAGGTCAACCCTGTCACCAACCAAGTAGTTGAGTTTTTGATACTATATGAATTAAGAAGTCAATATATGTAACATTCTGAGATGACTCAGATTGGATATTGAATGTTATGCTATGACTTTTCTCTTTATGCACAGTATCTGTCTGCTTGCAGAGTTGCTTCCTGGTTTGCTGCCAGCCTGTGCATGGTCCATGCTTATGAGTTCAGGATCTGACAATGTGAATAATTCAGATGTTTACAATAAATACACATGAATACATGTATTCACTGATGTTAATGTTAAACTTCATGGGAAAAAATAGTCCTTTGAGTCTTTGGTGATTAGAAATTAAAGACCTCAAATCATGTGCAATAAACAGTGAATAAGTTACACTGAATGACAAAAAATATATATACATTAGGGGCCAAGAAACTGAGAAACCATTCCCAAATCAGGAAGGGGAGTCACAGGGTGTATATTATTGCTATGAATACAGTATTTCCTACTATTTACAACACATACAATGTAATGTGTTAGATATCTTCCTATTACATGAATTATGTATTCTCATAGAGTAATACTGGTACATATGTTATAGTTATGGCAGTATGTCATATCCTATCTATACTAATAAAAGGGTAACATGATAATTAGACCATAAGACCTACCAGAAGTCCTTCCAGACAAAGCCATGGTAGTGGAGCCAAGGCAGAGGCAGTTAGGGGTGATCAGTCCAGGAAGGGAAGGCATTTGGGGGTGGTCAAGCCAGGAGGGGAGGGCAATTGGGGGTGATCCGGCCAGCAGAGGGGACCAGTTGGAGGTGAGCAGGCCAGAAGGGGCATGAAGTTGAGGGCAATCAGGCCAGCAGGCAGAGTAGTTAGGGGTGATCAAGAAGGCAGTCAGGTAAGCAGTTAGGAGCCAGCACTCCCGGATTGTGAGGGGTTTGTCCAACTGCCAGTTTAGGCCTGATACCAAAGAGGACTCAGATTGGAAAGGATGCAGGCCAGGCTGAGAGACACCTCCCTTCCCTCTGTGCACAAATTTTGTGCACTAGGCTACTAGTGTAATATATTTGATTTTGCTTCTAAATTTTGTAGTTATTTCATTTGACATAATTTTATCTATTTATTATAATATATTTATGTGGCTCAAAGCACATCTACAAAGCAATTATATTCAAAGTATACCCTCTATTATTGGTTCCTCAATCATGTTCCTCTCTCCTTCGCAAATAAAATAATATATACTTTATCATATTATTCTCTTTTGAAACTAAACAAATAAATATTTATAAGACTTGTTAAATAAATGTTACCCTCACTTTCTTCCTTCACTGAATACTAACTCCTGGAGATATGTCACAGCTGACTCTGGAGCTATCAACACTTCTCAGTCCCATTTTCCACTTAGTCACAGTTGTCAAGTCTAGTCTATTTCTTAGGATAGAAATTTTGGAAAATCTCTCCAAAACTTAATTCTTTAATCTTCTGCTCTAATCTACATGGTTCTCTAGGCTTGATGCATATCTACTATCCTCACACATCTTGTTCTCCTGGAAATTCTCTTCACCTCTGATCTGGATCCAGTATTTCACGGATGCTATGGAAAAAAAGAATGTTTGTTTTTTGTTTTGTATGCCCAGCCTGTGAAGCTTTTTCTGTGACTAGGGACATACTCATTCTCATGGACACTTCAGGAAACTAAAGAGTGACTAGTGACCAGTAGCTAAAAATAGTAGATTCTCACCTTTCCTGAGACTCTTACATTCAGGAAACAGATGTATGAGCTAGACTAGCTCAGTCAAATGTGTCCATGGCTAATTTTAATGTAACTCATGGTGCATAAAGGAAGGGACAGGGGGTGCTCTCTCTGGCAGCAGCTGAAATAGAATGGTTTGTTAGGTGGAGTTCTTGATGTAGGCAGAGGCAGCTCAAGGCTCCCAATCAATGCTTTCAGGTGCCTCTGGTATCTAACTGCCTTTTCTCTTCCCTGTGATGTTCTCATTGTTTCCTTGGAATTGCTACAGAAGACAACCTTGCTTGATCTGTTGGAACCTTGCTCAAAATTCCAGCTTTGTAATCATATGATTGGACCAAATCTGTGTTTTTCTCATCTTGCTTCCTAACAGGTGGTAGGAATGTTTATCTATATTGTAATCTCAGGAGTGTCCACAGAAAAGATTCCCAGTGTTTTCATTTAAAAAATGAAAAGGCCTCAGTTACCCATTAAAAATTATTTATTTATTTATTTATTTATTCATTTATTTATTTATTATTCCTCCAAAATCTTTGATAACAAGGTAGGGACTGGGTTAGTTTCTGTAGCCATAGTTGCCCCCTCTGCCTCTGGAGCACTTAAACTTCTGTCCTTAGAGTGCACATTGGGTTTGGTTTGGTTGGCAAAGATTCACTGGGCTTCTCTGAAATGCCTATGTATCTCTGAGGCTTTGGGAGTAGATCAGGGTGATATCAAAGTGCTTGGGGAATCCATGGGCAGCTGATTGAAGGTGAGATTTTTGCACCCTGTCTGAAGGATGTGGTTCCCAGCATAGGTGCTCATGTGGCACTCACATACCTTCAATTTGGGAACCTTCCAGATAGGCACATTATTCCTTATATTTGTCTTCCTGGCTAGGAAGTTTCATTTTCTGCATCATCAGGGGAAGGGAAAGAGGTAGCTGAATAGTGTGACTCATGAACACTATTGTATGCCCAACCTCTGCTGCACAACTTGGTTGAAGGTGGAGTTGGCTGTCTGGCTAGCAGCTTGACCAATAACCCTCAGTAGATATCTTGGCACTTGAGCTCCTTGCCCGGTTGGGTATTTCATGTGGGAGGATGTTGACTCACATGAGGGAGACACCCCTCACCTACCCTCATTGCAACTCAAGAAATGTTAAGATGCCACATCTCTTTGGAGACAGTGCTATGCCCCATGGCTTGTTTTCCTAGCCCTTCCAAAAGCCTATAAATTCCCAAGTTTTCTAGATAAATACTGCATCTAACAGAGATGGAGAATCTTTTTTCTTCCAAGGGCCATTTGGGTATTTCACAATCATTCAGGGGAATTACAAAATTATCAACTTAAAAATTAGCCTACTATATTTGCTCAAACATTTAATTAACTCATTCTTAATGCCTTTGCAGGAACAGGCCCAGTGATTTCATGGGTCTTCTATGGCTCATGAAGACATTTCCACCCCTAAAAATAGTAATCCAGAGTCCTCTTTTGTTGTTTATGACCAGTAAGTCTGATATAGAACTGGAAGAGACATTTACTGTCCTTTCTTATTTACTCTCTTGATTTACTGAAGAAAATCCTGCATCAGCTGGGGGTAATTATTTGGTGACAGAATTTTTTTGAGAGCATGTATATTAAAAAATGTTTTTCTGCTCTCAGAGTTGATAGTTGGCACTTAAAATTTTAGGTAACAAAAATGACATAATTTTAAAGGCAATTTTACATTTGTTTTATTGCTTTCGGTGTTGCTGTAAAAAAGGCTGATGGTACTTTTATACACAGTTCTTTGTACATTAATCTTGCCTTTCTCCTTGAAAATTTTCAGGATTATTGTTTACCCTTCAAGTGATAAAATTTTGCAGTTACAGATTTTGGTGTGAGTTGTTTTTTGTTTAATTTATTTTATTTTTCCATTCATTTGTGCTCTTCTTAATGTAGAGAACCATATAAATCAGTTGAATTCAGGAAATTTTCCTTGTGCTATTTTATTTTTAAAAAATCATCTCCCATTTTCTTTGCTTTCTTTATCTGGAACACCTATTATATAAATGTTGGACCTCCTTCATCAATCTTTATTTCTTTTTATCTTATATTTTCTGTCTTTTCAAAAAAAATATTTTTGTTTTATTTGCTGGGAGATATTCTTCAACTTTATTTTCCAATATTTCTATTATTTTTATATTTTGCTATTATATTTGAGTTGTGTGTGTGTTTTTTTTAAACAACTTGTCTTTTTTCTATTATCTTTTTTGTAGCATTCTGATTTGGGGTCATAGTTATAATATCTGTTTTACTATTTTTAAAATATATATATATATATATTTTTTTTTTACAGAAAAGAAGGGAGAGGGACAGAGAGTTAGAAACATCAATGAGAGAAACATTGATCAACTGCCTTCTGCACACCCCTATTGCGGATGTACCTGCAACCAAGGTACATGCCCTTGACTGGAATCAAACCTGGGACCCTTCAGTCCTCAGGCCAAGGCTCTATCCACTGAGCCAAACTGGTCAGGGCTGTCTTACTATTTTTGAGAACAATGAAATATTTTAAACATTTTTTATTTTGCATCTTAAATTGCTTTGGTTTAATTTTTTACTGTATATTTTCATGTTCATGTTTAATTTTAGAGACTTTTTCCAACTGGCTGGTGGTCCTCAATCTTCTGTTTTTAGTAAGAGTGATACTCTGGTTTATTGGTGCTCTGTTTTCTCAGATGGCTGGTTTACTGACAGACTTTACTCATAAGAGTACTCAGGCTTTGTATTGTTTTAGGAGATCCTTTATTGTCAATAATGATGGGAATTTTTCTTATGGTCTATATTGTCTTCTATTTCCTTCTTTGGGTACTTTGACCTGGAGATACCAAAAGGGGGAAGAAAGTGGTAGACTCAGTGTTCAATAAATCAATAAATGAGTTATCACTTAAATCTCATTAATAGTACCTTACTTATGTTTCCCCCTTACCTGTGCCTTATAGTCTTACATGAGATTCTCTATTGTTCAATTTTTTTTTCAGAGAATAAATCCTTCATCTTTAGGACAGGTATGAGAGAGATAATTATTGGCCACTTCAGATAAGAAGATATAGCAGCTCTTTTTAAAGTCTTTGCCACTTAACTTGCTTTGTAATATGTCTTGCATCTCTATTGAAGTGAGAGGTCCCCATGATTCCTCAGGCAACTGTAGTGTGAAATGTCTAGATTCTAATTGGTAATACCCCTTCTACACACACACACACACACACACACACACACACACACACACACACATGTCTTCCCCAGTCATGTCTCTTAAATCAATAATTGCCTATCTAGTTTTAGGTTTTCAAAATTAGTTAACATTTATATTCTACACTGTTCTAATTTACTTTGACTTTGTGTGTCTATCCTTTTTTTTATTTTTTTACTTTTTTTATTTTGGCTTCTTTAAAATTTATTACTAGGGGATAAGGACACGCACTCAGAATATCAACTTCAGTACTTGAAAATAGCAAATAATACCCTTCTAACCTTAGCTTCCTAACAGTCTTGAACTCTCATATCTCATTATAATTCTGGAACTAATAAATTTATTAAAAATACCAGCTTAGTTCCCAGAGTTCATAGTATCACTGTTCTTTAAAGTATGCATTTCTTGTTTCAAATCTTATACTTTATACTGCAATTTAATTTTTAACTATGAGATTAAAAAATTAACTCTATATAATCTATTTTAAGAAATACTATTCAAGTGATTAATTGATGAGATAAAACTTGAATAAATAGTAAGATGGTATACACAAATTCAAATATATTATAATTAAATAATATAACTATAATATATATTTCAATTATAAGACAATGATTATGAGATTAGGATTAAAAAAACAACTAGTCAATTTACAAGAAACATACCCTATGTATAAGGACACAATGGTTTAAGTTTATATTCCCAGGAATATCTAGGCTTAAAATACAAAAAACAATAATTGGCAGAAGTGAAAATAAATACATGATTATAGTGAGAAACTTATTATACATTTCTCAATAATTGATAGCTCAAGCTGATAGCCAAATCAGTAAGAATACAAATATATTTGAACAATGTGATTGGAAAACACATCTTTTAAAAACTGACACACATCTCTCTTTCTCCCAATTATTTTGGGAGAGACAACCAAAATTTTTTGTGGCCTTGTCTTGGCCAGGTTTAAAAATAAACAAAGTAATAATAATAAAAATTAGAAAAATAAGAACTGACACAATTATTTAATGAAATTAATGAAATGATTATAAAATTGATATATTCATGCATGGGACAATCAATATATACATAAGAAAATCTAATATTTATCTGTATTTTCTTCTAAAAACTTTAGAGATGAGTTCTCTAGCTCTTGAATCCATTTTCAGTAAGTTATGTTTTAATGAGATTATGGAGGGAGATAAATAAAATTTTCCAAATTGATAAACAGTTGTCAAAATATCAATGTAATCTATTCCATCTTTTATATATGTTAAAGTTTTGGTAAGTTGAGTTCTCATAAAAACATGAACATTTTTTAACTTTATATTCTGTACCCTCTATTTTCTTATTGTTTCCTATAATAATGAAACTATTTAAATTGCTCTAATTCTACATGATTTTTATATTTGGCAGGACTAGTTGCTAGTTGGTCTTTCTAATATTGTCTTAACTCTGCAAATTTTTCTCCATAATCAATTTAAAGCATCATAGGTTTTAATTGTCATATTAATCTTAATAAGAATAGATTTGTGAGAATATGCCTTTCTTTTTTATTTTAAATAAATCTTTATTGTTCATATTATTACAATCGTTCCTCATTTTTTCCCCCTCCATTGCTCCCCTTAACCAGGTTCCCACTCCACCCTCTGCTCTTTCCTCACCCCCCCCCCCCCCCCCCCCCCCCCCGCCCATTGTCCTCATCCATAGGTGCACAGTTTTTGTTCAGGCTCTTCCCACTCCCCTTTTCACCTAGAATAGTCAGTCCACTCCCCTTCCATACTTCTGATTCTATTATATTCACCAGTTAATATTGTTCATCAGGTTTTTTAATTCCCTTGGCTTTTAGTTTCACTTGTTGATAGTTACGTATTTGTTGATCATAATTTCTATCTATATCTTCTTCATCACCCTAAAGAACCCCTTTCAACAATTCATATAATTCTGGTTTGGCAGTGATGAACTCCTTTAGCTTTTTTTTTATTTGTGAAGCTCTTTATCTGGCCTTCGATTCTGAGTAATAGCTTTGTTGGGTAGAATATTTTTGGCTGTAGGTTCTTGCTATTCATCACCTTGAATATTTCTTGCCATTCCTGCCTGGCCTGTATGGTTTCTGTTGAGAAATCAGCTGACAATTATATGGGTGCTCCTTTATAGGTAACTACCTTCTTTGCTCTTGCTGCTTTTTTTAAAAAATATATTTTTATTGATTTTTTACAGAGAGGAAGAGAGAGGGATAGAGAGTTAGAAACATCGATGAGAGAGAGTCATCAATCAGCTGCCTCTTACACACCCTCTACTGGGGATGTGCCTGCAAACAAGGTACATGCCCTTGACCGGAATCAAACCCGGGACCTTTCAGTCCTCAGGCCGACGCTCTATCCATTGAGCCAAACTGGTTTTGGCTCTTGCTGCTTTTAATGTTCTCTCTTTGTCTTTTGCTCTTGGAATTTTAATTATGATGTGTCTTGGTGTGGTCCTCTTTGGATTCCTTTTGTTTGGGTTCTGTGGGCTTCCTGGACTTGTAAGTCTATTTCTTTCCCCAGGTGGGGGAAGTTTTCTGTCACTATTTCTTCCAGTATTCTTTCAGTATCTTGTTCTCTCTCTTTTTCTGGGACCCCCATAATTCTGATGTTGGTTCGTTTGAAATTGTTCCAGAGGTTTCTTACACTATCTTCAACTTTCTGGATTCTCTTATCTTCTTGCATCTGTGGAGGAGTGTCCTCTGGCTCTTTGTATTCCAAAACTTTGACTTGATTCTTGCGATCTTCCATTCTGGTTTTAGGACTCTGTATACTATTTTTTATTTCAGACAATGTATTTTTTATTTCTAGTTGATCCCTTTTTATATCCTCATAGGTCTCGCTTATTTTATTGGACTTTTCTAGGAAATTCTTGAAAAACCTTATAAGCATGGTTTTGAACTCTATATCCAGTTGCTTCTTTTCCTCTATTTCTTTTGTTTGTGATCTGTTTCCTTGTCTCAGCATTTTCACAGCTTCCCTGACTTGGTAGGGTGGCTTTGTGTGCTAAGGTGTCCTATATGGTTCAGTGAGTCAGCCTCCCAGTTACCTGAGGTGGGCAGTCTTGTTGTAGCCTTTTGTGGGCTGTGTGTGCAGTCTTGTTGTTAAGCCTTGCTTGTTGTTAGTATCACTGGGAAGCGTTGATCTCCAAGCCAATTGGCTATGAGGATCAGAAGTGTCTCAGCTAGGAGGGTTTCTGTATTCCGCTTGAATGGGGCAGAATCTCGGGGTGGCACAGACAAACTTTGTTGAATCCCTCACAATTGGTTGCAGGTGTGTGCACCTCTTTGATATAGGCACAGACAAGCTTTAGATTCCTGTCTGTTACTCCCTAGGAGAGTTCTATTCACTGCGAAAGAGAAAGCTAGCTACTGGAAAAGCTTATGTGCTCTGCTTGGATGGGGCAGAGTCTCAGGTGGTTCAGACAAGCTTTATTCAGCCCCTCCCTAAGAGGGTCTGGTTTCTGAGTCCCACTGTATTGGCTGCTGGCTTCACACACCTTGGAGAAATCTCTGCCCACTGCCCGACAGTCTGGCCTCTCCCTGTTTGGAGCCCTCTATCAGTGCAATAGGGTGGTTCTGTTTTTCTCCTGAACAAGAAAGCCAGCCACACATTAGCTGTCCACCTTCTCCGCATGCAGGGAGTAAGCCATTAGCGAATTCAGCCCACCCTCTCCGCGCTCCGCAAGCAAGCAAGCCAGTCAGCAGAGAAGTCTGGTGGCCACCTTTTTGTGTGCACAGTTCTCTGTACCTTCACAGTTCCTGAGGTTCAGTGTGCCTTCTCTCTCCTTTCCAGATGGTAGAGCCTCCTCTCAGCCAGCCATCCGGTGCTTCAGGGTGATGTTTCCCCTGTTTTTCAGTTCTAAATTCAAATTTGTTGTGGTAGGCTACATTCGGTGTCTACCCTATGCCGCCATCTTGGTTTCTCCTCTATCCTTTTTTTAATTACTACCATTTGGGTGTTATAGATGGAGCAAAAATAAATACATGTTAAATTGACAATGTTTAGCCTGATAATTCTAAGTATATTCCTTTCATAAGTAAAAATCAGGTAGTAAAGAAACTTTCCATGGGCAGGTTGGATACTAAAGTCTATAGTAGGAATAGAAATTCTGAGTTATAAAAACTCTCTCTGGGCCTTTTTATATAGCTGCTATTCATAGATTGGCATTTATTAGGATTGGTTTATTCTAGAATTGCATCTCTTTATGCTTTTCCTCTATTACTGTCCTCAGTATTAGAAATGTACTGTTGTTACTTTGTCTTATATGCCTCTCCTCTAACTCTTTTTCTATGGATAAAAACAATATTATAAAAATTATAACTTTGTCACTCACATTCTAAATTCTAGTTTTGTATTTTCTATCTTAACTAAGTGTATTAATTGAATCTTTGCTCATGAGGTAACTTGGTCACATTATGTATGTTCAGAAATACCTCTTTTTCTTCACCCTCTGAATTTTTTTTCTCATATAATTTTATTTTAATTAGTAAGCATGTGCTAAGCAATATTTATGTAACTGTTATTAAGCATTATTAGTTATACACAAAAGACATTATACTCCCATATTTTCATTTGTAGCCAACAGCAAATTATAAGTAAATGTTAAACATGGTCAATAGAGAGAAAAACAATGTGTAGAAAATTAGGGAATGAAGATTTATCAGGCAAAGAATGCACAGAAAAGAAAAAAAAGAATAGTATAAAAATATCTGGTCGTTGTGGGTCAAATTATCATCTACTGTAAAAATTCTGGATATTTGTTTTCACTTCACTATACCTTATAGCATATAAAACTTGAATCTTTTATTTTTGTTTCAAAATGAGCTGCTGGAAAATACTGTTAAATAATATATGATGTTACAAGGTTACCACTGAAATCCAGAACTCTGTACCCAACAGAGTGCTGCCTTAAAAAGTTAATCTAAATAGGAAAAGGAGGCAGAGTATGTTGAACATTTTGTTTCTAATGTACACAGAACACAAGTAAAACATTTGCCTACACGTAGAAACACCAATAGATTACCTAAAATGGAGAATTCCTTTCTGAAGATGACTGAACAATTTTGTGCTAACATTCCTCTGTCTGTTAAGCTCTCTGCAGGGAAAAGGAATTGGAAAATTACCTATAAAGTCTCTTACATATATTTGCCATTTATTTTTTTTTCAATGACTTGTTTTGTTGCAAAAAACACTAAGAAAATGCCTATCTATTCCACAATAGCTTTAAAACTAAAACCGAACAAGTTATAGACGGTAGAAGAAAACATAAGTCTATGTTTTTTCCCTTAGGAAGATATACAGGTATGCTTTCAAGTATATAAAAGATTACTAACTGCCTTCTGGCTCTGTTGCTAGTTCAGTATAACCCTGGACACTGTTATTTCATTAGAACAGATTTGCTTGTTCTTGACTGGGATGACAGTAAAACCTAAAAGTGTGTTATCATTTTTGTTTTCAGATTGAAAACTTGTTCTGTAGCTTCACCATCTACCCATTCTTGTGTTTGGACCAGCAAATATGTTCTTCTTCAGACATTGTTGCTTGTCTAGGTCAAGAATCAAAACTGCAGATTTTTTTTTGTTTGTTTTTTTAGAGAGAGACAAGGAGAGAAAAAGATACCTTGTTCAGTTGCCACCTGAACATGCCTGACCAGACTGACAGGGCTGAATCTGAAACCTAGGTATGGGTCCTTGACCTGCAATCCAATCCAAGACCTTGTGCATGGGACAATGCTCCAACCCATTGAGCCACACCAGCTCTTGCTATAGATTCTTCAAGACAGTGGGTTTATAAAACAATTAGGCCTGGGAAATGGATATTTTCACTTTCCTTCCATATAATGCCCTAGGTTTCTTACTTTGATCCTAATATCCTATTTTAAGAAAAAAAAAAGTGCAGCATTGTTCTCCATTTTAATTTGTCAAATACTTCCTATGTTTACACTTTATTCTCACTAAGTTATATCATGGCTCTTCTTCCTTTTCAGGCTGGCTGCTCCAACATGAGCAAAGGTTTTCTTTCAGCTCACTATTATATCACAAGCATCTATCTAACACTTCATCTTCCACATAGGAGACACCAAATAATTAATTCATTGCAAAGCACACTTATCTCGCCCTTCCATAATGGACACTTAGTATTTGCTCTTCATTTTCTATATTCTCTAATACGTATTTAATATTTTAATTGCTGTAATTGAAGATGAAAAATGAAAACTACTAAGCCTCCCATACACACATTTGAACATCTCTGATATTAGAAAATGTCTACAATGATGGCATGCTATTGTTTAATTAGAAACATTTATTTTTATTTTTTCTTTCTTTCCTCTTTTGTTCCTTTCATTTTTCTCCTCCTCCTCCCCCTCTTCCCTCCCTCCTCCTCCCTCCTTCCTCTTCCTCCTCCTCCTCTTCCTCCTTCTCTCCTTCCTCCTTCCTTTTCTCTTCCTCTTCCTCCTCCTTCCCTTCCTCCTCCTCCTCCCTTCCTCCTCCTCTCCTTTCTCCTCCCTCCCTCCTCCTCCCCCCACCTCCTCCTCCCCCCCTCCTCCTCCCCCCTCTTCCTCTTCTTCTCCCCTTCCTCCTTCCTCCTTCTCCCTTCCTCCTTCCTCCCCTTCTCCTTCCTCCCTCCTCCTCCCTCCTCCTCCTCCTCCTCCTCTTCCTCCTCCTCCTCTTCCTTCTTCTTCTTTTTTCTCTCTCTCTCTTCTCTCTCTCTCTCTCTCTCTCTCTCTCTCTCTCTCTCTCGCTTGCTGGGTCATAACCTAGTGAAGGTATATCTTTAAATCAATGTAGACCTATATTTGATTAAATAGTATAGCTACAATTAGTTGAATTTTTACTGCACATTAATATACCAGTGGTATTTTTTCCTTATTTTACAGATGAGGAAATTGAAAACCCAGTTAAACAACTCACTCGGAGCTCTATACCTACTAAGTGGGGTCATTTAAACTAATATTTTTCCAGTCCAAAGATTGTGCTATTTACATAAACTATGTATACCTCTATGTGAAGTATGCCTGAACACAGCTCTGAAGCTGTAGAAATAAAATCATATATTTTAGAGTTGGAAAAATGTTACAGGGCATCTATTCTAATGTCCCCTATTTTGTAGATAAGAAAGGAACTCCACATAGATGAAATTATTTGATCTAGGTAATAAATTTAGACATTTTCAGACATAGAACTAAGACAAAAATCATACATATTTGTAGTGACACACTCAAAAACTACAGAAGTGTATAAAGGAAAAAGAAAATCTCACTCTACCCAATCCTGGACAGATTCCACATTTCACAGATAGATCATATATCCTCCAGTTTTCAAAGAGGACTCAATAATGGGTAAATGGCTGAGTTTTAAGCACCTGTAAAACTAATTTTAAAAATTATTTTAAAAGTCAATAAGAAATATTGCTTTACATATAACTTTTCTAATATGTCTCCTGCTACTTTTGTTAAGAGAAGAATTGATATAGATTGCATAAAGAAAGACTTTTAAAATGTCTATTCTGTACTAGGAACTTATCATGCCTTAACTAATTTATCCTCATCACAAAGTTTTGAGGTAAGAACTAGCTTCCTTTGTTGCCATTTTGTGATGAGTTTAGAGAGGTCAAACAACTTACTGATGGTGTAAATTTGGAACAATTGAGGACTTAGACTCTTTGGCAATGAAGATTTGGGTCACTCAAACCCTGGCTAATTGAGATTCTAGCTGATGGTAGAAGTTATAACCAATGAGTAATGAAAGAAGGATGCCAAAGACATTCATTGAAGTCCTGTGACAGGTTTCAAAAATAAGGTCTGTAAAGCTTTGTTTAATTTTATTTGACTATAATAATGTGTATGTTTATTCGAATACTACCATTTTCTTCATTTCTTGCCCTCCTCTTTTCATGTTATACATGTGCCATTAGTAGTTAAATTTACAACTTAGTCCTTAGGTAACAAAATACTCAGTGGGACTCTTCCTGAATGTAAGGAGCATGTCATATAGCCAGTGATGGATACAATGACTTCTCCAGCTGTTTCTCATTTGGGAGAAAGAATGCAAACTTATTTGTTTTTAGAAGAGTAACTATGCACTGTTATGCACGGATATAAAGTTGTTTTGTTGTATGAGAGTTCAAAGTAAAGGAATGACCTGTGCTCCTTATCTATTTGTTAGCTCCCAGTTCCCTATTTACCCACTGGCCGGCTCTGGGGAAGTGGATTTGGGTTCTTTGCCACCTGGCACAATGGAGGCTTTGGCAGCACAGAGGGATGGGGAGAGATTGCAGGAGGCAAGCGCTTTGCTTTCTGGTTTTGGAGTGCTGGGCAGCAGGCTTCCTTAGCGCTTCCTCATTGCTCAGCCTCTCAGCTCCTGCAGAGTGCAGTTGCCTCATTAGCCCCAGCTTCTGCCTTGTGGGCAGCCAGCAGCTTCCCCATGGGTGGTTTTATAGTGAGGGGCATTTCTCTGCGAATAGCTTTCACGGGCATGTTAGAGCTCACATTTCTAGCAAGTTCTCCTAGCGAGCCACCGCAGCAAATGCTCTGCCATTCAGCAGGTCAGGGCTGTGCACTGTCCTACAAGGTCTGTATTTTAGCCCTGAGAGGGGGAAGGGCATTCTCTATGGTGTTCCCTCTCAGCTTTAAGGGTGGTGACTGCTCATTATGCTTACGATTTCAACATTTTAAAGTTCCTTTAACTTTTTAATAGCCAATAGCTTCTTATTTCAATCCTTTGTTATAGGTGGTTATTCATCATATTCAATTACTTTGTGGTTTTCTTTCAAATTACTCTGTGGTTTTCTTTCCTGATCAAATTCAAGATTGTCTGACCTCACTTTCCAGGCTTTTAGCACACTATCCTGTGCTCCCACTGCTCCTGATCATTGATGGGGATAGTTTAAAGATGAAACTGATGTGGCTCTGAATATTGCTTAAAGATAAATAATTAATGCTTAGAGTAGTGGAATCATACAGAAATCATTCAGTCCATTATTTCTTTATTCAGACATAGAAACTGAGACCAAAACAACTTTAAGTATGCTGCAATTTATAATTTCTCCATTTTTGTGTCACCATTGCCTACCATAGGGTTGATATTTAGTAAATGTATATTGAATTGAAATGAATGAATTTACTTAGAAAACCTTCATTGAGCACTGTGCTTGTAGCTGTAGCTGCAGTGATGATTTAGATAGACACAGTCCTTCCCCTCAAAACTTTCCAGGCAAGTAGCAAATTTTAAATCAGAAACATTGGTTAAATGTAAGCCATAATTGTTTTGGCTATTATTCCCCAACTGAATTGTGGGTTGAAATGAGAAGCTGTTTTTCTTTGTGCAGTTTCTGTACTTTTTCTAAAGCTTTTGTATTTGTAGGGTAAGGGGTCATGTGCACGTGTTTAAATATTAGTTACTTTAACTATGATTATAGCTACTAGAACCTGCTATTTTCCAGAACAAGCTTTGTATAGTTACCTTTACAAGCTCAATGCTGAGTGAAATAAGTCAGTCAGAGAAAGACAAGTACCATATAATTTCACTGATATGTAGAATCTAATGAACAAAATAAACTATCAAGCAAAAACAGAAACAGACTCATAGATAGAGAGCAGGGGATAGGTTAAAAAGGTGAAAGGATTATACCAAAAGAAGAAAACCGCCTCATAGACACAAACACAGCAGTGTGATTAGCAGAGGGAAAGGGGGTTTGGGGAGGTACAAGAGGTTAAAAGGATGATAAATGGTGATAGATGGAGACTTGACTCAGTGTGGTGAACACACAATACAATACACACATGATGCGTTATAGAATTGAACACCTGAAATGTTTATAATTTTATTAACCAATATCACCCCAATAAACTCAGTACAAAATAAAGAGGAGAAAAATGCTGAATTTTGAAAGCATACATTTATGGTTTTACTTTTTCACTTATGGGAATATTATCTTTTATGAAGAATATTTCTACTCCACTTCTTAGCATGATGGTTGACAGAAAATAAAGCCATAATCTAAATCATGAAAAAATTTAAATATTTATCTTACAGGAATTTAATAATAAACATTGGATGAATTGGCTTATGAATCTAGATAACCATTATAAATTTAATAAATGTCTATTTTTAGCACATTTTCATGGATACATTTCTTTGATAAATGTAGTTGGTGATAACCTAGATCATTTATTTTATTAATGTTAATTTAACCCTGCTCCCTTTAGAAGAGAGACTGTCTTTTAATTCATTATGTTATATTTTAGGAAAAAATTGTTGAAATTTAATCAAACATAATATTTTTAAATTCTGGACCTAGAGTGAGGGGTATTATAATTTTGACATTTTCACAAGTGGCTGTGCTATCCCACATTTCATGTATCTTACCTCTAATTGTTGTGGGGATGAGTTTATCAGTACATTTCACAAAACTTGAAATAAATCCTACCTTTAAAAATAGAACTTCTATAATATATTTTAGACAGAATTATCTGTCTGAAAAAAGTTATTTTTTTTCTCATGTAGTATTTATTAGCAGATAGGCAAACTAAAGGAGAGATCAGTAGCTAAGCAGCTCTTTAATTCCATTTCATAATTTTAAAATAATTTGAAATGCTAAGAAAAGTGAGAGCTACAGGGTTCTGAGAACAAAGAAAGAAAGACACAATACATTTGTCAAAAAGTGGTTTTAACATTCTCTTGTTTCAAATAATAGCTTTTTGAGTAACCATAATTTTATCCACTTACTTTGTGTCTAGTATATTTGCATTTACATTAATACTTAAAATGGTGACATAATTTAATATCTAGGACATCATGAATTTTTTTTAAAGTACCTCCTTTTCTTCTTTGCTTTCCTGTGCTGTCTTATATTTCTATTTCCTAATGATTTCTCAGCTGTTAAATTCCTTTCCACTTGACACATCTTACTCATTGCCTGTTCAGAACTTCTACTGACCTCTACAAGGTCATGGCAGATTCAAATTCTACATGAAAATAGTAGAGTAAGGATTTGGTCCTTTGCTTCCATTGGTTATTCCAGAGATCATTCCTTTTATGATGGTACTTTAAACATGCTTACTGTGTTTAGTAATAATAATGTAAAAATTACTGAGTCAAGTGTTGGAAAAGAAAAAAATCTGCTGTAACCTATAAACAAAGGAAATCATATGTACCATCTTTATGTATTTTCATCTATGTACATTGGAGAAGTAATTAGCATTATACTTTATAAAAATTAGTAGCATGTGGTTTTTATTTTATATTTTGGAAAATTTTCCATCAGTAAGCATCTTCTAAGATATGATTTTTGGTAGTGTCATTTCATCTTATCATATAGAACTTTTTGTTGCTATTGTAAATGGATTTTCAAGGAATTGCACGATTTATGAAGGTGATGGGCTGTCCATAGTGAGCCCTGGGAATTTTTGGCCAAGTTATATGTTTTCTGGTGAAAACAACAAACAGAGTCCCTGCCTATTACATTCTTTACCAACTTGAATACACGCCTCATCCGATTGGCCTGAAGGGACCACAAAGGGAGAGAGACAAACCTGCCTCATGAGATGGTTTCATTCAGTGAAAAATGTAAAAATATGGCTGAAACTTGTCTTCCTTGCATGCTAATTGCTAAATATAGAATCCATAAGAAGAACAACACAAATCTAAGGTGATTATATAAATAATTTATGGGGTATCCATCATTCACCTATAAAAATAAATCAATACTATATTTTGATCATAATGCACTCAGAATGATGTAATCTTCATTTAAATGCTTTTTCAATTAACCAACCCCTCCCAATTTTTACAATGGGTGATGGCGAGGAAAGTGACCTTCAGGTTACCATTGTGTTTGCCTTGCTGTAAATAGCCATGATAATAATGACCTGTAAGTTTCTTCAATAATGTTTAGCTTTCTATACAATCTAAACTTCTTCTTAGAGTAAAAATGTTCACAATACTAAATCTAGTGGTAAGTAGAGAAGGATTTTTTAAGATGAAAGTTATTTTTCCCCCCCTAATCATAATGTTAGGCTGAATTCTCTCACCAGGCTTATTGCTCCCAGTAAATAATAATGTTGGCCAACAGGCATTACAATTACATGCTACAAATCCATGGAGGTTGGTGAGTATTTTGAAGTAATCTGTTTTTGCATATTTTAATATCATGTAATAAAAGGTCTATGACTAATATTTAGTATTGAAAGCCTTTTTATTTGAGAAACATTAGTGATAATTTCTAGCTTAAGAGTTCACAAATAGATATTTTGAAAGTAAAAAATTAAACACAATGTTTCTTTATGTGTTCAAATGATACAATTGAATAGTTTCTTTTTTTAATATATTTTATTGATTTTTATACAGAGAGGAAGGGAGAGAGATAAAGAGTTAGAAACATCGATGAGAGAGAGTCATTGATCAGCTACCTCTTGCACATCCCCCACTGGGGATATGCCCGCAACCAAGGTACATGCCCTTGACCGGAATCAAACCCGGGACCCTTCAGTCCCCAAGCCGATGCTCTATCCATTGAGCCAAACCAGTCCAGGCCAATTGAATAGTTTCAATAAATCATATTTGAAATATATTGTTTTGAAACAATCCTCTATATTTACATACTAGAGGCCCGGTGCATGAAATTCTTGGATAGATAGAGTCCCTAGGCCTGGCCAGTGATGAGGGCTGATCTGTAGGTTGACTGGTGGGGTGATAGTGTGCTCCTACTGGCACCTGCTTTGGCTGGCCTGGCACCACCCACTCACTGGCCCTTCCCCCAACCACTGCTGTTGGTTGCCTCCCTCTGCGGGACAACAGTGGAGCAATTGGGGAGCTCCCACTGGCACTCACCTTAGCTGGCCCAGGGCCTGCAGGCTGGATGCATCTCCTGCATTGAGTGTCTGCCTCCTGGTGGTCAGTGCATGTCATAGGAACTGGTCATTCAATGGTCATTCTGCTGTCCAGTCAATTTGCATATTAGGCTTTTATTATGTACCAGAGGCCTGGTGCATGAAAATTCATACACTGGAGGGGGTGTCTGAGCCCGCCCTGCCCCCTCTCACAGTCTGGTAGCCCTCAGGTGCAGGAGGTGACTCGGCGATCAGGAGAAGTTGGTGCCTCCATCACATCTCTGCTGTTGCCACTGCCAGCAGGAAAGCCTTGGCTGGCCCTGGTTACCTGAACCTCAGGTGGCCCTGGGCAGCTGGCATCCAAGGATTGCCTGCACCTTCGGCTAGCCCTGGGTGTCTGGGCAACTGAAGGTGGGTCCAGTCATACTGCTTGCTGCCCCTTTTCCCCTGATGGACTGAACGGACTTTGGGATTCCAGCGCAGGTGCAAGGAGCAGCCGAAATTGCCTGAGGGTGTGTCCAGCCACACTGCATGCCTGCCACTCCCCCAGTGAGGCTGAAAGGACTGGGGACTCCAGAGGGGCTAAGGGGACTGGGCACAGCCATCTTGTGGCTATGGGCACTGCCATCTTTGTAACGGTGTGATGGTCAATTTGCATATTCCCACTTTATTAGATGGAACTAAAGACCTGGTGCATGAAATTCACGCATGGGGCGGGGGGTTCCCCTCAGCCCAGCCTCCACTCTTACCAATCTGGGACCCCTCCAGGGATGTCCCACTGTCGGACATCCCTCTCACAATCTGGGACCACTGGCTCCTAACTGTTCACCTATCTGCCTACCTGATCACCCCTTAATGCCCTCCCCCTCCTGCTGGCCTGGTCACCCTCAACTGCCCCCTCGGTTGACCTGGTCACATCTAACTGCCCCAAGCCAGCCAGGTCATCCCTTACTGCCACCCCTGCTGGCCTGATTGCCCCCAACTGCCCCCCTCACCAGCATGGTCACCCCACACAGCCTGCTATTCAGTCATTTGATTGTCTCTCACTAACCCCCCTGCCAGCCTTGTCACCCCACTTAGTCTGTTTCTGGTCATCTATTCAGTTGTTTCAGTCATGACAGTCCCTGGCTTTTTATATATCAGGACTAGAGGCCTGATGCATGAAATACTTGCAAGGGTAGTCCTTCACAGCCGTGGCTGTTTAGATCCCTCCCTCGAAGCTAAGCCAGCTGCTTTGATCCCATGGCTGTAGGCCCAATTTCATCCTGGAAGGACATTGGTATAATTAGCATATTACACTTTTACCCTGTTTCCCTGAAAATAAGACAGTGTCATATATTAATTTTTGCTCCCAAAGATGTGTTAGGTCTTATTTTCAGGGGATGTCTTATTTTTCCATGAAGAAGAATATGGTACACATTTATTGTTAAATGAAAATAAAGGAAATTTATTACCTGTATATGATATGGTAGTATGGTAGTTGTCAACAAAAACCAGACAAACTGTAAATCCTATAGTATCAAGAATTTACTCATTTATTTAATGACAATCATGTCATCATCTTCTGGAACATCATCATAACAATCCAATTCCTGAATTTCCTGGTGAATTTCTTGTGCCTCCATTTCTTTCAGAATCAGTGGACCAAATCTCTAATGTTTAGCCTAGGGGGGGCCTTATTTTCAGGGGGATGCCTTATATTTCACTTTGAAGGAAACTGTAAATAGGTCTTATTTTCGGAGGATGTCTTATTTTTGAGGAAACACGGTATTATTATAGAGAATTGGGATGTTACATTTTGAATAAGTATTTGAGGTATTTGACTCCTTTAAGCATCTTTTATTGAAGTTTACCTACGGTAGTTATTTAAATTTAACAATTGGAGTTGCTTTTTATTTTCTAAGGTTGTAATCAGACCTTGCCTATAATTTTGGTTTAAATCTTATTGCTTAACTAGAGTCCCAGTGCATAAATTCATGCATGAATGGGGCCCCATTGCTCCCCCACCCATGGAGCTGATCAGGCTGGGCGGGCAGGGGGGGAGGGGCCATGGGTGGTTTGCTGGCCAGCTCCATTCCTGATCAGGGTTGTGGGGGACTATTCAGGGGCAGACCTGGCTGGGGGGAGGGGCTGTGTGTAGTTGGCTGACAGACCCCACCCACCTCAATCAGAGTGGAAGGCCAGCTGGGGGAGGGGCTGTGGGAGGCTGGCCAGGGGGTAGGTCCATCCCCTGATGAGGATGATTGGCCAGGTGCAGTGCATGTCCTAGCGACTGGTTGTTCTGGTTGTTCTGGACATTTTGTTCATTCAGGTGTTCTAGTTGCTTAGCTTTTATATATGTAGATCATTTTGAAGGTGATGTAATTGAGGAAAACAAATAGCACATGTGTTTGGGAAAAAGACAAAGTAAAGGAAAGGAAAAAGAAGGCTATATTTTAAAATAGAGTTTGATAATTTACTAAGAAAAATTGGTTCCCATAAATGTTTGCAAACAACAATAACTCATGCAGAGTTTTAAAATATCATTTTACATTTATTCTCTATCATCCTTATAGTATGCTATAACTTTAACAGAATGTACACATTTGTTGTTTGATTTTTGCTATAAGATTCACTTTGGGACCAATCATTTTACTGCAGAAGTGAATCTCAGTTTTTAAGGTAAGTGGTCAGAGTAATACATTTTTTTAAATTTGCTTTTCATCTGAAACAAACTACAGTCTTCTGTTGAAAAACAAAAAGCAAAAGAAATAAACTTTTGCTAGTTAGACTACTATGTGAACTATAAACTTTGAAGCTGAATGAAGTTTCAGCTCCTCTAGTTCAATGTTTTTTCTTTTACAGCTAAGGATAGTTATGTTAAAAGAGGTGGCCTGACTCATAAAATCTCCTTGGAGACTTGATTGGGAGTGAGAATTGAGGCTTTACAGCCTTGGGTAGTTGCTTTGCTAATATTCCATGAAGATAAATGTGTTCTCATTATTTTGTTTATCTTAAGCTCTTATTGTATTTATAGGTCTCATACAAGGGAGTATTTTATCACAATAATCTCATTTATTATTTATTTATAATAACTTACATGACCAATATTTTTAAATATTTTCATTTTCTGTGTTAGTTAAAATTCTCTTTAAAATCATTATTTAAAAATTCTTAAATGACTTTGGTTAAGTTCCTTAAGCTGTTATCACTTTTTTTTATTGCAATAAAAAGGTGATAATAATTATCCTCTATTTGTTAACCTTTAACCAATATGTTGTGCACATATTGGTTCTTCTTTTATTGAAATACTAGAGGCCTGGTGCCTCTGTGTTTTAATAAGCTCTACATATAATTTTTATGTATACTAGCATTTCAGAATCATTGGTCTAAAGTAAAACAAAAAATAATTGAGATAGACTCATAGAAATCAATAATTTTAATTTTAGCAACAGAATTCATGCTGAGTTGGATATACATGATGTTCACTCAGGGGGAAAAGAGACTTTGTGTCAAGCCCACATGGATTATTTATCCTAACTTTAGCATATCACTAAAAATGTCAAAGAAACTCAGGAAAATCTTGAAGTTTTGATAGGTAAATATTAAGGTACTTAATTAAGCCAGAAAATGTCATTAAATAAAATATGTTGGTATAGCATCAGAAATCTAATAATATGTTCTGTGCACAAATGAAAGTTAAGAAAGGGTACAGAACAGTCTAAATGATTTAGCACATGTTAAAAGATTATGATCATCTTGAGTCCTACTCATGCTTAACATTTGCTTTATAAGTAGAAAATTGATTTGGTATTAAAATAATGACAGTTGTAATGTTTTATTTAGTTCTTTGTGATTAATGAAATCAAATAAGCTACAAAGATTTGCTTCATTACAAATATGTTAAAATTTTATATACTTTATACTGGAAGCATTTTTTTTTTTTTTTTGTGGTGAAAATAACTTTTCTTAGGAAAGAGAATTATAAAATAAAATAAACTTAGCCCTGGACAAAAGTATTTTTATAGTTGTGATAGTTTGAACAATGTTGATGATACCAACATGGAAGAATGATATTGACAAAAGTATATAAGGCGTAGTCTGAACATTGTTAACAATGTACAAGTGATTCCCAAAGTAGTTTTTTGTTTTTTGTTTTTGTTTGTTTGTTTTTTTTAGAGGTCAGAGGCAAAGGGGTGAGTTTTTCAGAATTACCTGAATGTATTATATTAAACTATTCATGATTTTTCAATATCTTGTATTTCCCCAACATTCATTTTGCATTGCATCCATAAAGAATAACTGCCTTAGATTATGTTAAATCTAAGATGAATTGGTTTGAAGAATACCTCTTAGTTATTTGCATATAACTCATCTATAATATTCATCCAAAGTAGAGTGTAGTATCAGCTAAACTTTGATATGAGTTTCTGTAAAAATGGAGGAAGTGGAAGCAGAGAAACCCTATAGTTTCTGCATACTGATTTTTTTAATCTTTTTTGTATGTAATTAGGAATTTTCTATTGATAATGCATTTCTTTCTTCTTCAAATACTTCTACATTAACATTTTTTCCTATATCAAGCCATAAAGGATATTAAAAATGAGACTTCGAGTACTAGAAAGGTTGGAAAGCTTGCCTTTGCCAATTAATAGATCTTTGTAAGAAAGATGCCTCTAAATATGAAGTCACCTATTGATTATTTTGAACTCGACCATTCCCCTTAATACGTTTTATTCATTATCATTAATGGAATGATGTAAGTTGGTTAATATCCAGTTTTCAAGGATGCTGCTTTTGTGATGACTTTACCTTTCTGAATTTGAGAAGCTGGTCATACGAGAGGTGGACAGCCTTCTTAATGTGATCTTCAGTCAGCGGCTGTGGGTGCCCTTCAGTCTTGACTTACCTATCCAGGGATGCCTGCTGTGTACCCTGAACTTACGGAACACAACACACTTTTAGAAATAAGATATATGCCACTCAGTAGCAGAATACAAGAACCCTGAGAAGAAATCCTGCAGTTACATAGTGCTCTCTTAGCATCCTTCTTAACACTTATTAGTTTCTCATAACACATTGCTGTGATTACTTAATTAATGTCTAAAAAATATGTTTTATAGGAGCATAGTGATTGTTTAGTTTGTTACATGTGGACTCTGATCTTCGGGTCTAAGATTTAAGTGCTTAAGAAATATACGCTGGAGGCATTCTGGAGTAGGAAACTCCTCTAAGAAGTGGGGGAGTACAGACAACTGCATCCTGTGACATAAGGTGAATTTAAGTAGAGCTTAGAATGGGTGAACTAAGGGTAGGAAATAAATAGAGAGGTGTCTGTCAGATAAGCCCACTGAGGGAAGCTGCATGGACACAGGGAACAAGGTCAACATGTAAGGATGTTCTGAACAAGCTCAAGCAGACAGTTCCTGTATGGAGTAGTGGGAGATGAGTCTAAACATGTAGAGCAGATATTGATAGAGGATGTGGCTCAGTGGTGTGCTGGTGCTGGTTTGAATTGGTTCATGAGATCCTATTATGCACATCTCTTCCCGCTTATGGGAACACAGCCAACAGCCAGGATAAGAGAATTTACACTATAGAAAAGGACAGCTGGAGCCCCTCCCAATAAAGGCACAAGGAGCTAAATATTGTTACACATTTATAAGTAGATCACTGCATGTTAGGCTTCAACGGTGGTTTCAAGGTTGAAGTAAGAGATAGCAGGATGAAACTGAAATATTTATAAGACTAAAAGTCACTACTTAAGCAGTATCATAATATGGAACTATTGCAATGAATAGAAGCTAAAAATAAAGAAGCTAGTAATTTCAGTTAGAACATAACATGGCAAAATTGATGGTTTGGGAAAATTTGCTTATTCCACCACTCTTGCACACTAATTTATTGCCTTGTTTTTTCCCCTCAAGTTTCTTCAGGTCCGTAAAACTTCCATTTTCAGCAAATAATCTTGTTTTAGGGTAACTTCAATTCTGTAAAAAAACTGTAAAATTCTGTAAGATTTTATTTGCTTCTTTATTTTATACTTATATGTCTCCTTATCATAAAAGGAAATGAAATATTCTTTTGTGTAAAATAGCACATTATAAAATATTGGATGATGTATAAAGGTATAAAGAGAAATATAGTATATAGATGGAGAGCCATCGAAAAACATTTTTTATTCATCTTCTAGGGGTAATTCATTAATTCTAATTTCCTTTCCTATTCATTTTTCTTTGTAGTACTCACAACATTCTGATAAAAGAATTTGTTTTGTTTACTCTTTCTTCTCTACTAGAATGTACCAAGACAGTATAAATGCACCTAATATTTTCTTCTACTTTCAAGATTTTATTGTTTACCTTGATTTTTAACAATATTGAGAAAAATAAATTTATAAATTATGAGATTGGCTTCAATATTTCTTTTTAAAATTCTCCTCAGTTGTCCAAACCACATCCAATGACTATTGCACTGGAATGCTACTGTTATCATATTCTGGATTTCCCTATATACTGGAGTCTGTTTCATATTTTATATTATTTTATTTAATCATTCAATCAATCATTTATTTGACTAATATTTACTATGTATCATGCACTGTCCTAGTTGAATGGTTTGGGGAGAACAACTCCATTCTCAATTAACTCATTTTGTTTTTGTTTTTAAACTATACCTAGTTTTATCTAGCTTTACCTCAACTATTTCAGACTAACTTATTCTAGTAAATCATATTATTTTAAAATTCTTACCGGTGAGTCTAGGATTGAAGTGGTGCAGTAGAAATGGTGTATGTGACAATGAGAACCAAGAGGGGAGAGCAAAGGTAAAGGCAATTTTTTTTTAAAGAAATGGTTTCCTTCAGACTTTAAAGACTTGAATAGTCCTGCAAAGAATAATTTACATATAAACTTGTGTTAAACATAGAATAATTTTAAGTGACATGCATTTTTGTAAATTTACTGTTTCAAACATCATCTTCATTTATGTATTTTGGGGGAAATGAGGGTACATATTGAACACATTCTAGTATAATGGAACTTTAAAAATTAATAAAAATAAGTTATTTTATTTAGGAAGCTTGCCATCTAGTACAAGCATGTCAAACTCAAAGAAAGACTAACACAGGCCAAATAAACAGGGTTTAAGTTTATGAGGCCACAAAAAAAAAAAAGAGCTTCAATTTTCATAGAAACATAGGTTTATTTCGATAGAGACATGCTGAACACAAAGAACTGAAATAAATGAGTAACCATTATCATAAAATAATAGAACATCTTAATAAAAATTAATATTTTTTTCTTGAACATTAACTTACAAGACACTGAATAACTGCACAAATTAATAAGGGTAATGCAAATAAACGTATTTTTTCTGTTTTCCGAAAGCAAAATATTTTCTGTTGCACACACCAAATAAGGCAGTTCAAGTCATGGCAATTGACTGCTAAAATATTCACTGCTAGTATTAGTGGAAATGGTGTGCTTGCTCTTAAGGTGCATATCGGAAATGAATATAATACGATTATAGTAATCAGTCATTAACCCACATAGTAGTTTGTTATTAGTAATTATGTATAACAGGATATTGTAATAATTAAGTCACAGAATTTTTATTAACATGTTTCTTATATACAATTAAGTCACAAAATTTTTATTAACATGTTTCTTATATACCATTCTTTTGGTTGGGCCACAAAAATATTCATTGTGGGCTGTATGTGGCACATGGACCACGATTTTGACATGCTTGATCTAATATATTAGAAGATGTCAGAAATGACAGACATAAGACCATGGGTACAGTAGCATGTAAATGGAAGTTTCATTAAAGCTCATAGAAGGAATGGGCAGGCTGTAAAGAAGAGGTGATAATTTGAACTGGGTCTTCAAGTTTCCACATGAGTTCTTCAGAAAGGGGAGTAGAGTATAGAAACATTGAAAGTACATTTTTAGAAAGAAAATAACTTGAACAAAAATTTAGTAATAGAAAAATAAAGTCACATGTGCTTGAAGAAGTGCCAGTTACCTGACACATCTAAGTAATTTTATTGTGTTATTTGGGGCTAAAAAATATCAACTTGGGCCAATTCTTAGAAGATTATGTATGGAAAACTCTGTTGGCAACATACATAATATATATTGCAACCTGTTTTACATACAAATGAAACCCCAATTTTTTTTTTACATCAATGATATGTCCAATTTCCAAGACTTATAGAGTGGACGGATTACATAATTTTTATGTTTGTTATTTATTTGAAGAACTACATGTTAGTATCTGTTCCAAGCCAGGCCCTATTCTAGGCAATGGAGACAAAATAATAGAAAAAACAAAACAGACACAATCTCAATTCTGGATAAGCTTACTTCTAATGGAGGGAAGGGAGGGCATTCAACACAACAACAAGCATGTAAAAGATATAGCATGTTACATAAGTAACATTAGGGCAAAACAAGTAGGAACAGTGATTTATTTCAAATAGGATTGTCAAAGAGAGCCTCATTATTGGAGCAAAAATATACAGGTGAGAAAGCACTCTATTAATTTCTGGGGAGAGAGAGTTCAGACAGAAGTAACAAGAAGTACTAATATCCTGAGTCATAATTGTGCCCTTGTGTTTAAAAATCAAGCATCGTAGGAAAAAATGGTCAGAGAGAAATTCGGAGAGTACTTGAATCCTGTAGGCACTTTATTCTGTATAAGATTAAAAGCCACTGGGAATTCTGAGCAGAGAAATGACAAGCTCTGACGTGACTTTAAACAGGCTCTTTCTGACTATTGTGTTGATAGCAGCCTGTAAGGAATCAAGATTGATGGCTTAGCAGCAAGTTATGAGGTCATTAGAGTCATCCAGGTGAAACATGTTAGAGGCTCATACCACGGTGGTAGCAAGGAAGATGGAGATCACAGTGGTCAGAGTATGGGTATGTTGTATTTCAAAGATAGAGGAATTGCTAAGTGAGAGATGGCAAATGGGGTGTGAGAATAACATAGGCATTGAAGAAAATGACAAGAGTTTGTCCTAACCTAATGATAGGATGTTATAAAATTAATTAATTTATAATTAATTAATAAACACAAAAGGAAAATATTTGGGAGAAATGTGGTTTTGGTTGTTTTGTTATTTATTTATTTTTCTACAGTGCAGAAATCAGAAATTTGGGTTAGAACTTGTAATATTTGAAAAGCTAACTAACATTCATATAGAGTTGTTAAAGTGACATTTGAATGTAGGTGGGAAGAAATATCGACTGCCAATATTTATTTGGATGCTCTCAACATAAACACAGTTTCAAGCATTGATACTGACAAAGATTGTTAAAGGACTAGAGATAGGAGTTGAGAAAAAATACAAAGCTAAGTTTTGGGGCATTCACATGTTAAGAGTTCAAGTTGGGAAAGGGGGTGGGCAAAAGAGACTAAGAAGGAGCAGCCAGTGAGGTAAAAAGGAAACTAAGAGAGTAGAGTGTTCAAGATGCCAAGTGAAGGAAGTTTCAAAGAGGATAGATGAACTATTTCAATTATATGATATAGTAAAAGTTAAAAAAGAACTGAAAATGACAATTGGATTTAGAGATGTGGAGATCATTGGTGAACTTAGCAAGAGAATTTTAGTGGAATGGTGGAAATTAAAATTTTGTTTAATTGAGGTCAAGAGAAAATGGGAAGAGACATATTGAAAATTATTCTACGTAAATCATTCCTTTGAGGAGTTAGGCTATGGAAGTAAAGGGTTGATTAAAAAAAAAACAAAAAAAAAACTAAGAGAGAAATGCTACTATGTTTATTGATGACTGGAAATAATATACAGGAGCCATATTATTTGATGAGTGAAATAGGAGGACAAATTATTCTAGACAGAGTTTTGTAGAAATATCCAGTCCTGAAGCTCATAGGGAAAAGATGTGGTGATGGAACTTTATAGAAATATTCTATTGCAGTGGCAATCTGGCAATCATAGCACAAGAATTGTGCAGACAAAAGTTTATGTGAGTAAACGGAAACAGCCTTTAATCTGTTCTGCCATTTTGGGACCATTCCAGCTGTCCTTCACTTACTTCTGAACTTCACAGTATATGAGGAAAATTAAATGCCTTTTTGTCTAATCCTTGGGAGTCAGATCTTTGTACACATGCTCCTGAACTCTAGCTTAACGTATACCATAGGCTTGAATTTATTTGTTAAATAAAGAAAGTCACTGAAGATTTTGAAGAAGAAAGTGATTTGTACTAAGATTTAAGATCATTCTGGTATGGCAGATAGATTTCCCCAGATTATACATTATCTCTA
Source organism: Pipistrellus kuhlii (assembly GCF_014108245.1). Classification (NCBI taxonomy): domain Eukaryota; kingdom Metazoa; phylum Chordata; class Mammalia; order Chiroptera; family Vespertilionidae; genus Pipistrellus; species Pipistrellus kuhlii. Next base: position 67,037,111 of record NW_023425515.1, read on the forward strand.
TTTCTGGATAACGCCAGCTTGGCTTAGTGTCAAAAGCTATTTGCTACCTCTATAAAATTTACTGATGCTTTCTGGCCAAAGAATAGTTTTTCAATCAAAGCTCTTTGAAATATGATGTTAATAGTTTTTTTTTCCTGTTATGAAATTATTAGGTGAATATAATGACATCGAAGATTACCTGAAAATAAATTGCTGTAAGTCTTCCAATGTATAAAAGTAGACATTAGGTTCCCATTGTGAATTCTGGACACCCTGATGATGTTCTCATGTAGATAGATAATTGTCAGAGTGAAGATTGGCCTTCAAAATATAATGAGAAAACCGGGGGAAACAGGGGGAAAAATTCATGGACACTGACAACAGTGTGGTGATGGCCAGGGGGAGGGAGGGTGGGTGTGGGGAAGTTGAGAGAGTACAGGGGAGATCAATGGTGATGGAAGGAGACCTGACTTGAGGTGGTAAATGCACAATATAGTGTACATATGCTGTGCTGTAGAAATATGCACCTAAAACTTGTATAATTTTGTTAGCCAGTGTCACTCTAATAAAGTCAATAAAAAGGGGAAAATAAATGAAATAAGATAACTGAAATGCAAAAAATAAAATAAAAGTTCTATTTTATTATTCGATATCCTATAGTCATTTTGAATTGACCAATATGTAAGTCATTTTAATAATAATTTCTTTATAATTCTGTCAGATATTTTCTATCCAGGGCCACATGTGTACAAATATATATGATGGTATTCTGGGGATACTTGAAAACTTCGTGCAAACACTGCAAATCTTCCCAGAACAGTTTCATGGTAATAAATTAAATATGCTGTTCTGTTTAAAATCATTATAATATATTAAGTGGAAAAATATAAACTCATATAATTTTGAAGATACAAGAAAAATACTAAAGAAAGGAACTTTTTAAAGCTAAATCCCAAGATGACCCTTTTATTTCATTGACTCTTTTACTCATATATAGATCTCTTACTTTGTGCCTGATATTGGGCTACGTGAAGAGAATAAAATAGCAGATAAGAAAAACAGACGATGTGAACAAAAAGCAAATCTATTTTATTAGAGAAAGAAGGAGAACTAAAGTAATTGAACACATTCTATGTGCCAATCACTATGGACCAGACCTTTGATATATATTTTGCACACTAATTACTTTGTGTGCTTAATTCAGGGCTGTCAGTGTCACCAATAACTGAATATCTCTATAATTGAAAACAGTTGAAGGAATATAGAAATAAATATGAAAGAGAAGACTCTTGTGGAAAAGTTAATAGTGAACTCTATTTGAAGTATATTCATGCAGCCTAACTATTGCAAACCCTGGAGATTTCAGTGGGTTGAAACTTCATTCTAGATGTTTCCGTTAGCCATTGCACACGAACATTTTAGAAAGTATTGGCATTAACTAAAAGTGAAGCCTGGCCGGCATGGTTCAGGGCTTGAGCATAGACCTATGAACCAGGAGGTTCAATTCCTGGTCAGGGCATTTGCCTGGATTGTGGGCTTGATTCCCAGGGTGGGGCATGCAGGAGGCAGCTGATTGATGATTCTCTCCCATCGTTGATGTTTCCATCTCTTTCTCCTTCTCTCTTCCTTTCTAAGACTAATAAAAAATATTTTTAAAATGTGGATATAAGATGTAAGTGACACAGAGTTCTTTAAACTTAAATAAATCATAATAATTACTATAGGATATAAATTATGTTGTGTGTGTGTGTGTGTGAGTGAGTGTGTGTGTGTTGTTTTTCTTAATGAAGTTGATTACTTAGTTTGTAGACTATCCTAGCTTCCCTAGTGAAATTTTCTTTATTTTTTTTCAAAAAGCCCTTTAAATTTTTAATGAAGAAGACAGTTGAAGTTAGTGACTAAAATAAGTATTTCATTGATGTTATGTTTCAAGTGCCTAAAAACATATAATATGGAAACTTGCTATAGTTAAATAGATTTTGTTTGTTTTTCTCAATCTCCTCGTTTTTGCATTGTTTCTCTTTTAAAAAGTGTACTGTCTCATATGCATATTCGGAAAGAAATCCACTTAAAGGATAATACAAACCTTTTCAGTAATACTTTGCTTTTCAGTAATTTCAATGTTTTTAACCAAGGGAGAAGAGTATTAATTTTATTAACAAAATATATATGCATAATTTTTTAAAACAAGTCTTGGAAACAAATGATTTGTATATACCTTTTAATCTTTTGCTAAACCCACTTGGCTGATAAACATAAATTTCAAGCAATGTTAGATTTTTTAAAACAGTATTAAAATATCAATTTAGTTATTATTCCACTGAATTAATCTCTGTTTTGATGTTCACTATCATCAAACTTTATGGACTCACACCTAAGTGACCCTGAGAGTGGTTTTTCTTTTATGAAAGAACTTTAAAGTTCATTATCTTAACTAGAAAGAAAAGGAAATTTCCTAAAGATGCTTGCCAATAAAATATTTCCTAACCAATTGTCAAGATATGTGGAGGGAAAAAATAAGAAAACACTATAAAAGAGTAGATGATAGATAAAACACTTGCACATGAGTAGATCAAATTTCACCAAGCTTAGAGACCTGAATGTTTTTTGGAACAAGACAGGGTCTTTATTTTCATTAAACAACCCATAGCTGATATTTTTCCACTGAAGACAACTGCTGTTCTGAAAAATGCTGAATTTTTGTTTTTATTTCTGTAAAATAATTTGGAAAAAGATATCAGAACTTTATGCATTTACTGTTTAAAATAAAACATGTATCAATAAATGAAGCAGTTAAAATTGTAGTATGCCCTTAGCAAGGTACTTTTACTGTGGATCAAGTAGTGTCATAAGTTAGTAATTTCTATCAGAATTTGTTGTGAGTTTATTATTGATGTTTCATGAGTATCTGTACTTAACAGATTTTTAATATAATATTATCTAGCTAGATACATATGTTTATATATATATATTTATTTGTAGCTACCCCATTTTAAAGAGAAAGTGGGTCATGAGGAATTATTTTAAGGCAAGATTTGCTTTGTGAGAAACGTAGAAGAGACTTAATCTAAATGAAATGACAATTTGAGGTAGATAATTTTTTTAAAAAATTAACAAGTGGTATATATCCCTGTATACATTGATCTCTTGATTTTTAAAATGGGGCTTGACAAAGAGGAGAGCTAGAGGTTGAACTGAACAATATTACTTGAGCTTATTGTGTTTTTTTTGTGTGTGTGTGTGTTTTTTTTACAGAATTATAAATTTCTGAGCCACAGTTTAAACTGAGCATAAATTTGTGCTTTCGCATAGATCTCTAGGTTTATAAATTGTTATTGGACGATTTATTGCTCTCATGAAATATCTATTTTCCTCCCCAAATGGATAAACAGAGTTTTTTTATAGCTATAATTAAGATTGTTATTGCTAGAAAATCAATTTTAAATCATGTTTCATTTAAATTTTTAACAATTGGTAAATTTATAAATAAGTAAAATTTAGACAAACAAGTAAATTAACAACTATGATCTTCCCCTCCCACAACCTATTTATGCCATTTTTGCAATGTCACTAGAGAGGTAAAATTGCTCTAAAAACTTTTGAGTCTTTTTTTTTTTTAAGTTTTATATCTCCACTTTCTTTTTGTTAAAATAATTGGACAAAATGTCCTGGATTATTTTGCTGTGTAGGTATTTATTGTTCAAAAGAAAACATATGCAGCAATTAAAAATTGTCAAGTGTTGTTAAAAAGAAAAGAAAGAAGCCAAAATTGCTAGACTCAGTTAGCAAATTAAAACTTTACTAACTGGATCACATAATCGAGGGACTGCTTGGTTGCTTTTTCCTAAGAGTGTTGATCAATCTAGACATATATTCAATATATTCAGGGCAGACTATCTTTTTGAGACAGTATTTTTTTTACTATGCATGTAACTGTGCCTGAATAAAATGAATAGGAGATGTGATAGAAAAAGAAGAATCTAAAAAGTAGAAAAAAATACTACTTATGAGTAAAGAAAAAAAAGGTAAGGCTGGGATATTATGGAAGTAGCAATGAAATGAATACATATGGGCATCGTTTAACATTTATAATTTAGCAAAATATTAGTTTGGATATATTTAACATTCAGAAAGTATTTATTTACCTAAATTTATAATAATTTCCAAAATGCATTATATTAAATATTTAACAATGCAGGAAAATGTGTTTTATAAAAGAAATTATATAAAAACTGCTGTAGCCATTTAATAGGCCATAATTTAGGACTAATACATGATTAAAAAGATACTGTAAGAAATGAATAATAATAAGCTAAATACATAATAAGGATAGGTAAATCCATTATGAGAATTAAGTATTAAAATATACTTAGTACAAAATTATACAGCATATTGGTTAAGAATGTGGATTTTTAGAGTCAGACTACTTACAGTTCAAATACAAGCCTCATCACTTAGAGGCTGTGTTATATTGCACAACTCTCTGTACCTGACTTCCTCATTTGAAAACTAAGGATGACAAATTAAAGACCCAAACTCAAATGTGTATTGTGTGTGTGATTGTGTATGTTTGTAGTTATATTTGAATATATCCTTGTATGACAGTGTTATACTATGTAATTGCGTATGTGATTACATAAAAGTGCTTTCATATGTATATGTGACTGTGTACTGTATTTAATTGTGTATATGCTTGCATATGTGGTTATTTGTACATGTTTGCATATATACATCTGTGATTTAATATATGTATGTGATTGTATACACACACACACACACACACACACACACACACACACATATATATATATATATATATATATATATGCATGCATATGTGATTTGAGTATACAAATATGTGTCAAGTAACTTGGATTACTTGAAACATAGTAAGTCCTCCATGGAAGTAAGTTATAATTTTAAGTGGTGATTTCAATGAAAGGCAGAAAAGAAAAGGAGGAAAGAGGACAGAGAATAACTTTCCCAAGTTATAAGTATTCCCACATTTTAACTGTGAAATAAGTTGAGTGAAATTAGTACCATTTGTTTGTGTTTAGAAGGATGAGGGCCAGCTAGGAAGGTTAATGGTGAAGGATTAATTTAGTAATTACTAAAAAACAAAAACAAAGGGGAAACAAGGTAATATTTCAGAAGGTGGTGAATTAGTCTCATAAGCAATTCATAAATGTATAAATAAAAAATTATTTAGACTTCTAAAATATTTGCTTGATTTGATTCTAGATCTTTCATTATGACCTTCTAAAGTGATTTTTTAAAAGGTAAAGTTTTTCTGCAGTGTTCTAATACATTTCTATGGGTCCATATGCTCATTCCGAAAAGCATTCCGGTTATATGCACCTACTGCAAAGTTTATGAAAATTTTCAGCAGTGTTTTAGAATTTTATTTATTAATTTGTTGGTTGTTTGTTTTTCTTCTGATAGACCACTAAAGTTTAGCATATTTTAGAAGCAAGATTATGTGAGTTTATTTTGCTAACTTTTGAGCTTTAGAATTAACCTTCAACAGTATTCGTTACATATTTATACAAAGATAATTTTCTTCACTAAAAGAAGGGCAAATATATGAAGGGTGGCACATGATTGGTAAATACCTTTATTTTTTTCTGTTTGTTGCTATCTCTGCATATTATTGTAAATATTACCTAGATTCTGGATGCCAAATCACGGTCTGTCAACATGTAAAAAGGCACCCCATTATGCTTTTCTGACATAATTTTCTTTCACCTATATTAATGCAGATCACAGGATAAATACTCTTCTCCATAGAAAACCCATAAAGAGATTCAAATAAACTCAATATGTATAATCACTGAAAGGAGTTATAATAATAAAATTTATATTTACTAAATTTAATTTTCTAATATATGTTAAATTCTTTAACTGATTAACATATTAGTATCTGATAGGGAGTATTTTCTTAATCTTTTAGTTGAAGGCAAAGATTTGTGGTTATTTAAACATCTTATTTTTTTTAAAAAAAACATGAAGTATTTCTAAAATTAACCTCAAGTCCATATCATTTTCATGAAATTTGGCAAATGGGAGGCATTAATATTTTCATGTTATAGCTATTAAAATGAATGACTTGCTCCAGATTAGATAGTGAATCAGTGGGAGAACTGGTGATTTGGATTGGCAAATTAAATGACATTCTGAATTAAAAAAAATTTTCTGAGAAGACTGGTAAGTGAAAATAATTTATTCAGATATACTATTATAACTTGTACCAAACATAACTTTTATATTCCTTTATAATTTTATCCACATGTAGAAAAATATTGCCTAGAGATTTCAGAACCATTAAGTTATTTTTAATTGAACTTTTTCATTTTAATCTCTTTACACTCAGAAAAACATATTCCTTATAACATTTGCCAGAGAAACCAGAATGAAAGTCAAATTCTAATTCATTAATTTCAAAGGCACCGGTGTCCTCTGAAATATTCAGGAAGATATATTTGCCTTTTCTATTTTAGACAGTCAACTTCAAACCACCATTACAATTACTTAAAGAAGTGTTCTTTTATATTGCTTTACTTAATCTACCTAGCAGGTTGAAAGTTCAGGCTGATATGCATAAAATGAATCAAGGATAATTCAGTACACAAATCACTTATTATCATTGTCTGTCATGGTAATTTCCTTAGAATCTTATCATTAATGTCAGGGAGTATTAAAGGAGCATTGAATGTCAAAATCCAGAGGTATAAAGAACACGAGAGGCAGGGCTTCCCCTAAGTGGGCTTATGATTCATTTAGAGAATGAGAAGACGTCTATATTTGAAAATATAGCTCACATAATGAGCTAGGATATGCTAAGTGCTAAATAAGTGGTAGAGACAATGAAGGTCATTGGAATTTTGTAGTGAGAGGCTAAGATAAATGGAAGTAATTGGGGAAAGTTTTATTTAAAAAGTAGAAATAAATTGATCCTCAAAGGAAAAGTATGACCTACAGTAGAATTGACAAGTAGATTTCAATTTGTTTGAGAATTCCAATTAATAGATGATGGCTTCCCAATCGAAATAAAAGATTGTGAGACTATCTCATTCACTATATCAAAATATCACCTTTGTTGATAAGAAAATTAGATTGCAGAATATATATCTTCTTTGAAGCCAAAATACGATTTCCTATGACTTTTCCCTTAAACATTAAGCCTTGCATATGGAGAGACTGAGTTGACAGAACAGATCCTTTTCTAGCCAGTTGCTTGGAGAACTAAGGATAGTTTACAACCCATTGACATGGAATAGAGAAATTAGAGAGAAAAATAACATGTACTTTCAACTAGGCAAAGAAGGCAAGAATGGAAAAGGAATGTACCCCATTTGTAGGCAGTGCCCTTTATCTCAATCTCATTATGTTATTCCTTATTATGAGGAGTAAATAAGGATTTTTGTTTTGTTTTGTTTTGTTTTCACCAATTATTTTCAAGATATAAATTACCAAATTTCCCAACATTATTTTCAAGATATAAATATAAAGTAGAAAATTTCTAGCAGTTCTCATGCTATTTTATCATCTTTGGTAAGAATGCAGAGAGAAGAGTGAGATCCATCATGTCTGCTATGGGTGTAAGGTGAAGGATCAGGGGCATATCTGCTGCATTGTTTCCCATCTACAAAGATGATCATGCGGGCATTCTAATGAAAGATAATGGTGAGAGAGAAAGGCACGGAGGCAGGGGTAGATGATTTAAATAGTTACCAGATAAAATGGTAACTATTTTGCTTTGATTGTGAAGTAAGTACTAGGGGATACTGCAGGATATGTAGAGATCAGTTTTTATAATTTCCTTCCCCCTCATAAAAGATTCACAACATATCTTATTCTCTTTTTTTATATTTTTTATTGATTTTAGAGACACAGGAAGGGAGATGATAGGTATATGATAGATAGATAGATAGATAGATGATAGATAGATAGATAGATGATAGATAGATAGATAGATAGATAGATAGATATAGATATAGATATAGATATAGATATAGATATATATATAGATATAGATATAGATATAGATATAGATATATAGATATAGATATAGATAGAAATATCCATGAAAAAGAAATAACACCAATTGTCTGCCTCCAGCATGCCCCTTGATTGGGATGGAGCCTGGAACTAGGGCATATACCCTGACTGGAATCAAATCTGCGACCTCTTGATGAATAGGTCAAAGCTCAAACACAGTGGCTGGGCATCTTTCTCATTCTTTGTTCTTATCTCTTCCTTTGCTGAGAGACCATCAGCAAATGGACATTTCTAGTTTTGTCAAGTAGAACAATCTGTCTAACTTCCCCCTCCCTCCTTTGGCTGATCAAACATGTGTCAATTCTTCCAGACAATTCTTTGTGCATAGCATTTTCTGTTTGTGAGGTGGTCAAGTATCCAGATATTTTCAATGTAGAAATATAAATTTGGAAAGAGGGGTGAATAAGTCATGAAAGCTCACACCAAATTGTTCGAATGATTTTCTTTGTCTTTTTATGTTCCCTGTGTGCTTTCTTGGTATTATGATTATTTATTAGATTATAAGATTTGTGAGGGCACCTGGTATATTTTTTGACTCATGATAGACTCTTAGCTATAAAGTGATATATTGGGGTAGGCAGGAAATCTTGATCAGTTTATGTATGATTATTCCTAAGAGGGTATATGTATGCAATTCTGGACAGTCTTAGGATAATGGACAATGGGAGGATAATGACTATAATCCTGTTATGTTTTCTTTTCCAAGGTTATGCTATTACATTATTATGACCTGGGTACAAATTCTAACTACAACACTGACTATCTGGAGACTTTAAACAAATTGTCAAACTTCTTTAAGCCCTGATCTACACATGTATGCATTAAAGATAACACATTCTGCTTTGTCTACCTTATAGTTTTACGAGGCTAAAATATAACACTGAAAAATTAGAAAGTGCTTTAAAAATTTACATAACTTTTATATCTCTGAGATAAGTGGGCCATAAGATCATTCATTACTTAATCCCTAATTAAGAAATGCCCTTTCCTGTAGAAACTTTATTAAACTCCATTCTGTATTTACCAGAAAACCATTCACACAGCTAGTGACTCTTCAGCAACACTCATTGATGATACAATTTTAATGTCAATGTTTATGATCTTGGAAAAAGTACAATATTAAAGAAAAATACAGGCTTATGGGGGCCAGTTATCTTTCATTAAATATTAATATATCTTGAAGTATTATTATAAATTGTAGTCTGTTTTGGTAGCTTACATTTTCTTATTTTAACAATGAAAATGAGTTTTATGAGCATTAATCTTTTTTTAAAATATATTTTATTGATTTTTTTACAGAGAGGAAGGGAGAGGAATAGAAAGCTAGAAACATCTATGAGAGAGGGACATCGAACAGTTGCCTCATACACCCCCCCCCCCCCCCCCCCCCCCCCGCTGAGGATGTGCCCGCAACCAGGGTAACATGACCTTGACTGGAATCGAACCTGGGGCCCTTCAGTTTGCAGGCCAATGCTCTATCCACTGAGTCAAACCAGTCTTGGCTATGAGTATTAATCTTAGTGATAAGCCTTTATTCATTATATATCAACTAGAAGCCTGGTATATGGGAGGGAGGTCCCTCATCCCTGGCTGCACCCTCTCCCAATATGGGACACATTGGGGGATGTCTGACTGCTGGTTTAGGCCTGATTCCTGTGGACATCCACCTTGCAATTCAGGACCACTGGTTTCTAACTGCTGGCCTGCCCACCCGATCATCCCTAACCACTCTTCCTGCCTGCCTGATCACCCCTAACTGCTCACCTGCCTGCCTGATCACCTCTAACTGCCTCTGCGTTGGCCCCTGCCACCATCACTTCATCTGGAAGGACATCCTGAATAACATCCAAAAGATTGTTCAGCTGTCCTAATTAGCATATTATACTTTTATTATTATAGATACTTGATAGTCTTAGAAGATAAAATTATGTAAGAAGTTAGAAGTATAGAAATGGAAAATATAGCTCATTAGTATATATTATGGCATACTTGCCACTACAGATCATTAGTATATATTATAGCATACTTGCCAATATCTGTGTTGATGATATTAAGTGTCAGTGTATCAACTCCGAATTGTTTCAGCCATGAGCTCTGTATTCTTTTAACAGCTAGCCTTTATTTACACCTCTATTTTTAGTAGATGTTTAATGTTGAAGTGTAAAATAGCATAACACAGTCATCATTCTTAAGTACAGTTTAAACACACACACACATTCCTATGAAAATACTCATGCTCCCTCATTGTTTACTTTGGACACTGAAACATTGACTTGGAAACAGATTGATCATTGGCATTGTGTTGCCCTCACAAAGAATTATTCTGTAACTGAATAAGATAATGTGGATTGTGTTGTATAAACACAGCAGGCTCCTAAAGTCTTTGTTTTATTTTGTATTAAAATATTTGTAAGTAACTTGACTAATAAATATATTTTAAAGTGTTAATATTAATTAGTATAATAATCTGTTAAGCGTATTTATTTTAAACATTTGTATGCATGCACACGCAAGTGCACATGCACGTGCACACATGCACCCACCCGCGCGTGCACACACACACACACACACACACACACACACTTGACATTTGTCATTGTAAAATGCTACAATGTAAAAGTTTTAAAGAAAGAAAATATGGCCCTGACTGTCAGGGATGAACAGCAGGAATTGAAAGGTTGCTGGTTCAATTCCCAGTCAGGGCACATACCCAGGTTACAGTTCAATCCCTGGTGGGGGGCATGAAGAAGGCAGCTGATCAATGTTGATGTTTCTCTCATCAATATTTCTATCACTCTCTCCCTCTCCCTTCTTCTTTCTCTAAAAATCAGTGGGAAACCTTTTTAAAAAAGAGAAAATTACTAAGACAAAAATACTCTATTATTTGCCTCATTAAAATTACACTTTTAGCACTTAAGAAATGAACCTGCTTCTCAGACTTTCTTTTGAATCTTTTATCAGAAATTTAAAAATAAAACAAAAACAAACAAACAAACAAAAAAACACAAAACACCACCCAAGGAACTATTTACCCCTAAACTCTGTTAATTATAACTCTTTACTTTCTAGGTCCATTTGTGACCCAATCAGAATTATAAATGGCAGCAACTAATTCTTGGCTTTTCTTGCTCTCCAAGAGCAGGGAATAGATGACGTAAACACCTTTCCTTGCTTTCTAGAGATTCAAGAAGCAAATGTACCATGCCAATGACTGTGGGACAGGCACCTCTATTTAGTAGAGTCTGGTTGCTTTGCAAAAGCCATAAAACTCGTGAGAGGAATGAAGATCATCATTACAGAGAAACAGCTCTTTACTGTACCCTGAAGGCAAAATATTGAGGTTTAAAAGATGTAGCCATAGTAAAAAGAGTAAGATGGTGAGTAATATCTTTGCATTCTTCAAAAGTCACCATCATCCTAGATCTAACTCTGCCTTACACATTACTGTATTTATATGTATCTTTAAAAGTAATAAATGATCTCAAGTTGAAGCAATTAAGTTATTAAGATTGTTATTAGTGTTTTGAGTAAATGTATACAGAGCAAAAGTAAACCCATATATTTGATGATAGACATAATAAGTCAAAGATGGGGGCCTAGTTTTTGTAGCTGGGTAGCAGACAGGAAGAATCAAGACCAGTTGGGACACATATCTTATATAATAAGAGAGAAATATTGTAATTGACTGTCATGCCATGACACCCACAGCCAATCAAGAGGGAATATGCAAATTAGCAGGACAAAGATGGCATCAGCCACTGAGCTAACCAGACCTGGCGGGAAGCTTGGGTTGCCCCTTGTGATGGAGGAAGGCAAGCTTCCCACCTGCCTGGGCTCTGGCTGCCGAAGGAGGGGCCTGTGGGCAGTGGCCACAGAGCAGGCTGGAGTGAATTGGAAGCTTGGGTCACCCGTGGCTATGGAGGAAGCCAAGCTTCCTCTGTCGCTGGGGCAACCCAAGCCTCCTGCCCACCCTGGCTGGTGGATGAAGGAGGGGCTTGGGGATCATGACCATGGAGGTGGCCTGAGCATATGAGAGGCTTGGGTAATCCAGGCCATCTGCTGAGGGAGGGACCTGCAAATGGCCCTCAGCCCCTCACCTAGGCTGACCACACACCCCCAGTGGGAAATCTCACCCCATCGAGGTGTGGCTGGCCTGCAAACTGCCCAGACCCTCACCCAGGCCAGTGCCATCCCCACTGGGGACCCCCACCCCCCACCCCAATACCCCAATGGGGGTGTGGCCAGACTGCAAACCACCACAGGCCCCTTGCCCAGACCCTCTCTCGCACCCCCCCACCCCCGTCCCCAAGGGAACTTCCACCCTGATCTGGCACACCCTTCAGGCAAACCATCTGGCACCCACACATGCACCAGCCTTCTATCTCTACAATAAAAGGGTAATATGCTATTTAGACTGAGAGACCTTCCAGGAGACCTTCCAGACATTCTTCTGGACACTCTTCAGGGCCAAGGTAGAGGTGGTTAGGGTCCAAAAGGGGAGGGCAGTTGTGGGTGATCAGGCCAGGGGGGGACATTGGGGGCGATCAGGTCAGTGGGGGGCAGTTGTGGGTAAGCAGGCTGGCAGGGGGGCAGTTGAGGGCGATCAAGCAGGCAGACAGGTGAATGGGTAGAAGCCAGCAATCCAGGATTGTGAAAAGAATCCTAGATTGAAGAGGGTGCAAGCCGGGCTGAGAGACACCCCTCTCCTCCCATGCATGAATTTTGTGCATCAGGCCACTAGTCTTACTATAAAAAAATAAAAAAATTTTCTCAGAATATTTTTTCTAGGCAGAATTTTAACATCCTGAGAATTTATTTACAGAGAAACTGGTAAAGAAAAATAGTAAATATCCAAACAATCAAATTATTAGCATTGCAAATATTAGATTTATTAGTAATATTCTCTCTTTATTTAGATATTGTTGCGTATTAGCATCATTCTTTACGTGACTGTGTTTATTCTTGAAAAACTATAATTTATATTTATTTGACTAATTGTAAGTTTTCCCTTGGTAATATTTTCTTATAATTTAATTTTTGTCATTAAATGATGATATTTAATCTTTGTAAAAAATCTTTGTATAAAATACTTGTAGTTTTATTATTGTCATTGTTAATATTATTACCAGAGCTCACAAGAATTATCTGAAATCTATGTGAAACCATATATATTAAATATACTGGAAAAATTGATTATTTAATGCTTGTGTCTATTCACTTGATAAATTAATTTTAAAGACATATCACATTTTAATTCTGGATAACAAGTTTCTAAGGCTGCCAAAGAAAGGTTGTATTTAAAGCTACATAATTAAGTCCAGCCACATAGATTCTCATGAATCCACAGTTTACTGAAAGGTCATTGTTCTCTTAAGAATACAAATTAAGGTATAACATCACCAGCACAGGAATATCTGAGCCTGGTTAGCCTCAAACAAATTGGGAATGTTATTCACTCATTGTGATATTAAAAGACTATGATGTCATTGCAGGCCTATGTGGATAAAGGCAAGGCAGGGGAAAAGGCTGATTCATGCCGAAAAACGAAAATTCGAAATAATAAGGCAATGGCTCCAAAGCTGTGACCAGGAAATTACTTTCTGAGTAAGATGCTCCAGGGCAAAAGTCTTCCTTTAACAAATATTGTTTAAGGCAGTGAAATCTGTTCGCCATCATTTCTTCGCTCCTAGGTGATTAAATGCACAAGAAAAATATTCATTTGATGGCCATAGAAGCTATTTACTGAAAGTATATTCTATCACCATAAACATTATTTTTACAGCAAGACTAGCAAAAGATACTATGGGGGATCCCATAAAACATTTTTTTAAAAGAAAAAAAAATGATAGTACTATATATTTTTATGAGGGTCTCTGAGTAATCTGTATGCAGCTGTTTCCTCCAAGTACTGCCTGACATTGCAAGCTGTGGTTTTGGAGCCAGATGGCATAAAATTCAGTTCCCAAATGGGAAAGATTTCAGAGGCTAAAGGAGAGGGTCAGGGCTTGTGTTCTTTTGTGACTAAAGAGATTCCTGATATTTCTCTAAATGACATCTATAAAATGAGATAATATATTATGACATAAACACTAAATAATTATAAAGCATTTCATTGCATTTTAAGAACAGAAACAAACGGAAAAATCTCCACGATATGTTGTTCCCCAAGTTAAATTTTTTTTCTCTCTTCCTTTTGAAACTTTGACATAAGTAATACTATAGAAAAAAACAAACTATCACATTCAGTTCCCTATTGTTTACATGTAGAAGTTTCAAGGTGCAGTTTGAAAGAGAAAAAACAGACCCAAGCTCTCAAGGTTAGACTGGCCTTATCCAGAACTGTTGGGCTCTACAAAAGATGAGGTACCAATGGATGTGAAGGGATCACACAGCTGTTGTAAGCCTTGGTTTTGAGTGATTAAGGCATTCATTTGCTTAGGGTTGGAATCCTTTATCTTGACTGACTTACATGACTGCACAGTCTTTATTCAGGGCAATGCTCCTTACATTTTTTGGGGGGACTGTGGCATACCTATCTTGTCCTCTTTTGTCTTAACTCTGTCTTCCTGGTACTTAAAAAAATTCTTTTTTGATTAAGTTATTACATGTGTGTCCTTATCTCCCCATTGCTCTTACCCCCAGTGTCTGTGTCCATTGGTTATGCTTATATGCATGCATACAAATCTTTTGGTTGATCTCTCTCCCTTACCCCCACCCTCCCCTGCCTTCCTTCTGAGATTTGATGATCTGTTCAATGCTTCACTGACTCTGGGTCTGTTTTTGTTCATCAGTTTATGTTGTTCATTATATTCCACAAATGAATGAGATCATGTAATATTTATCTTTCTCCAACTGACTTATTTTATTTAGCATAATGTTCTCCAGATCCATCCATGCTGTTGCAAATGGTATAAGTTTCTTCCTTTTTATAGCAGCGTAGTATTCAATTGTGTAGTTGTATCACAGCTTCCTAATCCACTCATCTGCTGATGGGCACTTAGGCTGTTTCCAAATCTTAACTATTGAGCATACAGTAGAGTCAAGACAGTCTCTTCAATAAATGGTATTAGAAAAATTGGGCAAATACATGCACAAAAAAAGAAAGAAAAGAAAAGCAAAGAAAGAGACTAGATCACCAACTTACACCATACACAAAAATAAACTCAAAATGGATAAAGGACTTAAATGTAAGATGGGGAACCATAAAAATCTTAGAGGAATCCATAGGCAGAAAAATCTCAGACACAGCTCCTATGGCAATGGAAGCTAAAGAGAAAATAAACAAATGGGACTACATCAAAACAAAAAGCTTCTGCACAGCAAAAGAACCATCAACAAAACAACAAGAAAGCCCACTGCACGGGAGAACATGTTTGCCAACATTATCTCCAATAAGAGTTTAATCTCCAACATTTATAGGAAACTCATACAACTGAACAAAAGGAAGATAACCCAATCAAAAAATGGGCAAGGGACCTAAATAGATACTTTTCAAAAGAAGACATAAGGAAGGCTAAGAGACATATGAAAACATGCTCAAAATCACTAAGATGCAAATCAAAATTACAATGCGGTACCATCTCATACCTGTCAGAATGGCTATCATCAACAAATCAACAAAGGACAAGTGCTGGAGAGGTTGCAGAGAAAAAGGAACCCTCGGGCACAGCTGGTGGGAATGCCAACTGGTGCTGCCACTGTGAAGAACAGTTTGGAGTTTCCTCAAAAAACTAAAAATGGAACTCCCATTTGACCCAGTGATTCCTCTCCTATGAATATATCCCAAGAAAGTAGAAACACCAATCAGAAAAGATGTATGCACCCCTTATGTTCATAGCAGCACAATTTCCTGGTACTTCATCTCTCCTGTATTTTCTCAGTCTAGGGTCAGGGGTTGCATCTGTAAATCTTCAAAATTCATTTAAGAATGTGCAGACTAGCAAAACACAAAAATAGAGATTCAATTTTTTTTTTTAATTTCCATACTGTCATATCAGTTCCTTGAGACAATAAATATAAAACTGTCTAAATCAGTACTTGCCCAACATTGTCTGCACCAAAAAATTCATCTGAGGGAGCTCGTAAAAAACAGAAACAGTTGTGTGAGCCCACCCCCAGAGGTACTTTGCAAACTAAAGTATATTTTAAATACAGTCTAGTAGGGCCAGATTTGAGAGCATTTGGTTAGGTGTTTGAATGGGGGAAAGGCAAAAATGAGAAAAGAAATAAAGAAGAAATGATAAGGACTATTAATATTTTAAATTATTTTGTTTATAGTTTTTAAAATATAAACTATGTGTATATAGTTGTTTTATAAGATAAAGCATACCTAAAAAGAAAATCTGTCACTATTCTAAGTATTTAAAAAGCTATCTGACAGGCTTAGGAGATCTAAAGTGTATTTTGAGCACCAGCAGCATGGCTAGAACGTATGTGAGTCTACAAATATCGCTATAATGAAAAGGAACTAACAGCTAGAATCCATAATTCTGGCATGTAAAAAAGAACAATACAATAATCTCAGAAATTCAGTTCTTCTATAGTTCATAGATATTGTTCAAAAACCCAATATAGCATTTGTGTGTAAAAATCTAAAATAAAATCCATAATAAATATTTATTTTTTAAAAAGAGAGAAGTAATTTTGCTTTTCCTCCCTCGTAGACTCATTACACTGTGATTACCATGAATGCCTGTTCCCTGGAAATGTATATGATATTGCCCAAACTTCACACATTTTATGACATGAAGATTTGCCTAACTCAGGTAGCACTTCCAAGCTTTCTACATTGGTCAAAGGTTTTTCTTCTATAATGTCTTCCGTTAGAGTTTTTCTTCCCTTTCCACAGTTTCAATTTCCCTGTTATTTAGATGACATTCATATCTGTCACAACCTTTTCATTCTTTTCAAAGGTTGTTTGTTTTTTTTTTAATCACCTGATTGTTGAGTCATTTCAAAGGAAATTATTCATGAGGCCATATGAGAGCTGTCATCACTGATTCCATATGGGCTCTCATCACTGATTTCATATGGGAAACTTAAGAAATAATAGCCATGCATTTGAAAAAAGAATGAAGTAACCATTTCTTTTAATAAATATAACAAATATCCCATATAATTTTAATGATATTAATTTCTCTTGATAAGGTGCTAAACTACTAGAGAATAACTGATAATGGACATGTACTTTATTTTCTGAATATAATACTTAGAAAATTTAATTTAAGAACAGTGAATGTAATCATTAGGGTACTGATTTGAGGGAAGTTTTTCCCAAAATATTTAAATTATTTTTTAATGTAGAATATCACTTCCCCCTTCCTCTTTCCCAAAGTCTGTCTATTGCTATATGGGGAACAATATTTAATTAGTTTCCACAATTTTATTTATATCCAAATGCATGTAGTTAAAACAATTTAATATGGGCTATAGCATTATACTGAAATATGTATATATTTGTTAATTAAATTCCTAGTTGTTAATAAATCAAATGGCTTTTAAATAATAATCTATATATAAAAAAGGCTAAAGTGACCGACCATATGTCCTTCCAACTGTCTGACCAACAGGCCAGTATATATGACATGCAATGGCAATTTAAAAATAAATGTTGACTCATGAATGCACAATACATATAAAGCACTTGCTGGTGCCAATCTAGACAGAGTAGGCCTGAACCCATTTTCGGATATGGTCAGTTATATGTTGTTTTCTCTCAAGTTCAAAGAGCATATGATGATAAAGTTATAGTTGTAAATACTTCATCACAAGGGAAATTAGTCAAGCACTCTTTAATGTGGTATACAGGGAGATATTAGAATAAGTTTAATTAATTTATCAGTCATTTTTATCAATGTTTTTATATCATTTTTTGTTTTTATGTCACGTTTTTTTCTGTTTTTATATGATTTTTTTGTTTTTATATCATGTCTTTGTTGTTATATCATGTTGTTATTGTTTATTTATTAATCAATTTATGTATTATTTTCATATACATTTCACTAATTTTCTTTCATCTCTGACACTTGTATTATAGAGAAAGGGCAAATAGCGATATTAAAATATTTCTTCTAATTAATTCTCTTTCAATGTTCATAAATCCGTGCACCAGGCCACTAATAATAGAGATAAAACTAACTCTTAGCAACTTAATATCTTGATATTGCAGGGTTCTTGAACCTAAGCTATGTTTTTTGAAGTATAAGCTATTGTACAAAAAACATGCTTATATAAATTAAAAGTTAAGATGGGTTTATTTTTCATAAATAAAAGGACTTTCATGTTTTCTTTGTATTGAAAGCACCACAACTTCTTTCCAGGCTTATTATGACCGGAGGCTGTTTTGAAGTTATGCTGTGCACGTAGCCAGCGTGCAAGGCCAGGCTGGCATGTCTGCTATTTTGCTTTGTGTATTAAAGATTTTAATGTAGATAAATTGAACTATTTTTTCTATTTGATAAGCACTGACCTGAACAATGAGGGTGTATCCTTCACTACCCACCCTGGAATGTATTTTTAAAGAGCTAAGGAAACAATTGTGAAAGTTCCTTTGAGTGTTTGGTTTTGTTTTCATCAAAGAAGTGCACATTCTGAAGAACTGTCAAAAAATCTGAAATGACTTCAACAACTTGGACCAATTTTGTTTTTCTGTTTGCTCAAATAGGTGTGTTCTTCTGGGTTGGCCATGAGCATTCTCTTTACCTTTGACTTTGCTGAAATATTTCTCTGATCATGTGGTCAGAATCTTCAGTTTATGTCTCAGTTCTACTACAAGTAGAAACTCATGTGATATCTGTAGGCATTTGAAGAGCTAAATAGAAATGTCCCAAGACTATTTAGCCAGAGGAAGTACATTTTCACTTCCTCAAAGAAATCATAATAATTATAATACAGAGGCATTGTTTTGGCTCTAGAGACTGTAAAAACTGATTTATATTAATCCTGTAGATTGACCATAGTTGGCCCACTGGAGAGCTCTTGTCCAGCTGTAGGTGCAGGTGTGTGCTTCCTTTAGTTGTCGCTGGACCCATGTGAATGATGAAGATCCTCTCTGAAATAATTAAAGAGAGCCCCAGATAGAGCATGAGACAAACCTCTAAAAGGCATACTCAGGGAAATTAGAAACACATAAATTAAGAAAAACCTTTACATATGTTTCAAAGGCATACAAATCATATGTAAGAATAAAGTTGATCAGGAATGATTTTAGCACCAAGAAAATTTCAGTCCCGTTTAATCTGTGCAAGAAACGGCACTTCTACAGAAAATATATGTTTTTGAAGTAAATCCCATGATCATTTTGGGAGATGACCTAATATAAGTCTTTATGCTCAATGAGGAACTGTAAAACCATAGTGGTTAGGTAATTTTTTAAAGGCTAGAGGAGTCATTGCTTAAGCTTTCTGCTGCTATAATCTGGTTTAGTCCATTTCAGAAAGACATTCCCTTAACATCCCAAATATTTTTCATGTAGATTTAAACATAATTATATTCCCCATTTTATTTTTAAATATTATATTAACAGATAAAAAGAGTTTAATAACTGAATATCTATTAATTCAGCTAATTTACATTGAATTTTCTTTTTTTCTGAGGGAAGACTTATACAAGAACTTTTTTGTTCCCTTTTCTTTAACTTTTAAAAAAGATTTCTTCAAGCCCTAGCTGATTTGGCTCAGTGGATAGAGCATTGTCCTGAGGACTGAAGGGTCCCGGGTTCAATTCTGATCAAAGGTACATGCCTGGGTTGTGGGCTTAATCCCCAGTAGGGGGTGTGCAAGAGGCAGCCGATCAATGATTCTCTCTCTTCATTAATGTTTCTATCTCTCTTTCTCCCTCTCTGAAATCAATAAAAGTAAAATATTTTTTAAAAAGATTTCTTCAAGAATGAACATTTCAGAAGTACTCTATATGATACACTTATATATGCTATGATCATTGTCCCACTGAAATGCAGTAAAATAAAGTGTTCAAAGGGTTTTAATCTTCGCTTTTTCCCCCCTTATAATTAGAATCCAGTCCTTCTAAAAATGATGTCTATAATAGTTTCCCAACGTTGCTGTAACAAAGTAGCACAAACTGGGTGGCTTACCAGAAATCTATTCTTGAAGTTCTGAAGGCTAGAAAACTGGAATCAAGATGTGAGCAGAGTTAATTCCTTCTGAGAGCTTATCGAGGGAGAATTTGCTCTGTGTCTTTCTCCTAACTTCTGGTGAGCACAGGGATTCCTTGGCTTCTGGATGAAATGCTCCCTGTATCTTCACATCATCTTCCCTCTTTGTGAGTCTGCCTCTGAGCACAGTTTCCTTTTATATAAGGAAATTAGGGCCCACCTTAGTAACCTAATCTTTATTATCTATAAATACCTTATTTCCAAGAAAGTTCACATTAAGAAGTAGTGAGGTTTAAGACTTCAGTAATTTTTTTTTTTGTGGGGGGGAGGACACAATTCAATACATAGCAATGTCCTAAATAGGATTAATAAAACTTAGCAGTATCTTATATTCTGATGTTTGTAAAACTTTTAATTGATCATTTCCATCAGTATTTAACACACTCAAGATCATATCCAGAACAAAAACAGCTTTCTCCATTTTAATACACAACCTCAAGTTAATTTTCCTATTTTAATGCATTATAGTTGAATCTCTTAAAATAACTATTTTGTTTGTGATCTTCATTTCCAAACTCCACATACACCCTACTATAATATATTTTCACATAATACCACAGTGATGAAATAGCTCTTAGGTTAACCATGATCTCCATTTTGTTAAGTCCATTTGCAATTTTTTTTTTGTCCTCAGTTTGTCATTTTGGAATCATTTTAGAAGGTGCAATCTGCCATGGGCCCTGAGCATTCCTGTATGCTCTTTCTGACTATGCCAATAATGCAGGTTCTTGACTATTCTTTATTTGGGCCATTTCTCGGGATTGTGTTTCCATCAAGCAATCCTGAGAAATAATTTTTTTTTCCATAGAAAGAGTATACTTGCTCTCACCTTACTATAAAAATTGTTAATATTTCAAGTTAATCACTCATCTCCTGTAATACAACTCCCTGCATGTGCAGGCATCTATCATGAGCACTTCGCAGTGCTCCATGAAGAACCAGCAGGAGCATAATTTTGCTGTGAGTAATAAAGCCCCTTGTCTCTAATCCAGGAGCATCATGTCTTCTTCCAGCATTCATACAACAGTAACAGACTAGCTTATTAACTTGCACATAGAGAAAACTCCCAGACTCTTCCCAATTCTAGATAATCATTTGACATTATTTGGCATCTTCAACTGTTACCTCTCTGGCCACGTCTTTCAGATTTATTTAAGAAGTTTCTTTTCTAATGAGCCATCGTTTTTCAGAGTTTCTTAAAGCACAAAAATAGGCCTTTTTCTGATAGTCTCTTGCTAGGAAATGTCAACTCATGCACAGTCTAGTTACCATGATGATGTCCAAATTTGTTTCTCTAGCTCAGAGCCCTTTAATAATCTATCAGTGTTTTCAACTAGTTTGACTTTGATATTTTGAAGAAATCACAAATTCATGATGTATGTAACCAGATTTATGGTATATCTCTTCAAACCTGGTCCTCTTTCACTATTCCATCTCACAGTAAATGGCATCACCATTTATTCACTTGTTCAGGCCATTCTGTTCTGTATTTTTCTTTCTATTTAATCCATCACCAAGACCAATTATCTTTGTTATTTCAATACCCATGCAATCTGTTTTTCTCTGCATTGTTACATTCACTCTGCTCTTAGCTTCTATTATCTCTTAAGTGGACATTCTCACACAACCCTCTACATTCATCCTATTCTCCTTCAAATCTATTTTTCAACTGTAGCTAGAGAATAATCACTTTAAAACTCACATTAAATCAAGTAATCCCTCCGTTGAAAGCTTAAGAAACGTTCATTGCACTTAAGGTAAAATGTTATAGGTCCACTTCGACTCATTATTTTGATCACAGTTCATGTAAAGCATTCAGTCCGATTTGGATCCTTTGTTACATAATCAGATATAACTGCTTTCTTTCTTCAGAGCACTTTTGCAGATGGCCATGATATAACCTTAGTGTGATTATTTAATTAATTTCTATGTCCCTTCTCAGACAGTAACCTCCATGAGAGTAAGGATCCATGTTTGAGTTGATTCACCTTGAATCTCCAGCAAGTAGTACAGTGCTTGTCCCACATTGGGACTCAAATATTTGAGAATAAGCAAAAGCACATGACCACTTAGGAGAAGCAGCCATGTGTTTTTCCTTATCTTAAAATGTTCACTGTCCTTTAGCTAACAATTCATACAGAAGCCAATGGGATGTTTTAAAATTATAAATTTGCTAATTTTTTCCCTTACATAAAACCCCTATGACTTCCTATAACAATTAAACTGAATTCAAATTCTTTATCTTGGCTTAATAATTCAGCTATGATTACCCCTGGCTAACCTCCCATAGAACTCTTTCTCTCTCCCACTACAATGAAGCCACACTGGCTATCAATCTCCTATTCCAACCCACAACCCCATGTACCAACTTTTCCTTAATCTTTGCTTTATTTACTCCTTTTGTTTCTTAGATCTTAGTTTACATATCAATTAAGTTTTCCTGTCCATAAAATCTTAACCAGTGATCCAATCAGTCTCTCCTCACAATTTAGTATTTTTCCTATTTGATTGTCTAATTGCGGTGCATGTTCTGTCATTCTACATACAAAAAACTCACCCCTCTGGAAAATTCCTTACATGTAGACTTTCTTGCTCACTGCTGCATTTCAATGATTTTTAAGATTGCCAGGTACATTGTAGTCACTCAATAAATATTTTTAAATAAATTAAAATATTCTTAAAGTTATAGGTCAGATAATTTCTATCAATGCTTCTGGCTTAAGAATTTAAATGCCTCATATTATCAAATGTGAGAGTGATTATAATTTCTAACATGACTCAAAACAATATTTTTCATTTATAATTTTTCTCTAAATCAATAGGAAATCTGTAGATCTATGATTTTTTTGTTTTTTTCATCACTGATTTACCTTGAGAACAAGTTGTCCTTTTAGCAATGTAAAATTGAATAAATATTTAAACTAATGTGATGGAATGTTCTGATTTTAATTTGAGGTTAGTGAACACACAAAGGGTTCCTTAACTATCTTATAATCTTGAAGCATACCTTCCTTCTGTACTCTCCCAGTATTTGAATTTGAAAGCAGCAGTCTGTACAACCATAAATATATAATACTTGAGACCCGGTGCACGAAATACATGCATGGTAGGGTTCCTAGGTCTGGCTGGCAATCAGGGCCAATTGGGCCTTCCAGCCAGTGCTTCCTTTCCCCAACTGCCAGTTACCATCTAGGGCTTTCCTTCATTCTGCACCACCCCTGGAGGTTAGCACAGGTCATAGCAAGCAATTGAACTCAGTCCTTGGTCGAACTCCTTAGGAGGCAATTTGCATATTAGGCCTTTAGATATATAGATTATCAAAAGTAAAACTTAGTCATTTTAACCTCCTTACTTTTAACATGTGGATTAGTGGTTTCTTTTTTTTTTTATTTTATTTTATTTTTCCTAGTTTTCTAAATATACTAAAAACAAAAGCAAAATAGCTCATCTGCCTCTTCTTTGAATTGTGCTGGCATCACAACTATGTATGAAAGCTTGAAATCTGTAGGACTTCTAAACAGGAAGTAGAAGTGTATTTAGAAACAAGTTGGGAAAAATATTAGCCCTTATTTGACACACAAGCAAGAACTAGAAGAAGAAAATATCTCTCAAATGAAGATCAGCATGCCTCTTTCACTTATTTCTATTAGGGAAAATAAGGTATACATTTTCCTACACTATTACAAACTTTTCGAGATATGTTTTGGTCTTTCAGGGTTAGCCTGAGGCAAAGTTTTGAAATACTTGGAATTATTCTTGTGGATTTTGTATTAGTGCTTCCCTTTATTTTGACATTGCTAATCCCTGAACCCAAAGTTACATTTTATGCTCTTCATTCTTATCTTTCCTTGGCTGTGTGCCTTATGTTGTAACTTTCTCTTCATTTTCCCTTTCCCCACCCCTCAATGGCTCTATTTAATCTGATGAGCAAATCTGAACTAGTCAGAAAAATACTAGTTGGTTTCTGTCTTAGCCTTTCAGGAAATGTATTTCTTTTTGATTTTTTATTTATAAATATATTTTATTGATTTTTTACAGAGAGGAAGAGAGAGGGACAGAAAGTTAGAAACATCAAGGAGAGAGAAACATTGATCAGCTGCCTCCTGCACACCCCACAACCAAGATACATGCCCTTGACCGGAATTGAACCTGGGACCCTTCAGTCCTCAGGCCAACCCTCAATCCACTGAGCCAAACTGGTTTCGCCTGTATTTCTTTTTTTAACCAGATGCTGTTCCTTCCTTTGATATTTGACATTAATAATTTTTCTGTTTAAGTTGTTATTGGTTATTATTACCATTCTTTTCTAATGAAGTAAGAGCAAGAAAGTTCAGTTTGAATTAACAAAGTACATTGGGAATGATAAGTCCAACAATTACAGTCTTGTGGAAAGGAATGTTATGATTTGGTAAATATATTAAATATAAACTCTAACAAGTTTTGAAATAGGTAGTACCCAAAGGCATGAGACATGTAATGATGACACATAATCAACTTTGTCACTACAGACATGAGTAGTTGTTTGTCAAAGCAGAGTTTCCTATTCCATAATTAGAAGCCTTTCCAGGAACCAGAATCCACAATGTGCTTATTCTAATGCAGCTATAATCTTGTATTTTGGAAAAGGGCACTTTGGAGAATGGTCACCAAAGGGTAGAAGCACAAGTCCCTTGCTTAAAACCCCATATTCAAGTTTATTTAATGAGAGGTAAAATGTTTATGATTTTCTACCCCTCCTATGTTCTATTATAACTATAGCATAAATGAGAATGAAATGTTTAGATAGCCCAGTCTCCATCAGTAGTTATGTAGTCTGGATACATTAAGCAAGTAAATACTTATTCAGTGTGGAACATTCTGCTTGTCAATAGTACATGCTTTATAAATGGCAGCAATTATCTAAACATAGTATTATTATGGCAGCTGCAGATTGGGCAGTGAGTTACTGTTTTGGTTTTTAGAGATAGTCAGCAACCATGTCTTATATTTTTATTAAATATTCTGTACTCTGAGTATTCATCCCATTTCCAATACACTTTAGAAAACGCTAATTTTTTTGTAATTTATCTTTATTGTTGAAAATATTACAGATATCTCTCTTCTTTCCCCATTGAATTCCTCCACTTCCCTCCCCTCAGGCCTTTACCACCCTATTATCTGTGTCCATGGTTATGCATATATGCATGTGAATTGTTTGGCTAATCTCTCTGAGATTCCTCAGTCAGTTCTATGTTTATAAAAAAAAGAAAAAAAGAATAGTTTTTGATTCAGCACTGCACTCAATATAAAAGATTTTTTTTTTTTTTTGCCTTAAAACCATCCATATAATTCAGGAAGGCATGAACTTATAGTAAATAATATCAGAACTTTGCATTGAAGAAGAGTATGGAGGATAGATGTAAGTGGTCTGGTTTGAAACAGGCATTATCTTATAGTAAATGTGCCAAAATATTCAGTCTTTTGAAATGGCAATTAAGCAAAATTTATTAGAATGATTAATGTATGTAACTTTTAATATGCATATATACACACACATATATATTATTATATATATAAAGTCAGTGATCATTGCAACATGGAAAAAACAATGTGCTTCAATAGAACTGACAATATAAATGGAATACTATTCAGCCATCAAAAAAACTGATACAGATTAGAAGTAAATAGGCAATGTGTAACAGTATTGGCTATATAAATACTAAACATTTAGTATACACATGTGGATGCAGATATAATTGTATATCTATGAATCCATTTAATTAATATATTTCTATTTTTATATTTCTTCCTCTCATCTTTGTAATGCCTCTCCATGATGATTATTTTCCTTGTTTTATAGATATGGGGCTTAAGCAATTAATAAGTACTAAAACTGTGTATACTAGCTGTATATTATTTTAAGCTGTAGCTGTATATTGTTTTAAGATTTTCTTTTTTTTAATATATTTTTTATTGATTTTATACAGAGATGAAGGGCAAGAGATAGTTAGAAACATAGATGAGAGATAGACATTGATCAGCTGCCTCTTGCACACCCCCTATTGGGGATATGCCGGCAACCTAGGTACATGCCCTTGACTGGAATCGAACCCGGGACCCTTCAGTCCCCAAGCCGACACTCTATCCATTGAGCCAAACCGGTCCCGGCTATTTTAAGATTTTCTGATTCAAAAGCTTGAGCCATGTGTTATATTTAGAAATAATAGTGGAAGATAAACTAAGAGTGGATGCAAAGACATGGTGTCACAGCTTTGCTATAGACATTTCACGTTTATTAATAGCTCCATCAAATGCTACCTGGGATACCTTGGTCAAAGAATTAATTATTGTGAGCTTGGGTTTCCCTATTTTTTATATGGGGCTAATGATACCAAACCACAGATCCAAGGAGCTTAGAGAACAATAAGAAGAATTGGAAAAAAAAAACACACAAATATAAATCTACACCTAGGCATATCATATTTAAATTACAGAAATCAAGATAAAGAGTAGTAGGCATTCAATAATTAAAAGACCTCAAAAATAGTATTTAGCTTTAGTACACACAGTAATATAACTACTGCTTAGCAAATTGCCTGCACATAATATCATAATGGATCTGATTATAAGAAACTTGATTACTTTTTCATATTATAATGCTATAAGGAAAAAAGGTTTCTTAATTAATAAGGATAGAAACAGAAACTGATTGACTCTCTAGACTAGGGGTGTCGAACTCAATCAGAGAAGGGGCCAAAATCTAAAATCCAGCCTAAATCGCGGGCCGAATGGTTTACTGAACAGTCATAAACTGTCGTTGTGATGGAAACGCAGCGGAGTGCAGTGATGACAGCGCGGTGCGGGCCACATTGCAAGGCCTGACGGGACGGATTTGGCCCGCGGGCCTTGTGTTTGACACATGTGCTCTAGACCTTTCTAGTCACCCCTTGTATTGCCTGGAACTTTGTATAAATTACTAGAGGCCTGGTGCATGACATTTGTAAACTAGGGGGAGTCCCTCAGCCTGGCCTACACCCTCTCGCAGTTTGGGAGCCCTGGGGTGGGGGTGTGTGTCCAACTGAAGGCTTAGGCCTGCTCCCCATGCATAAGTTGGCAGTTGGACATCTCTAATGCTACTGCAGAGGCAGGAGAGGCTCCTGCCACTGCTACTGCACTAGCCAGCCATGAGCCTGGCTTCTGGCTGAGCAGTGCTCCTCCTGTGGGAGCGCACTGACCACCAGGGGACAGCTCCTGCATTGAGCATCTGCCCCCTGGTGGTCAGTGCATGTCATAGTGACTGGTCATTCCACCATGTGGTTGATTTGCATATTAGCCTTTTATTGTATAGGATGGTACTATGGATCTTATCTTGCCAGATAATATAGACCCAAGGCAAACATTAGTGGCAGCATATACAATAGATTACTTTTTGCAAGGTTCTAAGGGAAAAACCATTCAAATTGAATTAAAAAATAGACATCCCAGTAGTTTAAAATAAAATTATATTCAAAATGTGGAAGACTATTTTTATATAATGAGACACTGACAAGTAGCACATACTATTTTAAATAACTTTGTCACTTCAACTTCTATACTTTTGGGACCATTTTTTCTACCTTGTATTAGAAAACACTTTAGGCTTTTCTAGGCCATGAAACAACAGAGTCTACATTTATGGTCTTCTTACTTCCTGTCTCTTCTTTCATCAGAAAATGTAACACAAAGAATTCTAAAAATTTTCTCATTCTTCCAGGCACCTGCTGGCTCAATGTCCTTCTTAAACTATATAGCAAGGGTGTCCAGAGGTGGTGCAAGCAACTTCACCCACAGAACATAAAAATGTGGAAACCTGCCTACGTACTGCTTCTAAAAAGATGCATGGTTGAAGTCTTGATAGAAAGAGAAAGAAGGACAACCGAAGGACACGTATGCATGCATATAAGTACAACCAATGGACACAAAACTCTGGAGAGGGAGGGTATTTTTGGGGGGGATGTTAAAATATGTACACAGATAATAATTTAATAAAAAAGGTAAAAAAAAAAAAAAAAGAAAGAAAAGAAAAACTGCCATGTAAAAATAATCAGTAAAAATAAATAAATAAATAAATAAATAAATAAATAAACTCAAAATGGATTAAAAACTTAAAATTTAGACTTAGAACCATAAAAAATTCAAAAGGAAAACAGGAAGTAAAATCTCAGACATTTCTCCCAGCAATATTTTTTCTCATATATCTCCTTGAGCATGGAAAACAAAAGAAAACAAATTATTAATGGGGCTACTTCAAACTAAAATGTTTTGTACAGCAAAAGAAACCATCAACAAAATGAAAAAGATAGCCCATTGAAAGGGAGCACATATTCACCAATAATATATCTGAAAAGGTTTTAATATCCATAATTTATAAAGAATTCAACACCAAATTATCAAATGATACAATTAAAAAGAAGATATGGACTCCAAAGCATGTCTATAACCACCCATGGGAAACTTTTATAGCAGATGCAATACAGAAATACCCAAATTCTGTAAACCCAAGTTGGTTTAAGATGATGTATTTGGCAGACATATAGAATATTCTAGAAAGTTGCAAAGCCATAGGCTTTTCATTAGACACTTCCTTCCATTTTGAAATATGGTGCATTAAGAACCAAAACATTTTTTAGTTTGCTGCATTTCCACTTGTTTATTTTTTTTTTGTTTCCCTTTTCTGAGAAGACATATTAGAAAATATATTGTTAAGAAAAATGTCAGAAATTTTACTGCCTATGTTTTCTTCTAGGATTTTTATATTTTCAAGCCTTCCATTTAAATCTTTAATCCATTTTGAGTTTATTCTTGTATATAATATAAGAATGTAGTCTAGCTTCATTTTTTTTGGCATATATCTGTCCTATTTTCTCAATACCAATTATTGAATAGACTATTTTACTAAACCCCCAAAGAAGATGTATAAATGGCCAATAGATATATGAAAAGATGCTCAACAAAACTAAACTAAATATATAAATGACTAAGTAACCTTTATGACCAAACCAGTCGCTATGATATGCATTGACCACCAGGAGGCAGACCCTTAATGAAGGAGCTGCCACTGGTGGTCAGTGTGCTCCCACAATGGGAGCGTCACTCAGCTGACCAATCCATCCTGCTGCCCACCTCCCTGTGGTAGCCACTCACTCTCTCAGTAGTCCTGCAGGTCCAATCTCTAGAGAACAGGCTAGGCACCAATGGACCAGTGCTGCTGGCACCATCCTGATGGCACTGCCAGCCTCCTGGAAGTCAGCCTTGAGCATCCTGGCCCTTCCCCTCCCTAGATGCTCCACAGGAAGAAAGAATATAAAAGCAGCAGCCAGGTGGCTCCCAACAACCGGCACAAATGTCAGCAGGACAGATCCAGAACCTGGCTGGCAAGGGTGTCCCACAGCCCTGGCCGATAGCATCCTGTCTCCTCACCCCTCTGGGGACCTCACCTGTGCACAAATTCATGCATTGAGCCTCTAGTTATTAAATAAATGCAAATTAAAACTACAATGAGATATCACTTCATACCTGACAGAATGGCTACCATCAACAAATCAATAAACAACCAGTGTTGGCAAAGATGTGAAGAAAAGAGAACCCTTGTGCTTTATTGATGGGAATGCAGACTGGTACAGTCACTGTGGAAAGAAGTATGGGGGTTACCTCAAAAAATTAAAAATGACAATGCCATATGACCCAGAAATTTCACTTCCGGGGATATACCCAAAGAAACCTGAAACACCAATTTAAAAGAATATATGCACCCTATGACCCTATGTGCAACGTTGCATTATGCACAATAGCCAAGATTTGGAAGCTCTGAGTGAATAAAAAAACTGTGGTACATTTACACAATGGAATACTACTTGTCTATAAAAATAAAGGAAATCATACCCGTGTGGCAGCATGGATGGACCTGGAGAGTATTATGTTAAGTGACGTAAGCCAGTCAGAGAAAGACAAGTACCATATGATTTCACTTATATGTGAAATCTAAGGAACAAATTAAACAGACTCATAAAGACAGAGTAAAGCCTGACAACTGTCAGAGTGGAGAATTTGAGAGACTGGGTGAAAATGTGAAGGGATTAAGAAAACAAACAAACAAACAAACAAAAAACACACAAATCAAACCAAACTCACAGACATGGACAACTTTGTGGTGATTATCAGAGAGAAAGTGGGATAAGGGGGATGTAGGAATTTCTTTCATGGCCCTTGTGGAAAGAGTTCCAATTCAGGGTTTGGGTTCTGGAGAAGGGCCGCACACAAATGAAGAGACTTGAGACTTGAAGAAATGCAACTTAGCGATATGGGGGGCCAGGCGGTAGTCCAACTCTAGTGGGAGAACTAGAGTTGCTCTGTTCTTCCACTGCTCTGGCCCTGCCATCCCCTTTTATTGAGGCTTTGGGGAAAACATGTTAGGCAATATAAACAGAAATTTACATGTAGCCCTTAGGCAGGAAATAATAGAAACTTACATGGGACAATCAAGGTGGAGGCTCCTTCAGCTAACAATATCCAACTAAAGGTTAAAGCAATTAAGGTTGTTGACCAACCTTCCTGGCTTCCTGTCAACATCTCTTTTTTAGTGAAACTGATTTGTTTTCCAGCAGGGGGAGGTGGAAGAGGGAAAAGGGGGATAAATGGTGATGTAAGGAGACTTGAGTGAGGGTGGTGAACACATCATACAATATGCAGGTGATGTATTATAGAATTATACAAATGAAACCTATACACTTTTATTAACCTGTGCATGCAATAATTTTATCAATATAAAATGTTATAGAAATGAAAAAAAACACTTTAAAGACAGAATTCTCATTGAAAATAAAATTTTTCCTTTCAATACACAAAATAAAATTTCCCTTTATTTAACCCCCCCAAAAGAAAATAAAATTACTATTGTGCTAATGTATTAAGTAGCAATGTGTACTGAGTACTTCATGCAATGTGTGATTATGAACCTCTCACTTTCTTAAACTTTACAAAAAGAAATGTTTTTGTTCTTATATATTGGTATAGTATACAATGCTATAGATTAAGGGCACTTTTAAAATAATCTATTTAATAATTTATGGTTTACTCTATGCTTATAGATCAATGTATTTGCCAGAAACATAACATTAGGAAGTCATGAAGACAAGCAAGACCATCAGAGGGGGAATTCTGAAGGAGTGTTGACATGTGCCTAGAGAAGGAAAGTTTGGTGCACTGATACAATTCTGAGTGAAAAACAATGTCAAGGAAAATAAGAACTTGTGCTCAGGAAAGCTATCAAACTGGAATATTATTTTAAGTTTCTGCTATGCTTTACTTAAATTTCATTGTGTTCAGTGATTTTTTTTTAAAGCCATTGTTTCTATAGTGAAGTGTTGCCAAAATTCCCAAAAATGTTCTTTGGGAATAGGGATTGGTTTTAATTTGGAAATTGTTTTTATTTTTTTAATATATCTATCTTAATGTTTATAATTATTGAAGAAATAATTATGTATTTGAAATAGTTTTAATTTTTTTCTTTTTATTTCCAGATTCCTTCTTGCCCACTTTCCTTTCTTGCTTCCATTCCTTTTGCCATTTCAATTCATTTTCTCTTTGTTTTGAAAGATATTTAAAGAGTGAAAGGATATTGCAATTAATCTTACTGTAAATAAATCAATTTCTCTTTAGAAAGTCACTGAGATAGTTTGTTGAGTTAAGTCTGACAGGAAGTGAGGGGCAGAAACAACAATTATCAACTGGTATCAAAATCTAAAACACATTCAAAGTAGTTATTCATAGGTTATAGAAATCAATTAAAGAGAGATTATTTACAAAGGGAAAATATGATAGAGCCATACTTATCCACTGAGGACTCCTCCAAAGCCAGCTTTCAAACACCTTTTCCCCCTCCTGATTCAGGAAGAAGTTGTGAATATTTAAATCAAAGAATTAATTCTAAAGTGGGGAATAAGTGCTGCTCTTAATTATATAAGAAATAAATATCTTGTATTGCAAATAATTGCTATTTTTCTAAGTGACTCTTATCGGGACACTTCAATTGATACTTTGGCTCCTCTTTAGAAGTAATATGTTGCTTGGCTTTGTTGCTAAGCAACACTACACAGTGGGGAAAATGCTGAATTCTGAGATTTTAGTGAGAGATTAAAAAATATATATTTGATCTATAATTATTAAATGGCATATATGCCTATGTGATATCTTTTGAATTATACAAAACATACCTTATTTCAGACAATCTAGAAAGTTTCCCCTTCATGATGTGCTATCTTTCAAGTTACAAAAGTCTTTAAATATGTCATCTTTTAAAAATATGTCATCTTTTAAAAATTTAATAACTTATTACATTGCAGCAAATCTAATGTTTTATAGTTGTGCAACCATTCGCTATATCCAGTTGGCATTTTCATGGAGAGGCACAATCTTGCCAAACATTTATGAAATGAAGGTGTTGGGAGGCAGTTCTCTATAAATCTCTTGTGCTTCTGCATAGCTTACAAGCACAGGCACTGACAGTATTTTATCCAAGTTATCTTTTCAAGGATGCTTATATAACAAACAATTTTGGCAGGTAGCAATTGTTTCCCTCCAGAGCAAGAGGCAGATTTGCTTACACATTTAAAGGATAGAAGCAGTGCTTTCTCTGGAGTGAAAGGCAAGTATGATTACTACCGATTACAAAGGATTCACGTTCTCTAAGCTCAGGTAATAAATGCACTGTGTATACAAGCATCACTTCGTTCTTTGTGTGTCACTTTGTGGGAACTGGGCCTTGGAAATCTGTATAAAAAAACGTTCATACTCTGCCTATTGTTTTTCCTGCGAGTAATAAGTCCTTAGTCTCTGATCTAGAATCCATGTGGCTTCTGACAGCATCTATGAAATTGTGACAGGCTCAGATGTGTTGACTGTCAACAAAAATGTTGGCTAGATATTCCTTCAGCAAAAACAATTTACTTGGGGAAAAAGAAAGGATTGCATTCTAATTTGTGCAACCATGGTGAGCACAGAGGGAAACAAAGGAGAGGAAGTTTGTATATATGTAGAGGGGAAGAGGAAGTGGAGGAGGCTGGTATACCATAGAGTTCTTCTATAGGATTTCTGCAACTGACATAGAGATGAGAGCTCCTCCTACAGGTTCTCCTGATCCCTGTTTTAGTTAAAGTCTTTTATCATTAATTTTAACAATTCTCCTTTGGATCAAGATCTTTCTCTGACAGTATCACTGATTAACAGTCAGGCCTTCTGATTTCAGTGGCCTTTTGTCCCTCAAAGCTGGAAAGGAGCTCTTTTCGGTGTCCGGTCTTATGCTTGGGGAAAATGGTTTCCCCTGGGAATGGTTTCCCCTAAAACCACTCTCTTCCACCAGGCTGGATGCAAAACAGGTGTAGTACTTAACAATAAGAAGTCAGAGCAAAATTAAAACAACTTTAGTCTATATGATTATCTTAAACCAGAAGCTCAGACCTGAAAACCATTAACTATAAGGGTCACCAAAGCTCTTGACAGTAGGCTCAGCATCTAGAGATGGTTTTTTTTTTCACAACATTGGAAAATAAGAGGATTTTCACCCCCAAGAAAGAGTTAAAAAATACAATAAGACACAACAGTAAGAAAAGGTTGTGCAGGCTTAGTTCAGTTATTTGGAGAAAGCTATCTTCTTCAGATGCTGCCTGCTTCAGTTTTGTGGTTGTTGGGCTGTTTTTGTTTTGACAACTTTAATTTCCGGTCCTCAGATTGTGCGCGGGTCTAGTCAGGGTTTGGTGCCTTCTTTAGGTGCAACACATGAATCCAAGTGTCTACTTCCTAGAGTTTAGCAGCACAAGGGTTAGTCAACAAAACCTGAGAGGCACTTGCAGGGGTCTTTTTGGAGGTGTGTTTTCCAGTATAAAATATCTCTGGGTTGCAGATATGTGTAGTGTTTGGGATTTTCATCTCTTTGGAGCCCACTGTGAATAATTTGTTTTACCATACCATGGTTCTTTTTAATATAAGCAATTAGACTTTCACAATATTGATGTATGTCTTCCTTTATTAACTGATGATTGAAAGGAGCCAAACACATGGGGTGCCTTAAATTTACCTCAAAAGGTGAGAGTTTATGATCTCCAAATGGGGTGGATCTGAGATTTAAAAGGACAAAAGGACAAATGACATTGCATTTGAACAAAGTATTTGGAGGGTCTTTAAAAATTTTTCAATTAAATCTTAATAATACCATTAGTGTATTTGACTAAACCTGAGGATTGAGGATGGTAAATGGAGTGAAAATGCTGTAGGACAAGCCTAACAGCACATACTTGTTCAAACACCTGACCAGAAAAATGAGTTCCCTGATCACAATGATCAAGAGGAGTTTCCGAGATAGTGATAATTTTTTCTAACCAGAGAAGAGGTCATAGTTTGTCTGCAAAGGAAAGCACCAGTCCAGTGAGAAAACATACAGATCATGACTAAAACCTATTTATTTCCACAAGATGGGGAGAGCTAAATGAAATTCATTCTCAAACCTCAAACAGTCCATTAGGCAAATTAAAGTGTCCAGGAACAGTGTGAACAGCCTTCCCTGCCTTATACTTCAGACAAGTAGGACAAAAGTGAGGTAGGTGCTTCTCATGGTCTTGTTAATATTTTCCATAAATGTTAATTCATAGGGTGCGATTTTTTAAAATCACTAGACCAATGATTTAATGCATTCTCGGTAATTACAAGTGGAAATTTTAGAGTCTCTGATAGAACTGGGTCATTGTTTGGCCCAAACCACAGTTGTTTATTTTTATTAAACCAATAATCTTTGGGTTTACAATCTTATTTTTTCTTTTTGATGCCAATCATTGGACTCCTTTGGCCAATTTTTCTAAGTTATCAGCTGGAGAAGTATCTAGTTGGGCAATGATGGAAATGTGACTGTTTCTACCTCTTTTCAGGGCAGCATTTCTTGCAGAAATGTCAACATGTCCATTTCCTTTGGTTTCTTGTAAGTCAATTTTAGAATGCCCTGGACCCTTAATATTAGCTAAAGCAGCAGATAAATTATAGCATCCGAAGATTCCTGATCATTTAAGTTTTATCTCCACCAGAAATAAGGAATCCACACTGCTTTCATTACATTTCTACTCTGAAACCTTATCTACTGTTAGTATAAATGTTGGCAGCTTTGGACTTGGCTCACATAGAAGCTCCAGTGGGAGAATAGAATTCAGCCTGTTGGGCTGATGCAGCCAAAGGGAAAATGCTGCCTCCATGACTTTGAAAGGAGTTACAATGGCATGTGGAGAGCGGCTACAGCATTTGGGCAGGTTCAAGCCCCAGACTGACTTATGGCAAAGCCACATACAAGTCCCAGCTTGGAGGGCAAAGCACTCCCAGCACAATTACAGCCAAAAGGCTGTGGCTGTAAGCTTGACCTTATACTACAACCCTCAGTCCTAGGTAGCTAAGGGATGTGGGCTGCCGAAACAAGGCTTGAGAGAGTTCCGAGAATGGCAACAGGAGAGAAGCAGATTTGAAACTCTTAAGAACATTGTAAGCATCTTGCCTTGTTTTGCTTTATGTGATCTGACAATGAAACAAAGCTTCAGCTCACAGGCTGTGTCACAGTTTCCTCACCTAGGCCCAGTGATCCCACTGGCCCCACTGTATTCTCTTGTCTGTCTGCTTTAATCCTTCACTGCCCCTCAACAGGTTCACCACTGGCCGTGCTGGATGTGGTTCAATAGCATACCCAGCAAAATACATAACCATTTTCACATTTTAAATATGAACCATCTGTAAAGCATGAGAAGTCAGCCTTACCTGGAGGAATTTCCTACAAATCATAATGAAGGGTCAGGAGGTGACATGTGAGCAATAAGCATCCGTGAAGAGCTTCGTCGGTGTTGGAGGGAGACGAACGAGTACCAGGGTTAATGTCGTTATACAGAAAAGTTATTCAAAAAGCAGTTAACAAAAGGACTTCCTAGGATGTGAGGTGACTGACTAAAAAAAAAAAATGTTGGGTGTAACGAGTATTCAGGAGGGCTCCTACTGCATGGAGTACAGGGATGATTAAAGGAGTTTCCCCTGTGACATTAACCAAAGGGAAAGGGCAGTAATGGCTCTAAGGCAAGGGGATAGCCCAGAGCCACAGGGACCAGATGCTGACTGTAGGTTTAGATGATCCTCATTATTTTGGGTAAGTACCCCAATGGCATTTCCTGTATTTTCATGTACAGAGGAATAAAAGGGACTATGATAATTGGGATGCCTGAGAGCACAGGAGTTCATTAAACTCTTCTTTAGGGATTTAAAGGTTATGTCTCCCAAACTGGTTAGGCTCAGTGGATAGAGCATTGGCCTCGGACTGAAAGGTCCCGGGTTCGATTCCCGTCAAGGGCATATACCTTGGTTGTGGGCACATCCCCAATGGGGGATGTGCAAGAAGCAGCTAATTGATGATTCTCTCTCATCAATGTTTCTGACTCTCTATCCCTCTCTCTTCCTCTCTGTGAAAAATCAATAAATTATATTATTAAAAAAATTAAAAATAAAGGTTATGTCAATCCATTCTTTCCATTCTTTCCATAAAATTTGGTTGGGATTTTTTTTTTTTGTGGTTATTTTAAATCTTTACCCAATTATATTTTTCCATTGATATTTAGGAAGAGTGTAAAAAAGAGGGAAAAACTGAGAGAATCATCGATGTGAAAGAAACTCTTAGATTAGTTGCCTCCTGCAGGAACCCAAATCAGGGCCAGAGCCCAAGGAGCCTGCAACCAAGTTATATGCCTTTGACCAGCATCAAATCCAGGACCCTTTGGTCTGCAGGCCAATGCTCTATTCACTGAGCCATACTGGCTAAGGCTGGTTTTCAGTACATACAGAGGCTTGGTTGAGAGAGAGAGAGAGAGAGAGAGAGAGAGAGAGAGAGAGAGAGAGGCTGGAATCCATTTTGTCAGTAGCCAACTAGCCCAAGAAAGCCTTGCATTTGATGCTTAGTTTGGGATCTTGGGAAATAGGATACCATGAAGCCTATCTGGATCCAAGTGTAATTTTTGTTCTAATGTCAGATGCTCCAAATATCAAACCTGTGTTTTAAGAAAACTGAAACTTTTTCTTAGAGGATATACCTAGATGAGAAAGATCAAAGAAGCAAGTAGAACCTCTAAGGAAAGTTATGTCATCCAAATCAGCCTTCAAGATTTAAGGAAAGTAAGAACTGTCAGTGAAATTATTTTCTTTACCAAGTGAAGGCAGGAAAGTACTGGCTAACTTCACCAAGTGGAATACTAAAAAATGCGCAGCATGAAGCAAGTACAGTAATAAATTTAGTTCCAGTTGGGATGGATGCTAGTAACATATGGGGATTAAGAACAACAAGTTTTTAAGACATAACAGTGATGTTTATTGCTCAGGGGTCCTAGGCAAACCTCCACCCTTGTTCCTTTTTCTTTTCTCTTTAAGTGAAATGGAAGTGTTTCAGAAACACCCCGAGTTTTACAATCTCTTATAAACTTTATGCCTTGAAATGCTTCTTTACATAGGGTATTAATTCATTCTGGAAAGAGGTTTTGTAGAATCTATTTGAATCTTAATAGGAGGTGCATGGTGGATTCTGCCAATATCAGCTGAAGATTTTGCTCATAAAGGGGATCGTAATTGACCTAACAGGGACAAACGATCAGTGTTCCCAGATTTAACGGTTATTATTCCCAGGCAGGGGCCACTTCATAGCATTGGTGTTGAGCATCGAGAAGATAGCTCTGGTGTTAATCAGGATGGAAACATTTATTCTCACTCTGGAGAAAGGTGTCTCCAATTTGACTAAGAGGAAGGACTGGGAAAGCTCCTGCAGTTCCTTGGAGCCCCGGCACTGAGAATTAGGGGGGCCTTGGGAAAGCTGGTTAGAAGGCTGAGTGTACCTGAAGCTCTTCAATTTGTGACCATTTCTCTTCTAATGCCCTTGATCTTTGCAATAAAAATCAGAAGGCATGAGGTTTGTTGTGTTTTTTGTTTGTTTGTTTGTTTGTTTGTTTCACAGGTGGCTTTCATGTGCTGGAGTTGAAAATTATGTCTTAGCAATCTTACTTCCAGGTGACTTGTTTGGGTTGCAAGCAAGTTTATTTGTCAAATTAAGCAAATCTGTAGTGGACATGGTTTTCCATCCCATCCTTGTCCTTTTAACCAAAAGGGAAAGGTCTCAGTTCAGCCCATTAATAAACATAAGTTAAAAGCTACCAAGTGGAATTAACATCTAAAGGAAGTCCAGAATTTTCTTTAAAATAATCTGAAGTCAATTATAATAGTCATCAAGTCTATGAGAGTCACCAGGTTTTTGTGAACAAGCCTAAATTTTGTTTTAATCAGCAGGCTTTGCAAGGTTGTTGTGATGGTTTAGTCTCTAGTTTTTGTTTTTATTTAGCATTCTGTCAGTAATTAGAAGTTTGTTTTTCTAAATTTCTTTCAGGATGTTCCCATTGGGCAGGTCTCATCTAATATGGAGCCAGACCTTCCCTGACTAGACTATGAACTTGCTGATATAAATCAGAAATCCAGGCTAGTGGTTTGAATAAATATATTAAACTGTTTGCAAATCTGTGAGGATCCTGTTACCTTAAGAAATTCTTTATCTCTTAAATCACAATTCATCTTTAGTCCTGAGAACATAGGACACTGGGGGTTCACCAGGATTGTCAGATGGCTTAATGTTAAAGGACTTGAACTGAAGAGGATGGTGAGAGAAGGTTCAAAGGAGAATGGCTCTGGAGGAGAGCTTGAGGCCAGGCACCTGGAAGTGTAGGACAAGATGTCATTGGAGGTGGAGGCTGAAATAAAGAGGTATGGGGGAAGGGCACGATGGTGCAGGAGGAGAGGAGCATGAGACTTCTAAAGATCTTTTTCTTTAAATATCTGTCAGCCTCACTTAATTTTAAAACTTCATTTTGCAAAGAGGTAACATCAAGTTCCTCATAAGGATTAGAAGTCTTACTATCCCACCCAAAACAGGCATCCCATTCAATTTTGCCAATTTTAAAGCTGATTGTCCAGTTTAGTTTGAAGAAAAGTAAGTTGAGGATGTCAAGTTTTCCATAATGGCCATTGAGGTTCTAAATTACTTTTGCTCAGATCCATCCCTCTAAATAAAAATGTGCACAAGGAGTTACTTTGGTTTTCAAACATAAATTTGGGTGGTGTCTCTATTGTAGGAACACCCTGAAAATATTTAGATAACCAAGATCCCATTTTTCATGGACTTTTCTCAAGTAGAAAGCTCAAAACAGCCTAACAGCTAAAACAACTTAAGTAGTTTAAACAGCTTAAAGGACCTAAGTAGCCTTTAAACAGTGCAAGTAGCCTGCTGACTTCATACCATCCAGTTCCACTTTAGAAAAATGTGATCATGAAAGAGTTAGGCCAATGGCTGAAGCGACAGATTCAGAAAAGCAGCATGGTCCTGAGGGAGTCAGGCAGTAATCTGAAACAGCTTCTTTCTAGTAGAACAGCCTTTCTCTGAAAAAGCCTGGCCAAAGGGTGAATGACAGGGTTTCAATGGGACAATTTGGTTCCAGGATTCCAGGCAGAATCAGAGTGAAGGCCAGCACAAATAGTCCAATTCCAAAAGAATCAAATCGATGGCTAAGAGGGTCCCAAGAAATAGTCTGATCCCTTGAGTGAGGCCAGAGAGTTAAACTAGAACTCACAGACAAATAAGGAAAATAAAGAAATGGGATAGGGGACAAAAAGCAACCTCTAAAGAGGTCCTGAATAAAACACAGAGAACTTCAAAATTCAAAAACAGTGGAAGCTGGGATTCAGAAGAAAACTTACCCTCAAGCTGAGTCAGGGAGAAAATCAATGAGCTCAAATGGCGCTGTAGGCACCACAGCTGTGTGCTCACCAGCTCCAGAGCTACTGGGGGATCCTCTCTGGAGTCTCTTAAATGTGTTTTGACTATAAAAATAGTCACCCGGTATTCTTCAACAAGAAGGGATTTATTCCTGGTACCTGCAACCATGCCAAGGGACATGTATGTCCCCCGGGAAACAAAGAAGATAAAGTTTTTGTATAGAAGAGAGGGGAAGAAGAGGTGAGAAGGACTCTTATAACCCTAGAGTTGTTCCTGTAGGGTTTTCAAAGGACTGACATAAGGTGTGATAACGTATGTTATCGATAGGCCCTCACAATTCCTATCTTGGTTCAAGTTTTTGTTATTACTTTTGACATTTGTTAGCTTAAAAGAGGGAAAATTATCAGAATATTTATGGTTCTTTATAGAAGGCATA
The DNA here is from genome assembly GCF_014108245.1 of Pipistrellus kuhlii. Classification (NCBI taxonomy): domain Eukaryota; kingdom Metazoa; phylum Chordata; class Mammalia; order Chiroptera; family Vespertilionidae; genus Pipistrellus; species Pipistrellus kuhlii. The sequence goes on from NW_023425515.1 coordinate 67,077,587, forward strand.
TTTTATTTTATTTTATTTTATTTTTTTAATTAGCTTAACAATAACCCACAACCTTCGGACCAACTTTATTTATTTATTTATTTTTAAAGATTCGTTCATGTTGTCACCAATGTGAATATTTCATCTTTTTTTTTTTTAAATATATTTTATTGATTTTGTACAGAGAGGAAGGGAGAGAGATAGAGAGCTAGAAACATCGATGAGAGAGAGTCATCAATCAGCCACCTCTTGCACACCCCCTACTGGGGATATGCCCCCAACCAAGGCACATGCCCTTGACCGGAATCGAACCCGGGACCTTTCAGTCCCCAAGCCGACGCTCTATCCATTGAGCCAAACTGGTCTAGGCTAGAAGGCGTATTTTAATTGACAATTAATCCCATATAATGAAACCCTAATATGAAAATATAACGAACAACAGAACGACTAGTCATTATGACTTGTACTGACCACCAGGGGAAAGACACTCAATGCAGGAGCTGCCCCCTGGTGGTCAGTGCGCTCTTGGCTCAACCAGAAAAGCTGGGCTCACAGCTAGTGAGCCCAGTAATGGTGGCGGGAGCCTCGCTCCCCTTTGAGGCAACACTAAGGACCCCTCAGGTCCCCTCAGGGTATGTCCTCTGCCTATGGGGAGCAGGCCTAAATTCACAGGTGGACATCCCCTGAGGGGTCCTGGACTGCAAGAGGGTACAGGCTGATCTGAGGGACCCCCTCAGTGCACAAATGCCGAGCACTGAGCCTCTAGTGTTATAATTAAGTGAATTCAATAAATGAAGCTTTAGGAGATTTAGACTCAAGTAGTAAGAAACAAACAAAAATTAGATAAAAATGTTAATTGTAAGTATCAGTGTGAAATCTGGATTCTAGGCAATGTAATTAAGAACTTAAAATTTGTACCTTATTGTTAATTTATGAATTAATTTGTTCTCGATTAACAAAGTTTAACCTTGAGCCCAGATGTCAAGGAGAAATTATTTTGGGTAGGCAGGCACACATCTCAATATTTTAAATATTATTCCATTTAGGCATTGTTCTGCTTTGACCAAATATATGTTTCTGATCATGTGTCATTTAATAAAAATCAAATTATTAACATCTGATCTTAGTATTATATATCTGTGATATTATGATTTATAATAAAATATGTGTATTTGGGCTTAGTCTCCATTTCTGGCATGGAGCTCTTAAAACCCTTGGAATTTCCCAGCTGATGAAAGCAATAAAGAAGCATATTTTCTTATGTTAATAAGGTGACTTTTAGAATGTCCCTGGATGGGGGTTGGTTGCCTGAGGGAGAAACCAACTTTGTGATGGAAGGTTTGAAACTTTCATTCCCATCCTCTGATTTCCAGGGAGGGAAAAGGGGCTGGAGATCAAATCAATCAAAAGGCCCATGTTATAATCAATCATATGTGAAACCTCCACAAAAACTCAAAAGGACAAAGTTGGAAAAGGCTTCGGTTGTGACCGGGTAGGGATCTGGGGTGAGTGTTAACTAGAAGAAGGCATGGAAGCTCTGAACCCTTTTCCCATAATGTTATTGGTGAAAGTACAGTTCTTGGGAGTGCCGCAAGGAAAATAATTACCTGAGGCCCCCATGGGAGGATGGGGTTTCCTGGAACGTTTGATCAAAGATGCAAAATTAAGGGGTTTTCCACCAGTGTCCCAACTTCATTTGTCCCACCATGGAATAAGTCCAATCTTGTCTTCAGGAGGGCTGGAATTAAGGCCACTGCCCAGAATTTCCGCTTCACGTTAAAGTACTGTCCATTCCAGCATCTGGCTAGCTTTCCTTGTGTTCCCAGCTACAGTCCATTGTGTGTGGGTTCCAGATGGTCATGGGCTGTGCAACTGCTTAAGGCCACATGTAGATGGAGAGAGAACAGGGGTGTGGGTCACAGAGCAGAGGGAATTCTTTGGGGATTTTCACCCTCTACGATTTCACGTTTCTGAAGGGGTCCACCCCCTATCCAATCCATTGTTCTTCAGGCTAGTCTGACAGGCAAGACCCTTCCCCATGACACTCCAACTTGTGCCCATCTCCCCTTTTATTCACACCTGCCAGGAATGAACCAGTGGTTCCCTGGGGAGCTTGAAACTGTGGCTTCCTGGTGAAACTCTACAAATGACCATGCTTATGTCTGGCTCCACTTTGCTCTCTTTCTATTATTAATGTTAATAAACTAGTTAATAATAATAATAAATAATAATAATACCTTGACCCATGTATCTCTTAATCTATTTTTAAAATATATTTTATTGATTTTTTTTTTTTTTTTTTTTTTTTTTACAGAGAGGAAGAGAGAGGGATAGAGAGTTAGAAACATCGATGAGAGAGAATCATCAATCAGCTGCCTCTTGCGTACCCCCTAATGGGGATGTGCCAGCAACCAATGTACATGCCCTTTGACCGAAATCAAACCTGTGACCTTTCAGTCCACAGGCCAATGCTCTATCCACTGAGCCAAACCGGTTTCGGCTCTTCATTTATTTTTATTCTTTATAAAATAATGGTAATCTAGTGAATAATAGGGTTTCCAGACTTCTTTAAAATGCTCTAGCAAATTAATTAAAACCAAGGAGTCAGAAGTGGGAACCACTGATTGATAGTCAGTCAGACAGAAATATTGGTAACCACCTTGGCTTGAGATTGGCATCTGAAAAGGACGGCAGTCTTATGGGACTGAGCCCTTAACCTGTAATATCTGATGCTATGTCCAGGTAAATAGTGTGAGAATTGAGTTTGAAGTGTAGGACACTCAGCTGGTTTCAGACAATTGCTTGATGAAATTGGGTGCAGAATCCTTTTTAATACTACTGGTTCTTATTTTTTAATAGGCATCAAAATTACCTGGAAGATATTAAAGCACAGATTATGTGTTTCACTTATAGAATTTCTGCTATTGTAGGTCCTAAGAATTTTCATTTTTAACAAGTTTCCAGGTAATGTTGATGCTTTTGATCTGGGGAGCAAATTTTGAGAATCATTGATATAAAATGATGTTTGAAAATAGTCCAACATAGAGGGTCCATTACTTAGATCAAACAGACATAGGTTACAATCCCAACTATGCCATTAACTAGTTGTATGACCTTGGAAAACATAATATTTTTTGAGACTCAGTTTCTGCAACTGTAGGTGGGACTAATAATAGTTAAAGAGGGGTTTTGGGTATTGAATCTATTTAAATTGCATTGTATAGTGTATGGTTTTTAGTAGTTATTCAACAAATGATACCATTGAAAGGATTTTAGAGATAGCAGAGGCAGATTTAGGGAAGGGTCCATGGGAGAGGGATGCATACATAAAGGGTGGAGACAGCTCCAAGCCACCAGATTACAAGAATGTTACAAGATAACAGGAAGCAGAAAAGGGGGCACACCTGGTGAACTTTAAAACTTTGAAACTGATACCATGGGAAAATAAGGGGAAAAGTAATCAATTAGGAAAAAAACAGGAAACATAATATAAAGAAGAGTCCAATTAGAAAATAGGATGAACAGAAAAATAGCTTCCAGCATTTTATAAACCCTTAGACAAAGAGACTCGAAGGACTAGGTTTTTCCCATTTAGAGAGAGAGAGCAAGATTGCAATATTTTTTTCCCCTTCCATTTGGGGACCCCTTCCTAGGATAACTCCCCTTTGGCGACTTCCTCCTCAGGGGGAGTTTGTATATGCTTACAATAAACTTCCACATTTTTGCTTAAAATCTTTTAGTCGGTGAATTTTATTCTTCAAATTTTGCAGGACAAGAATCCACAATGAGGAGAGTCCAACTTGCCCAATTCTGCATATTTCTATCACTGTATGACAATAGTCTAAAGTAATTTTTTACAATACTCATAAAAGAACTCTTCGCACTTGAAATCCTCTCCCAGTTCATTTAAAATACACTTAAAATGGTGGTATTAATATGTATATACACCTTATAAAAAGCAATCTCTATATTAAATATCATAGAACTGGCTAAAAATATTTTTATTAAATCAGCACGTGATCTCTGAAGCATGTCATTTACTTGGACGGGTTCACCCAGGCTTTTTAAAATGTCTCTTACAGGTGTACCAAAATGTCTTTGGTTATTGGGGTCTGCTTACGTTTCAGTGAATGGTCTCTCAGGCAAACACTTTTTGCTGTTGTAGTTGTTTGCACTTAAAATTGGACATTATCTCATGGTATCAATGGTAGCAGATGACTTTGATTTTCTAAAAAATTGCCATAAAATCTGAGAAAAGTACATTAGAATTTATAAGAGCAATCATCAATTTCTAATGTGAGGATGTTTTATGCAGGTGTTTTTTCTTCTCTAGCAAGAAAATATTTTTGTTTCTTTAAGAATCAGAAAAAGGAAATCTGTAAGAAGCACCATGTTCCTTATTATAAAGGCTTATTTTTAAGATGTTTATTTCAGTATTGGTATATATGAGTATGTATGTGTGTCTATACATATTCATAATTCCCAATGACAATTAATATGGCATATATGTTTATTAAAATCTAATTATCCTTGCAAATCAAAGTGTAGGACATAGATAGGCAGCATTAGCATCACTTGGGAAATTATTAGAAATGTAGAACCACAGGCCCCACCACAGACTGACTAAATCAAAATCTGAATTTTAACAAGATCCCTAGGTGAGTCTTATGCTCTTTAAAATTTGAAAAGCACTGATTTAATAACGTCACTGACATTGGGAATTATGTAATTTTCTTTTATTCAGTTGATGTGTATTTCTTTATATTAAAACTAATGTATGGTTTGTAATACAATAACAGGAAGAAATAAAGAAGAAAGCATGTTCTCCCTCAAGGAATTAATGTTACCTATCTATATTAAAATTACATGACCTTTGGTGAATGTCACCAATTATTTTCAAGCTCACAGAGTCGTAGACATGAATGGTTAAAAGCAAATATTTAGCCTCTTACCTTGCAAGGTAAGTAAAGAAGAGTGCTAAATCTTGGTCACAGTAACTCCAGATGCCCATTTTCCTTCCCAAGGGGAGAACTTGTTTTTCTTCTCAACAAAAAAGTGATGAGTTTAGGATCACCCCAGCCCTTTCCGAACTGCTGCAGTCTGGTGAGAGCACAGAGGCAGCGGCCTCCATTGCAAGTATAGAGCAGGGCTTCAGCCCACAGCCATAGAGAGGTCATCCTCAAGGTCATATATAACAGGTGGCAGATATTTACCAGGAAGACTTTAAGGATAACAAACTTTATGTCACTGACAAGAATAAGGCTCTAACTAGCAAAAGAACTTCCCGTGATTCATAATGAGAGTCTTGCTACAAGCTTGAGACAATGTCAGAAAGAATTACATGGTCCACTTACAAAAGCATTGACAGACCATGAATGATTAAGAGGACACAATCAGGCTGGACTAGACATGGGAAGGTCTCCAAATCTTCTAGCCAGTTTTCATGAATTTTCAGCAGGAAAAAATGGACGTTCATAGCAATAATAACCCAAAACTCTATGACTTAGAATTTGGTTATAATTATGAAAACTGCATTCATGTGATGGTCAGTTATTGCCATCAAATCTATAGATACATTTTCTCTCTTGGTATTACCAGCAACAGCCTCAGACTGTATCACCTAGTCAACATCAGGGATACAATACATGGTTTACAAAACTCACTTATGGATATGGGAAGTTCATGTTGTGGGTTAAATTTACAGAAGTGGTATGAAGTAATTTCATTAAAGTTCCTTCCAGTTGATTTACCAACTTCAAAGGATTTTCTTACATTCTCAGTTAAGAATTAGAAATGTCAGCAAGCTTAGTCTATTTTTTACTTTCCTTTCTCCTTCTACTTTTGTTAGTTATGTTATTTCTATATATTTAAAAAAACACATATGCACAATGTATATCTTAGTCTATTGCCCTTATTCATTGTTTTGTTGAAGTTATACAGTGAAATATAATTAAGGATGGTCCCCAGACCTTATGCTGAGTTTCTCCCAGAAATGTCATATACTTGTATGTTTATGAAGAATTCCCTTGCTACACATTTGTACATTTTTGAGCAGATCAATATGGTTTTAGAAATATTCATTCTTATAACTCGAATATTATCCTTCACTCTTTTTAATGTAATATGTTTTTTTATGACATTTAAAAAATGAAAATAGCTGGTACAATTTTTTTGTTATTTTTTTCATGTGCTTCCACACTGTTTCTAATTAATCTAGTTTTTGAAGTTAATTTTCCTGTCTTTTATTCCCCCATGTATATTTCTTTTTGTCCATAAATAAGCATACATGATATTTACATATATTGTTTTATTTTACTTTTTTTAATTGCATGGGCTAGAGCTTACCATAATATTATAAATAAGGGTGAAAATATTATGGATACTCACCCCATTTTTTTATCTTCACATAAATTTTGGAGAAAATTATTTTATTTATTTATTTGTTTGTTTGTTTTTTATTTTTCATTTTTTTATTTTTTTAAAATTTTTATTAAATTATTATCTGTGTACATATACCATTGCCCTCTCATACATGCCCTCCCTCATCAGAGTTTTGTGTCCATTGGTTGTACTTATATGCATGTATACAAGTCCTTCCACTGATCTCTTATCTCCCCCAGATCTCCCTAACCTCCCCGCTGTAATTTGACAGTCTGCTTGTTGCTTTACTGTCTTTATATCTATCTTTTGGTTCTTCAGTTTATAATGTTCTTTATTATCCATAAATGAGTGAGGTCATGTGGTGTTTCTCTTTCATTGACTGGCTTATTTCACTCAGCATGATGTTTTCCAGTTCCATCCAGGTTGCTGCAAATGATGAGAATTCCTTCTTTTTATGGCAGCATAATATTCCATTGCATAGACGTACCATATTTTTTTGATTCAATCATCTGCTGATGGGCACCTAGGCTGTTTCCAAATTCTAGCTATTGTAAATTGTGCTGCTATGAACATAGGGGTGCATATATCCTTTCTGATTGGTGTTCCTAGCTTCTTGGGATATATTCCTAGGAGTGGGATTACTGGGTCAAATGGGAGTTCCATTTTCAGTCTTTTGAGGAAGCTCCATACTATTCTCCACAGTGGTTGCACCAGTCTACATTCCCACCATCAGTGCAGGAGGGTTCCTTTTTCTCCTTACCAGATTTCAAGCTGTATTACAAAGCCACTGTTCTCAAAACAGCCTGGTACTGGAATAAGAACATATAGATTAATGGAATAGAATAGAGAATTTGGATTTCTAAATCACCATGTTCAATTAATATTTGACAAAGGAGGCATGAGCATACAATGGAGTCAAGACAGTTTCTTCAATAAATGGTGTTGGGAAAATTGGACAGATACATGCAAAAGAATTAAACTAGATCACCAGCTTACACCATACATAAAAATAAACTCAAAATGGATACAGGACTTAAACATAAGATGGGAAACCATAAAAATACTAGAGGCATCCACAGGCAGCAAAATGTCAGACATATGCCAAAAGAACTTCTTCACTGATACTGTGAATGGAAGCTAAAGAGAAAATAAACAAATGGGACTACACCAAAATAAAAAGCTTTTTCACAACAAAAGAAACTATCAACAAAACAACAAGAAAGCCCACTGTATGGGAGAACATATTTGCAAATGTTATCACTGATAAAGGTTTAATCTCCAACATCTACAGACAGCTTATGCAACTTAATAAAAGGAATATAAATGAGCCAATTAAAAAATGGGCAATGGATCTAAATAGAATCTTCTCTAAAGAAGACAGAAGGAAGGCCAAGAGGCACATGAAAACATGCTCAAAGTCACTAATTATCTGAAAGATGCAAATCAAAACAACAGTGCGTACCATCTCACACCTGTCAGAATGGCCAACATCAACAAATCAATAAATGACAAGTGTTGGCGAGGTTGTGGAGAAAAATTATTTTATTTTAAATATATTTTTATTGATTTCAGAGAGGAAGGGAGAGGGAGAGACAGAAACATCAATGATGAGAGAGAATTATTGATTGACTGCCTCCTGCCACCCCCTACCTGGACGGAGCCCACAATTCAGATATGTGCCCTTAACTGGAATTAAACCTGGCACCTTTCAATCCATAGGTTTACTTTCTATCCACTGAGCCAAACTGACTAGGAAAAGAAAAATTTTTTAGATAGTTTTATTTTATTTTTTTACCTATTACATTTAATGGTAATGTCTGATGAATTTATTAGATAAATTTGGGATATATAAATTATTTGTGTACTTTGACCTAAGAATGTGATTAACTATTTTAATAGTCCTATCTAATAAAAAAGCAATATGCAAATTGACCATCACTCCAACACACAATATGCAAATTCACTGTCACTCCAACACATGTGGTCAAAGATAGCTGCCCCTATGTGGACACAAGATGGCCACCACAGATGGCCAGCAGGGGAGGGCAATTGGGGGCAATCAGGCCTGCAGTGGAGGGCACTTAGGGGGGACCCGGTCAGTAGGGGAGGGTAGTTGGGGTGACCTAGACATTCAAGGAAGGGCAATTGTGGGGGACCAGGCCTGCCTGCAAGGGAGGACAGTTTGGGGCAACCAGGCTTACAGAGCTGTTGGGGGTAACCAGGTTGGCAGGGGAGGGTAGTTAGGGGTAACCAGGCTGGCATGGGAGGAAAGTTGGGGGGGACCAGGCTTAAAGGGGAGGGCAGTTGGGGGCAACCAGGACTGCAGGGGAGGGAAGTTAGTGGCGACCAGGCTGGCAAGGAGGGCAGTTAAGGGTGACCAGGCTAGCAAGGGAGGGCAGTTCAGGATTACCAGGTCAGCACTGGATGGCATTTGAGGGTGATCATGCCTGCAGGGGAGGACAGTTAAGAGCTAACAGGCTGGCAGGGGAAGGTAGTTAGGGGTGACCAAACCAACAGGGAAGGCAATTAAGGGCAATCAGGGGAATAGTTAGGTATCTATCAGGATGGCAGGGGAGTGGTTAGGGGCTGATTAGGCTAGCAGGCAGAAGCAGTTAGGGGCAATCAGGCAGGCAGGTAGGCAAGTAGTTGGGAGTCAGCAGTCCTGGATTGTGAGAGGGATGTCCGATTCCTGGATGGGATCAGGCCTAAATAGGCAGTCGGATATCCCTCAAGGGGTCCCAGATTGGAGAGGGTGCAGGCTGGGCCAAGGGACACCACCCCCATGCACGGATTTTGTGCATCAGGCCTCTAGTTTAATAAATAATAAATAATGCCATATTTCTAATCAGTTTTAGATTGACTGCTTTGTCTTCTTAGTCTCATTTAAGCAAAACTATGCATAAAGTTATTTTTATGTTCTAGATATATTTCTAATAAACATTTAAATTTAAATTATTACAGTAGTGGACATCTGAATAGCCCCTAAAATTGCCTCACGTTTCACTTTGGAAATAAAGACCTATGTAGAACCACTGAACATAGTGTTCAGTGCTTCTACATAGGTCTTCATTCAAAAAGAGAGATTAAATAATAAATAATAAAAATATAAAATAGATAATTATTAAAATGTGTCTAATATACTTATAATGGCAAAAATATGAATGAAATATAGTTTTCTATTGAGAAACTCTCAGAATTAAATGTTTTGTTCTACCTATTAAAAAATACATCCCTATACTCTTTATAGCATGGGGAGGAGAAATGACAGAAAGATTTAAAATAAAGAGGAAGTACAAAAAATTGAAGAGTACTTCAAGCCAATTGAAATTGAGTGCAACTCTGCTAATATCAGATAAAGTGAAATTTATTTAGAAAATCTTAAAAAGGATAGAAGGTGAAACAAAATATTTTTAATTATCATGACAATATCAAACAATGTAACTTGCAAAAATATATGCAAGACTATAAAACAAATTAAAAATTGATACACAAGATGAAGTTTCAACATCCATCTTTAAAAATTCAGCGTTCAATGAAACAAAGGGAATAAACATAAGTAATGCTATAGACAATGGTTAAAGCATTTATCCACAAAGAGCTTTCCCAGTTTTGTGAAACCACCAAGTCTCAAAAAATTCACCTGGAAGAAAAAACAATATGCTGCAATCTTTCAATATAATTACAATAACTTTAAAAATTCAGTAAGGTGAATACATCAACTCTCTCCTTATCACACCAGTACTTTCCCAGTAAATTAATTATAAAAGTAGTCCCATGGCAGGAAAGTTACGCATAAACTTAAAACAGAGACTCTCCCTCCATAATGGTAACTCAGCTGTCACATTTGCTGAATACCAAACAGTTCAGGATTAGCAGCCAAACTCAAGGTTCTAATTCAGTACCAAATATTGGAGTTCAGAGACCAGATAGAGTTGATCAGACAGGATGACATATTGAATACTTTGCATCTATGAGCAGGAATAAACTAAACTTATCAAAAAGACTTAATATTTTGAAATGTGATGGCCAGAGGAATTACCATATTTTCTGGCGTATAAGACGACTTTTGAAACGAAAAAAAGCCTGCTCAGATTGGCCAGAGTTAGAGAGGCGGTCTATTAAAAGAAGAACTGGTGTTGCCTCGGAAGTGGGGGGTAGTCTTATACAGGGAATATAGGCCTAAACCTATATTTTAACTGTAAAATTAGGGGGGTCGATTTATACGCTGGAAAATATGGTATTCCAGAAATTCAATGGTGTTTTATTATTTATGAGAGGGTTTATGATATTAAATTTAAATTTTTTTTAAATATCCCTGGCTCAGTGGTTAGAATGTCAGCCTGTACATTAAAGGGCTGCAAGTTTGATTCCAAGTCAAGGGCAAATACCTGGATTGCAGGTGTGATCCCAGCTCTTGTCCGGGAGCTTGCAAAAGGCAACCGATTGATGTGTCTCTCTTGTCTCTCTTACATTAATATTTCTTTCTTTCTCCCTCTCTCCATCAGTCCTTTCCTCCCTCCTTCCCTTCTGCTCTTTAAAAATCAATGGAAAAACATCCTCTGGTAAAGATCAACACAAAACATTTGTTTGAAAATAAATTCAGATATATTCACATTAATATGTTTTATTTATTTATTTTTTAAAATATATTTTATTGATTTTTTACAGAGAGGAAGGGAGAGATATAGAGAGCTAGAAACGTCAATGAGAGAGAAACATGGACCAGCTGCCTCTTTCACACCCCCTACTGGGGATGTGCCCGCAACTCGGGTACATGCCCTTGACCAGAATTGAACCTGGGACCCTTCAGTCCGCAGACTGACGCTCTACCACTGAGCCAAACCGGTTTCGGCAAATAATATGTTTTATTTTTGAGATGAGAAAACTGGTGCTCAATGACTACCATGCACCAGGCTCTGATCAAGGCTTTTGGAAAATATCAACAAACAAAAGAGAAGAAAATCTTTTTCCCCATGAAGCCTATTTTCTAGTGGGAGAAGACAGACTATAGGCAATAGAAACATCATAAGTAAGTAAATTGTTTAGCAATATATTGTAGTTTACTAGAAAGTGCTAAATGCTGTGGAGGAAAAAAATAGAGCAAGATTAAGGGTTTGAGAGTGACAGGGCTGCTGGTGATGCCGGGGATAGTGAAGGGGGCAGTTGTAAATTTTTCTCAACATTTGATTTTGAAGGATTTTGAAACTACAAAAATAGTTCTATGAGAAGTACAGTAGCCTTCCCTTATCTATGGTTTTAGTTACTTATGGTCAATTGCATCCAAAAATATTAAATAAAAATTTTCAAAATAAATAATTTGTAAGTTTTAAATTGCTCACTGCCATTCTGAGTAATATGATGAAATATCTTGCCATCTTGCTCTGTCCCAGCTGAGTCATGAATTAGCCCTTTGTCCAGCATATACACACTGATGTGCTCTCTGCCCATTAGTCAATTAGTAACTGTCTTGCTTATCGTATCGGTTATCAGAGAGTCAGTGTGATATCAAATTTACTTAATTTATATTTCAGAATGATGTTATAATGGATCTACTTTGCTGTTTTTGTTAACCTCTTACTCTGCCTAGTTTATAAATTAAATGTTGCATATATATAGCTGCACCGGTTAATAATGCGGATTTTATGATCAAAGAAAATACAATAATTTCAAGAGAAATATCAAACATAAAAATTTCTTAAATTGCCATTGAATTTAAGAAATATTCAATGTTCAAAGTAATGTCCATCACTAGATACACATTTCCTTCATCTCTCAGGTAATTTGTGGATACTGTACCAATAGAACTTTTCTTGTTTTGAGGCAAGCCATTCAGAGACCCAATTTTCCATTTCTTTGTACGTTTTTAAGTGCTGCTCAGAAAGTTCGTGTGCCATCGATGAGAACAAATGGTGATCAGAAGGAGCAAGGTCTGGTGAATACAGCAGGTGGGTTCATACTTTTCAGGCAAGATCTTTTAATATGTCTTTAACTGGTTTTGAAGTGTGTGATGGTGTGTCATCATGAAGAAAAATTACTTTGCCATGTCTTTGGGCCCATTCTGGCCATTTCACGACCAGAGCATGTGGTTCAAATGGATTATTTGTTATTGGTAGCTATCGGTATCAAGAGTTTCACCTGGTTTTAGAGCTCATAATACACCAAAACTTCCTGATCCCACCAAAAGCAGTGCATTGTCTTCTTTCCAAAGCGATTTGGTCTTTCAGCTAATGTTGATGGTTGACCTAATTTTGCGCATTTGGGATTCTCAAAATAAATCCACTTTTCATTGCCAGTCACAATTGGATGCAAAAAAAATACTTTCTTTAGTGCCAGGGAAGCAACATTTTACTGATGACTTTTCGGTTTCCCACTTGTCTTTCATTCAGTTGATGTGGCACCCATTTTCCTCCCTTTAAAATCTTTCCCATTGCTTGTAAATGTTCATAAATTGTTTGCTGAGCAATGTTGAATCTTTCTGCAAGCTATTTTTAAGTTTGACATTCATCTTCATTCAATAATGCTTGTAATTGTTGGTTTTCAAGCTTTTTCGGTTGACCTGGTCATTCTTTGTCTTTCACATAGAAATCATCACTTTTAAAGCTTTTAAACAAGCGTTCACAAGTATCTTGAGACGGAGCATGTTCACCATAAGCTTCCCAAAGTATTCAGCACCACTTTTCCTCAAAATAAATGAATGAATTAAAACTTCCTGCAAATGCTGTTTTTTGGCATGAAATTCGACATTTTTAAGCATAAAAACATCTATGATGTTAACACCTTCAGCAAATTTGACATATGAAATTTTGAAGCTTGTTGTCAATACAACAAAATAGCATACATATCAAATTGTATGTATATCAACAGATGTGTAACTCCATGTATTGAAAAAAATCCGCATTATTAACTGGTACACCTGGTATGTTTGTAGGTATGTATGTATAGGAAAAACATCTATACGTATATAGGGTCCCTTCCTACTAGCAATTTCAAGCATCCAAGGGGGTCTTGGAACATACACTGTAATTATATCCTTTTTCTAGAAGTAGAGTCATCAATCCTTAAATCATCTGTCTAGTTCTCTCTCTCTCCCTCCACACACACAATTTTAAATCATTTTAGAGTGAGTTCAGACACTGTGACACTTACATCCCTCAATGTTGAGCAAGTTTAATTACCGTATTTTTCGGACCATAAGAAGCACTTTTTTTCCCCCAGAAGTGGGGGGGAAAGTCCCTGTGTCTTATGGTCCAAATATAGCCTACACATATACTTTTAAAAAAAAGTTTTTTTACTTGCCCGGCTCTGTGTGGTCTCTGTGTGCTTGCCCAGCTCTAAAATGGTTCTAAATGCTGCTGTTTACTTTACAGGGTTGATTACATGTGTTTATGACTGTGATGTTGGGTTTTAATGCACATAAAATATTTTAGGACACTATTTGTTTCAGAATCTTTTTTTCTTCATTTTCCTTCTCTAAAAACTGGTGCATCTTATGGTCCGGAGCATCTTATGGTCCGAAAAATACGGTACTAATAAACAATAGCTGGTCCAGGGCATATTCTCATGCTGGCTATTTTAGCATTACCCAGTATGCAAACTAAAAGTACAATATAAGTAGTGAGGACTTGCATAAGTGATTTTGAAGTAAATTGGGGTCCAGCAACGTGCACTTATTAAATCTCCTTCGAGTGACTCAGATGCATTAGTATGTTCAGGAACTAGCGGCTCACTTTGGGGTCAAAGAGGTTATAAGAAAATGAAAAAAACCAGCAGCAGGTACACGTCACCTGAGACAACAGTTCCCTGAAACGGAGGCGAAGCTTGCCAAAGGGAGGAAATCCTTTTTATATTTCCTGCTATAGTGAAAATTGATACTGAAAAATATGACCAGCAAGGTTCCAAGCTTTTTCAAAAACAATATAAAATTCTTTTGAAGACTGCTTTAATTTCTTTTGTATAATCTTCAGGTATATCTGAATGTATTCAATTTAATATTTTATCCTTTTCTTTCTTGACCTAAAATGTTGTGTTAGAAATATTTTTTTTTAAAAATATTCTTCAATAAAACAAAGTACAAACATATTTAACACTTTAAAAATTTTTGGCGTATTTATGTAAAATCAAATACTAACAAATTATTTTTTCTTTCTCACACATATTTATGTAATATCAAATACTAACAAATTATTTTTTTCTTTCTCACACATGTGGTTTATGTGGTGACAAAGACTTTCCTTGACCTAACTCTAGTCAGGCTCCCTTTAATCTTCTCTCTGACAAGGCCCGTACCTTAAGGTTCTGTCCTTGGCCCACTTCTAGTTGTTATAAGAATCCTGTTGAGTCACTTTAGTGAAATTCCACCACCCTCAATATGTTTACCCTGGCTGCCTTTCACAAGAATCCTGAGGTCAGTTTAGCAAAAAAAATTTCCCTCTCTCTTAATTATTTTTCATCCACTACCACTTTCCCCTGATCCTAAACTAGTATAAATCCCTACTTTTCCTTATTGTCTTCAGAGTTGAACTTAGTCTCTCTCCTTTACTCTGAAACCCCATAGTAGTTGTGCCCCAGAATAAAGTCTGCCTTACTCTTCTTTTGCAAGTGTCATGAATAATTTTTTCTCTAACAATAGCCAAGGAAATATGGAAACTGGTGAGTTCTGTCTCCACTGCGGGAAACTGATAACCAACTATAACATTTTTAATTCCTTGAGGGATCTAGAAGTTAACATTTAATCTAAAAGTTCTAAATTTATTTGATTAAGTTATTTTGTAATGGAATAAATATATTCAACTTAATTGTTTTCAGTATGGAGAAGAAAAATGGCATAGATCTGTGTTGGTAGTTAAAGCACAGTACTCAGACCATCAGTATCCATATCATCTGAGCATTTGTTTGTGATGCAGAGTTTGAGGCTCTACAGCACATGTGTCAAACACAAGGCCCGCGGGCCAAAATCCATCCCGCCAGGCCTTGCAATGTGGCCTGCACCGTGCTGTCATCACTGCACTTTGCTGCGTTTCCATCACAATGACAGTTTATGACTGTTCAGTAAACCATTCGGCCCGCGATTTAGGCTGGATTTTAGATTTTGGCCCCTTCTCTGATTGAGTTCGACACCCCTACTCTACAGATTCAGAATCTGAATCTGAATTTTAAGAAAATTATTGGTGATTTATTTAAGTGCCATTGAATTTAAGAAATACTCATGTAGATAATGTAAAAGAGTAGATACTACAATATTTATTTTACTGATTCTACAATGAATTAAAAAATGCTCTATTGTTTTAGTTAAATGAATTCTTTGATTAAGTACTGGTAGATTAAAGGGAACATTGTTCCAAAATTGTTATGAATGACATGAAAAATTTCCTGGGATTAAAAATTTCCCACAAGACTGTTGATCAAAGTAGATATTTTTTCTAAAAATTAACTTCAATAGGGCACAATTATGTAAATGTTTTGCATGGCATTAACGTTTTGTTTTCAAATATAATTTTTAATTTTATCAAGATAATATATGTCCACAGTTTAAACAAAATCTGATAGTACTACTAGTCTTATCCTATATAATAAAAGACCAGTGACCAAAAGGCAGAACAACCAGAATGACCAATCAGTCGCTATGATGCACACTGACCACCAAAGAGCATATGCTCATTGCAGGAGCACTGCTCAGCTGACCAGGATAAACAGCAACCCCACAGTGGGAGCAGCCACTCAGAAGGCAGACCCATAGTTGATGAGCAGTACTCCCACTAACAGGCTGATTCCCACTAACCATGCCTCCCCCAGTGCACGAATCCCATGCACCGGACTTTAGCAAAGAAATATAGCACTACTTCACCCTATCACTTTGCCAAATTCTACTTTTCAGAGGGTACCACTTTTAAATATTTTGCTTTTATATATACACTAGAGCAGGCGTCTTCAAACTACGGCCCGCGGGCCACATGCGGCCCGCAGAGGAGTCTGATCCGACCCGCCAGGTTTTTTGGGCAGTGAGCGCAGCCGAGGTGTTACAGTAGGAATTAGTAGTTCATATAGTCCGGCCCTCCAGCTCTCTGAGGGACCGTGATCTGGCCCCCACTTTAAAAAGTTTGAGGACCCCTGCACTAGAGGCTCAGTGCACAAAATTCATACATGCGGCAGTGTATCCTTCACCCAGCCTGCACCATCTTCAATTTGGGACCCCTTGAAGGATGTCCGATTGCCCGATAGGATTGGGCCTAAATGGGCAGTCAGACATCCCTCTCACAATCCAGGACTGCTGGCTCACAACTGCTTGCCTGCCTGCTTTCCTGTTTGCCTCTAATTGCTTCTGCCTGCCAGCCTGATCACCCCCTAACCACTCTCCTGCCAACCTTATTGATGCCTAACTGCTTCCCTTCCACCCTGTTTGCCCCAAACTGCCCTCCCATGCAGGCCTGGTCTCCCCACCCCCAACTGCCCTTCCATGCAGGCTCAATCACCCCCAACTTTCTTTCTCTGCCAGTCCAATCACCCCGAATTGCTCTCCCCTGCAGGCTTGATCGCCCCTTTTAGGCCTGGTCCCTCTCAACTGCCCTCCCTTGCTGACCTGATTGCCCATAACAGCCCTCCCTTTTAGGTCTGATCCCTCTCAACTGCCCTCCCCTTTTGGCCATCTTGTGGTGGCCATGTTGTGTCTGCATGGGAACAGCCATCTTTGACCATATGGGGGCAGCCATCTTGTGTGTTGATGTCATGGTCAATTTTCATATTACTCTTTTATTAGATAGAATATATATATATATATATATATATATATATATATATATATATATTCTAACATATATATGTATATATATATATATATATGTGTGTGTGTGTGTGTGTGTATACACACATATATATATATCTATATGTATACAAACATACATACATACCTTTAAAAAAGCAAGATATAATATATAGATATGTTCACACATTCAGTTTATGTACATTTATATCTTGCTTTTCCCAACTTTGAATAAATCTTTTGACTTCTTTAAATCAATACTGAGCTTTACTTTTCTTATGTCACCCTCCTGACCACCTCCTGCTGTCCTCTTGTACCATACTCCTGAGACAAATACTTCACAATTTTTTTTTTAAATTAACATTCCTGGTTTAGGTTACTAATGTATTCCAAATTCCAGGAATAAACTGATATGTTGTACTCAATAGTCTTATATCTCAGGGAATCTACCAGTTCCATTTATTTTCCATTAAGAAGACATCTCCTAGAGATTTCTATCTCTCTACTTTGATCTAAACTGCCTGTTACCTTGACCAGATGTACAGATATTTTCCTAGGATGGACTTTCACTTCAACACTATGAATTCTATTTACCTTCTTTTCCCTTTGGATTCTCTGTTAACAAGGTAAATTTGAGGTATTTTCCACTTTGTTTTGTGAACCATCCTGCAGCTTCTTGATGGATGATCTAGTAGCTTCAATCAGTGGGGTACATTTTCTGAAAACTTGCATCTGTGAAAATGCTATCTTCTTCTCTCATACTTTATTGTGGCTGTTTATTCCATATCCTGAATAGATTTTTTGATTTTCTCAATTCCCACGTTCTGAAACATGATAATATGAGATAGTATGAGTCTCTTTTCATTTATTGCTCTAATGGGCACTTTAAGTTTGGGAGATTATTTTCTTCTTGGGAATTCTGGAAAATTTTCTCATACCATATATTTCATTAATTAATCTTTTCTCCATTTTTTTTCTATCTGCTCTTTCTGAAAATATTATTTGCATGCTGAACCTGCTAGATCAATCCTTGAATTTAATTATTCTTTCTATTTGTGTTTTCTCCTCTTAACTACTTTTTAAGTGGTGTCATTAGGTTTATCTTATAAATTTTCTATTCATTTTCTCTTTATTTCTGATTTCATTATTTAAATTCTAACAAATTATATATAGAGATATATGTTTAGAAGATGTCTCAAAAATGCATACACACATGTTGAATAATTATAATAGCAGTGCTTATTAAAGTACATTTTATTTTTGCCCCAGCCAGTTTTGCTCAGTGGATAGAGCATTGGCCTATGGACCAAACGATCCCGGGTTAGATTCTGATCAAGGGTACATACCTCAGCTGTAGGGTCTTCCTTGACCTGAACCCTGGTTGGGCACGTGCAGGAGGCAACTAACTAATATGTTTCTCTCACATCGATATTTCTCTCTCTTTTTCCTTCTCTATTCCACTTTCTCTAAAAGATGAATGGGCCCTGACTGGTTTGGGTCAATGGATAGAGCGTCAGCCTGCAGACTGAAGGGTCTCAGATTTGATTCCAGTCAAGGGCATGTACCTTGGTTGTGGGCACATCCCCAGTAGGGATGTGCAGGAGGCAGCTGGTCAATGTTTCTCTCTCATTGATGTTTCTAACTATCATTCTCCCTTCCTCTCTGTAAAAAAATCAATAAAATATATATTTTTAAAAATCAATAAAATATAGATTTTTAAAGATGAATGGGAAAATATCCCTGGGTGAGGATTAACAACATTAAAATAAATAAAAATAAATTTTATTTTTATAATCGAGCTCTTAGTTGTTAAAATATGCATACATTTTGGGGGAACTCTATAAGAGGTATTTTAACAGAGCATCCCATCCATGTTTCACAGATATAATACCTCTATTATCTATTTGAATATACTTAAATTTTTTTTATCTGCTACATTTTATATTATACTAGAGGTCTGGTGCATTAATTTATTCATGGGCAGAGTACAATGGTGTGGCCTGTGGAGATCAGGCCACAGCTCACGCCCCCAGCCTCACAATTTCACAGCCTTGCCTGGCACCCTGCCTTGGCCTGGTGCTGCCCCCTCACCTGCTCCACCATCTAGCCTGCGGGATGATAGATCCATCAGGGCCGGGCCTCCCGCCTGGCTCCCTCAGTACCTGGGATCCAGGAGGCAGCGTTGTCCCCCACCACCACTGCTGGTCACTGCGGGATGATCGGTGGGGCAATCGGACCCCCTCTCACACCTGTCTTGGCCTGGTGCTGCCCCCTCACCTGCCCCACCGTCCCGCCGCTGTTCTGCTCTTGTTGGTGCCTATCAGGGCCAGCAGCACTAACACTGCTGCCTGCTGCCAGTGCCATGTCACCTACGCCTGCCATATTCCACACCACCCTCTGGTGGTCAATGCACATCATAGCTAGTGGTTGAACTCCTGGTCAAACAACCGCCTTAGGGGTGTCGAACTCAATCAGAGAAGGGGCCAAAATCTAAAATCCAGCCTAAATCGCTGGCCAAATGGTTTACTGGTCATAAACTGTCATTGTGATGGAAACGCAGTGGAGTGCAGTGATGACAGCGCGGTGCGGGCCACATTGCAAGGCCTGGCAGGACGGATTTGGCCTGCGGGCCTTGTGTTTGACACATGTGGCCTAAGGGAACAATTTGCATGTTAGGTTTTTATTATATAGGATTAGGTTATATGTGTGTGGTGTGTGTGTGTGTGTGTGTGTGTGTGTGTGTTTCACCTATTCCTATTTGGTTTTAATTTCCTCCTATTTTTAATATTTTTTATATCATTTGTGTCCATATGTTTATATTCAATTTTATTTGCAAAGTAACTCTAAGGTAAATTCTGCTTTAAATTTCACTAAATAGAGGGATCAAATATCTTAAAATAAATTGCCCCACATCACTTGGCAGGAAAGTGATCTATTCAAGCTGCAAACCTGACTCTACACTTAGTTCTCTTAACTCTGAGCTATATTAACATTGCCTTTTCCACAGTGATAATCTAAGACTGAATATTGTAGAAAAACTATTTCTAAAAGAATAACTCTTATAAATAATTAGAGATAAAAGTAAACATGGTTCATTGATTTTGTTTTAAAACTTTATGATGAATGCTATAATCTTTCAAAATTATCATAAGGATTTTAAAAGTTACAATTATTCTGGTAATACACATTTAAATAATCACATTATTTATCTATGGTCCAAAATATATCTTGCAAGTGTACAGTTTACATATCAGAACATTTGGTTAAAAGAATATGGATTTAACATGTGGCTATAAAGAAAAATAACAATGACTACTAATGACCACTATCTTGTGTTTCCTTCCTGAGATATGAAGTGTTCATGACAAGAAAAAAAATGATACTTTATAGTTTAGTGGATGGAAATTCACTTTTGCAAGCTTGATTTATTAGAAACTACCAAATACAGACACCCATCCTACCTGAGCAGCATAAAAATAAGCCTACATTATGGAGCATTTTCATTTAAAAAAAAAAAAAAACCTGAATTTAAAAGCTGAAATAACTGTTGTATTTGTACATTTTTCTCAGATAGTGTCCAGGAAATAGAAGCTACATGCAAAATTGATAGTGCTATACTTAAAAAGGCTCATGACAGATACTTATGCAGATCCTTGGTTAAACAAAGACTGCAGGACACTACAGAGCTTTGGATGTGCTGATGTGCATAGCAAATCCCCAGACTAGATTAAGGATATTTTATAAGGCATTTCACCATTTATGGTGCCTGTAATTGATGGAGAATTTGATGTTCGACTTTTACAGATAAAGTAATTAAGATTTTGAAAATATCCAATACATTGCTGGAGGGTGTTCTTTAATATCCAGCATTATTTTATCTTTTAAGGAACCACACTATGTTAAAAACTCCAGAATTTTTCATGTGGAGAATTTAGAAGTGGTCAGTGAAATAGCAAATGAGATAGAAAGAATAGGTAAAAATGAATTAAGATAGCCCTATTTAGGGCTGGATACATAATTTTGAGGGCTCAATAGAAAATGAAATTCAGAGCTCCTTATTCCAAAAACAGGAAGATAAAGAGTTACAACTCCTATCTAATAAAAGAGTAATATGCAAATTGGCCATCACTCCAACACACAAGATGGCCACCCCCATGTGGTCAAAGATGGCTACCCCGATTTGGACACAAGATGGCCTCCACCAGATGCCTGGCAGGGGAGGGCAGTTGGCAATCAGTTAAGCAGGGGAGGGCAGTTGTGAGGGACCAGGCCTGCAGAGGAGGACAGTTGTGGGGACCAAGACCTATACAGGAGGGCAGTTGCTGAACCAGGTCTGATGGGGAGGGCAATTTGGG
This sequence comes from Pipistrellus kuhlii, assembly GCF_014108245.1. Taxonomy (NCBI): domain Eukaryota; kingdom Metazoa; phylum Chordata; class Mammalia; order Chiroptera; family Vespertilionidae; genus Pipistrellus; species Pipistrellus kuhlii. Next base: position 67,099,058 of record NW_023425515.1, read on the forward strand.
GGGATCATGCCTAGAGGGGAGGGCAGTTGGGGGTGACCAGGCTGGCAGGGGAGGAAAGTTAGGGGCAATTGGGCTGGCAGTGGAGCAGTTAGGTATCGATCAGGCTGACAGGGAGTGGTTAGGGGTGATCAGGCAGGCAGGCAAGTGAGTGGTTGGGAGACAGCAGACTTGAATTATGAGAGGGATGTCTGACTGTCTGCTTAGGCCTGATAATATCAGGCCTAAACGGGCAGTCAGATATCCCTTGAGGGGGTCCCAGATTGGAGAGGGTGCAGGTTGGGCTGAGGGACACACACACACACCACACACACACACACATACACACACACACACACACACACACACACACGCACAAATTTCGTGCACCAGGCCTCTAGTCTATATTAATAAAGGGGTAACATGCTAATTAGACCGGGAGACCTTCTGGATGTCCTGAACAAAGCCATGGTGAGCCAGAGGTGATTAGGGCTGATCAGGACAGGAGGGGAGGGCAGTTGGGGACAAGCAGGCTGGCAAGGGAGGCAGTTGGGGGTGAGCAGCTGGCAGGGGGCCCAATCTCTGTGGGCCTAAACTGAGGGGTCCCCTGAGGGGTCCCAGATTGGAGAGGGTACAGGCTGGGCTGAAGGATAACCTCCTTCCATGCATGAATTCTTTGCACTGGGCCACTAGTTTTTTACAAGCCTAAATTTAATTTTAAATGCAAATATGTGCAATGGCATTTTAATGTATTTTGACATTTTCTTTAACTTGTGAAAATTGCATCTAAAAAAGTGCTTTCATGATTTGTTTATAATTCAAAATGCCTGTTTATGCTTTCTATCACTGTCTTTAATTACAAGATAAATTAATTTTAAACGCTTCTTTGTGAATAATTGTTTTATTTCAAGCTTTATATGGAAATAATGCTTTTTTTCATTAAATGTGACAATTTTTAAATTCCAAATTTAACTCTGTGCCTGTGGATATTTGCTTTGCAATGTTGCAAACATTTTTAAAACCAGAGTCTAATCCCTTTGGAGAATTCTAATATCTTACTGACATGCTTTACTGCAATGTCCATGTGTACACTTTTATTTTGTTATAATTACCTGCAACGTGGACTGTGTGAAAACTACCAATTCTTGTCTCAAACTCTAGGCAGGTATGGGCTATGGAAATGACAAGCAGGCAGGGGTCCATCACTGCTGCCATTGATGCTGGTGCAGTTGCTGTCACTGCTATTGTTGCCACAAATCTGCCTCTAGGGCCAAGTTTTAGCTGCTTCTGTGGGCCTTAGGGTGTCACAGACTGTCCTAGACATGGCCAGGTTACCTGCTTGGTGTGCATGCTGCCTGACGTGCTCTCCGGCCTGGGCATGTGTGTGCATCCAGCGTATCCCCTCTGCTCAAGTGCATGCTTCACTGTCCCCTTGGATTTAAAAATATATATATTTATTGTTCAGAGAATTATAGATGTCCACCCTTTGTCCCATCTCATTGACCCTTTCCACTGGGTTCTTGCCCTGAATTTTAATTACAAAACACAAGTTCAAAGTTGAAATTTCTGAAGAAGTTCAAGACAACAATAGTAGAGAATTAACCCAATGCAGATCTATTGAATGGATTACATAGTTTACATCTTCTGTTTTGGGCTCTTTTCCCATGTATGAAATTGATGTTATCTTCATATTATCTTATGTTCCAGTGTACTGAAATCTTCCGACTTTAAACTATAATAGAGTCTCTGAGACTGCCTAGACTTCAGAGTTGAAGTTGAAAGATAAAACTATAGTATTCCATTTATCTGTATAAAGCACTATTTGTCACTATCCTGCTAGGCATCATTTTACCTTTTTTTTTTTTTTTCTGGTATGGTTCATCCTCACTCAAGGATATATATATATTAATTATATATATATAATTAATTTCTGGAAAGTTGAGAGAGGAGGAAGAGACAAAAACATCAATGTGAGAGAGACACATCAATTGGTTGCCTCCCACACATGCTCTGACTGGGCCCAGAGATCAAACCTCCAACCCAAGTACATGCCCTTGACAGGGCAGTCAACCAGAAACCCATAGGTCCATCTGCAGGCATATTTTCTAACCACTTTGCCACACTAGCCAGGACTATCTTTTAATAGTTAATTTGGATGTGATTTGTAGGCAATGAATATATAAGCATCATTGATCATGTAAAAAATATGTTTATCAATTTATAAAAAATGACACTTCCAGGGATTTATGGTAAGTGGCTGTGTATGACAATCTTTTTTTTTTAATTTTTAAATATTTTATTGATTTTTTACAGAAAGGAAGAAAGAGGCATAGAGAGTTAGAAACATCAATGAGGGAGAATCATAGATCAGCTGCCTCTTGCACATCCCCTACTGGAGATGTGCCCGCAACCAAGGTACATGCCCTTAACTGGAATCGAACCTAGGACCCTTCAGTCTGCAGGCTGACACTCTATCCACTGAGCCAAAATGGTTTTGGCGACAATCTTTCATTTATGAGACTTTGGTGACAATCTTTGATATTAATCTTAAAATTTTTACTAACATTAAATTATAACATTAAATAAGTCATTTCTTCTAAACTTGATAGTGAATACCTTTTTTTTTTTTTTATTGGAGTTAAGTTCTTCTAAATCACAGAGACATGCTTTGGAAAAAACCTACTTCCATCTTGTGACCCTATTTTTTAGACACAGATCCTAATATATAAAAAGCCAGAGGCTGTAAAGACCGAAACAACCAGACAGATGACTGAACAGCAGGCTATATGGGGTGACCAGGCCAGCAGGGGGGCAGTTAGGAGAGGGTGCAGGCTGGGCACAGAGGACACCCCATGCACAAAATTCATATATCAGGCCTCTAGTATATATAATTTCTGAAGAAATTGATAAAGTTCAATAGGTATTGCATCTCATTATGACTATATTTCAAATTGTAATCTACAAAAATAAAAGAGAAACATGCAAATTGACCATAACTCTGCTACACCACCAGCCAAACAGGAGCGAGTATGCAAATTAACCCAACAAAGATGGTGGTGGCCATGGAGCTGGAGAGAGCAGGAGTCTGGGTTGCCCCTGGTGATGGAGGAAGCCAAGCTTCCTACTCTCCCTGGCTGGCCCTGGCCTCTGCTCAAGGCTACAGAGTTTCAATTATAGAAGATAAATAAATCCCAGATACCTGCTTCAAGCCAGCCCTGGCCTCTGCTAAAGCAGACGCTGGAAAAAAAAAAAAAAAAAAAAAAAAAAAAAAAAAAAAAAAAAAAAAAGGAGGGGCTGAGATCTTGGGTCACTGGGGGGTATAGCCAGCCTGAAAACAGCCCTCAGCCTCTCACCCTGGCTGACCACACCCCCATGGGCGACACCTGTAAACAGGTAGTCAAACATCCCTCAAGGGGTCCCAGACTGGAGAGCATGCAGGCTGGGCTGAGGGACACACAGCCCCATGAACAAATTTTTTGCACCTGGCCTCTAGTTATATATATAAAAATGAATAAAATACACTAGTGTGTTATTTATAACTTAATAGCAGGAGGAAGTTTGTTGTGTTGGGTAAAAATATTTGGGAAGGGTTGGCCACAAATATTGTGACATAATATTTTTCTTTATATATATATATATATATATATATATATATATATATATATATATATATATTATTGATTTTATACAGAAAGGAATGGAGAGAGATAGAGAGTTAGAAACATCAATGAGAGAGAGTCATCGATCATCTGCCTCTTGCACACTCCCTACTGGAGATATGCCCGCAACCAAGGTACATGCCCTTGACCGGAATTGAACCCGGGTCCCTTCAGTCCCCAAGCCGACGCTCTATCCATTGAGCCAAACCGGTCCTGGCGTGACATAATATTTTTCAATTAAATTCATTGGAATTTACTGTTATTCAAGTATATGTAAAGGAAGATACATGATCCCTGTTTTAAAGGAACTTAAAACTCATGGAAAAAAGACAAACCTGATTAAAAACAACCACACATTTATTATAAGAGAAATGAGTATTTGCTGAAACCCAGCAAAATTTCACAACCAGACCCTGTAATCTAATTTTTTTTGACTTATTGTTACACTTGCTAATATACTCTTAGCTGACAACAGCATTTTGTAGGTGTTCCATGAAAGCTAACTATGATGATGTAGAGGCAGTTTTGCACAGTTATCTTATTAAAAATTGTTAAAAGTCATTTTTGGAGAGAGGAAAGGAGAGAGACATTGATGTGAGAAAGAAACATCAATCAGTTGCTTCCTGCATGCACCCTGATCAGGGATTAAACCCACATTCTGGGTATGTGCCCTGACCAGGAATTGAATCTGCTATCTTACGGTGTATGGGAAGATGCTCCAACAAACTAAGCTACACCAGTCAAGGAAGGTTAAGAATCAGGATAATGCAATGAGATGTGCATCGTTATCTTTTTTATTTCATAGAAGAGGAAACTATATCACTGAGAGATTTAAAAATCATTCTCAGGAAATTCAGTATAATTGACAAATGAATTCAAAACCAATTGTACTCCGCAGCTCTATTCACTATGTTGGTTTGTTCTTATGCTGTTTTCTTTGGCATACCACCCTATGAAGCTTCAGTTGAGGAAGAATTTCTCCGCTGTGCATGACAATATTTTTCTAGGGAAGCCACCTAGGTGGAAGAGGGTGAGAGCAACAAAGGGAGAATGGGCGGGGAAGGAGGTTCTGGTTAAATGTGTTTGGCTGAATGTTTTGAGAAACCCTTATATTCAGTGGGTAATACAATTTTTAAAAGAGCCATTCTTCTTTAGCAAGTAGCTCATGTATCTTTTTTTTGTGAAGAATCATGCTGGGCTCCAGAAGGGATTTGATAGGGGTAGTGGGGCTTTGATGACCTATAGAAATTTTTGAGTGAGGCAGGTATTTTAAAAATAACTCTTGCCTAAAAGAAACACCAGTCTTTGTAGGAGTATCAGCAGCTTGGATTTCATTACTGGGGGGAAAAAATCCAAATGAAACTTCTGTTGAGAGAATGTAGCCACAACCGGGATCCTGATGTGGGTCTCTTTATAACAGAAATGAAGGTGGGTTGCATTTTAGATCTTACTAATGTCCCAACATCTGTTTCTTATTCAGTTTCTTAGATTCAGGATTCTTTTTTTGTAATGCTAAATGTATATTAACTTTGTAAAATAAGCATGAAGGAAATAGTCCTCTGTGTATGTTATTTGGGGGGTAAGACAGTATGGCAAACAGTGTAGAAAATTTAATTTAAACAACATATTTGTTTTTTATTGTATGAGAAAAATTTATCTCTAAATAAATATATTTTTTTAACCTTGGATAATAAGTACATGTGCATTTGAATTACTTAGAATATTTCCCTATTCCATCATCATAATCCACTGGAGACACATACTTAGGTAAGAATAGTTAGATATCTTAGAATTGTAAAGACACTTAGAGCAATACTTCTCAATGTATGGACCAAGCATCTCAACAACAGAATGAATCATTATGCAAGTTTGAAATGACATCGCACCCAGTGTACTTTGGTTTTCAGTACTTAAAATACAGATACCTGGATCCCTCTCAAGATTTATTTAACCTTATTCCTGAACTTTACACTTACGTGGTTATTACAAAGCTTAAATTAATTCAACACATTTTTAAATATGTTACCTCTTCCAGAAGACAATAGTAGATATAGTCTTTTCATTCCAAGGAAGGTAGGCAAGAGACTGAGTGAGCTTGGAAGCATATTTCCTCTCAGTTGGACCTTCAGACGATAATGTGGCCCAGCCAACACTGGATTGCAGTGTTGTCAAAGTCTGAGCAGAGACCCATCCAGGCCATGCCTGGCTTGTGAGCTATAGAAACTGTTTTCTTAGTGATACTGTTTAGGTATTTTATCTGAACCATGGGACAGAATTTTCATCATAAGGTGACCTTACCACAACTCTTAAACAAAAGAAAACTCTCTTTATCCTATTTTTCATTGTCTAATGGAGAGCCTATATTTCAACATACCAAAACCAATTATATGACTTTAAGCAAACTATTCAGTGTATAAATTGGCAATTCTTACAGATGCACACTGTTGGAAAGGAACTCAAAATAATCACTCTTAGAGAAGTAATCGATTTTTTATTACTCTCTACAGCTTACAAGGCACTTTTTAAAATGTTCTCTCAATCCTATCATCTATAAAAAACATTTGATCAGTAGTCCTTTAAGAGAGTTCTGTGCATTTCTCTTAAAATACTTAAGATGGTCAGACAGCAAGTATAAAAATACAAATTAAAAAATGTTTAAATGTAATATATATTTTCCAGAAAAAAAAAATTAGGTTAATTACATTTTAATCTAGAACTTAAATTTAAATAAAACATGGCTGTAAGAGTAAATGCTCCATGACTATTTAAATGGTATTGGTAACAGAAATTGATGCTGTGTGCTTTACTGAAGTGGTTTTTGTATTGGAAGTTAAAGAAAAGCTGAATTAGACTGAAGTTTCCAATACCTTTAAATTAAAATATCCAGGGAATTAACACTATATGCCTAAATGTTAATAAAGTTAACATTTAGGCATATAGTGTTTTATTTCAACACTTAGGGACTATGAAGCATCAGTGTGTGGATTAAGAAGCTTTGACATGTTGGGACACCAGCTACTGCCTTAGTCATCTCCAAAAGGTAGCCTATCAAGCACAAAGCCTCTCTCATCAGACTGTCTGTGCATGACACGTGTTCTTGGGATTGGAGGGGAAAACACTTAGTTGAATCATTTTTCATTATTGAATTAGCCTCACTGAGCTGAATTGATTAACTGTAAAAATGGAAGTATCATTTTGATAAAATTAAAGCATTTTTTTTTTTTACCTTTTGCATACATTGGATTAAAGGGATGAAAGGGGATGTAGTGAGCAGGATGTATGGTTGGACACTGAGTGGTATGGTGTGGACAACTAAGGGTCTCACTTCTTACACTCTACCCCATCCCCATCTCGAAGCTGGAATGTGAATTAAATTTAACAATTCAATTTAATCAAAGCCGAAAATTGGTAATACATGAACTTCAAACCGAGACCCGGGGCTGTCCCGTAGTTTGCAGGGCACAGTGTGAAGTGAAAATGTAGAAGCACTTTTCAAAAACTATTAAAATTTTCAAGATGACAATAACAGAGCATTCAAGCAGTTCCAGGGCTCTATTGAGCAGGGGGCCCTGAGTGACTGCACAGGTCGCACACTGCACAGCTGGCCTTCAAAGATCATCCCCTTTCCCCCTGCCGTTTCCCAAACATCAGTAGCAGAGCTGTCCTTAGGGTAGAATAAACATGCACCTTCACTGCACTTTAGAGAGATGACAGGAGCCTGGGAGGCTTGGAGAATGAGACACTGATGTTTCCTGCTAGCTGCTCCACACACCACGCTGCTCTGTGCTTTCTTCTCATTTTCTTTTACCATTTGATACTTGTTTTAGTGTAAATACAATAGATTAAAATGCCGGCAGACACAATGAGTTTTTTTTTTTTTTTTTTTCTCTTTTCCTACACTGTATCATCCCATGTATGGCACTGAACCCTCAAATAAATTCTTTTATTCATTTGTTTCTTGGAAGAGGCTGACATAATTGTGTCTTTATGTAAATGTTATAAAGGGTAGTCATAAAAGCACTAGCTTTGGAATCTGAGTTTTATATGATTTATGACAGGTTCTATCATTTCCCAGTTGTTTGATTCTTGGCAAATCATGAATCCTGGTTTCCTAATGTAAGTGGTGATAAAAATAACTACTTCGTGGGGCTGTTTTGAGCATGAAATGAGATAATGTTTATAAAGACCAGTGCTCAGTACATTGTAAGTACTCAAACAGTATGACTTATTCATCTCTGTATTATTATAATTTCTAATCATACTGAGCAGAAAATATCAATTGGTTTTATATTAACATAAGGAGTATAAAAACCCGGAAGCATAGAACTGTAGAGAACTTCAAAGATCTCCTGGCTTAGTAGCTCTTAAGTTTGTTGGGATCATAGATCCTTTTGAATTATGATAAAAGTCGGTGGATCTGTTTTCTCCCCAAAAGCTACATATACATTGAGCTTTCCATTTCAGGGGATTCTTTCACCACTTAAAGCTTATCATTGGAACCTGTGAACACAGGTCGAAGAGAGTGTATCAAATCTTACATTAGAGTTTCCTGTTCACAAAATGGTAGTAGCATTGGTTTCTGAATATCCAGTTCTCATTATTGAAAATTAGCCTCTTTCATAGCCTGCTTTCTGAATATGGGTCCATTTCTTTACTTTGCCACAGAAATGCTGAGCGCATCCTAGAAATTAATGAGAACACCAGATAATGATGCAATGCTTCTTCTTCAAAGGAAATTATCGCACTAACGTTCCTTTTAAATGCCTCTGACTTCTGAAAGACCTCTCAGTGCTGTGGAGTTCTTCCTTTTAAGTGACAACACCTAATATACTGATGCTCACAGCACTAATGGTTTTATACTTAGGCAATGAAACAGAATAGCAGCTAAGGGTTTGGAAAGTAACAGAGCCATGTGGGCTTTTTAATTTGACCTAGGGGTTGTCACTTTGATCCTTATTTTGTTTTTCCTTTTCTAGCTAATTACTTAGTTACTTAATTATACTTATCTTTATTTATGACTTGGTTTTTATTTTTTTTCTTCCTTCTGCTGCTCTCACATTGTGCTTTGAACCTAGTTTTCAAATCATTTTGAAAAGTAACCTGAGTATTGAATGTCTACCTGATCCCCAACATTTGTATTGACTGAGCATCTATCCCAGGTTCTTTCTTCCTCTTTGACTACTTCCACCTTCTCTTTCCCCAACAAACTTCTGGCAGCAGCAGATGCATTGACTCCTTCAAAGAGACCCTGAAGGTAGAGCAGAAAGACAAGAGAAAGGCAGTGTTCCTCATGTCAATTAGGCGCTTAGTCTGTAGTCTGGTTTTCATTGTGTTCTCTGTCTGGTTTCCATTTGACCCACACAGGTTCCTACTCACACATTCCAGGGCTTATGTTCATGGCTGAGAGATGCATGTAGAAGGCATATAAAGGGTAACTTCCAAAAGCTAATCCCAAAGAGGGCTGTCAGTTTTCTCTTTATGGATATTTTGGCTCAAAGTCATTGTTATATGTATCCAGCTCTAGATCAGGCTGAAAGGTGGGATACCTTGATTGTTTCCACATTGTTTTGCAATGACATTGCAAGGCAAATCCAGGGGGAATGGACACATCAACCATCATGTTAGCCAGGATGAAGTTATATGACATTTAAAGTGCAGGAGCAGAGGAAGTATCTGCCAGCCTGGAAATTGTTAATCCCCATTTCTAAACCCTTACAGAGATGCCACATGGGTCCCCCAGAGGGGCCCTGTCTGCTACTGACATGTCCTCTGCTCTTGTTCATACTGGATATAATCACACGTGAACCTCAAAGACCTTTCCGAAGCCAAGTCCTATTTGAGTCACAGATCATTAACTCTCACCCAGACTCATCACATTTTGCCTTCTGCCCATAAAGGTTTATTTAGCAGGGAAGTAATTGACATGTGGCAGGTAAGAGACACCACACTGATAAAAAGAAATTCTAGGTTAAGCTCACTTTTCTTCAGCATCATAGAACTTTGACAGTGTTGCTCAGCTTACACTATACTTACTATGTTGGTATAAGATATCTGTATTCATTTCTAAAGGTTGTGTGTGAGCTTGCTTACGTTTTAATTCTCTCCTCTTAGCAATAGAATGAGAGGAGTGCTTCCCATGTGAGAAGCGTCATCAGCGGAAGAGGCACCCATGGACACCTTGCCAGAGAGTCTGCCTCCCGAGAAACCATAATGGGATTCTATCAGTGTCAGAGTTGCTGATGGAGTTTCAAGAGGGAATCATTGTATTTGATGTAAGTCCTAACAGCTTGTCTTATCATTGTTACAGAATCACTCCTTTGGTGTGAAAAGTTTTTAGTTTTCAAACGTGTAGCTATTCAATTGCAATTTATCTTACAAAATATTAGGCAATAGCTGCTAATCCCTCATGAAGCTCTCAGTCCTGTAATAACAGGGCATGGCATGGTGTCAGGATGATGAGGGTGGTGGGCAGTGTTCTCATTGTAACTGTGGTACATTAGTCAGAGAGGGTGATGAGTTGCACAGAACATCCACAGCAGGCTTCGCACTAAAATTATTAATCAATGTTTGAAGATCGTCTGACAGATGCTGTTATTATTGAGTCCTAAATAATTTCATTAGCAATGTACTCTTAGAGCTCTCTGCAGCATAGGTAACCTTTCACAATTTAATTTAATTTTCTTTATTATAAACCTTTGTACATGTAGAATACCTGTTACCTACTACATTATCCTTTACAAAGGGATTATTGTTGTTGCACGTACACATGGACATGCAGTGTTCTTCCAAGCAAGTACTTTGGAGAAGAAAACTTAAATTCAGGAACTGAGCTACAAATAGAGAAAGTGATTTACCCATAGTTATACCAGAGGTGTGCATGTGAAATGTGGATTTTTATCTTTACTAGTTTTGGCTTATATTGCTTAAAATATATGAATCATTTATAGCAACTTCGTCATTATGACTATTTGAGCATGCCATTTTTTTATTTCTAATAATATTTGAAGTGATTTGCTAGAATAGCTTTTCTATTTAATATAATTAATAAGAAAGAAGGAGACACAAAGACATTATTGTTCAAAGAGGGAAATAATATACATAGGATTTTTTTGATAGAGTATGCCTCCTGATTCTTTCATAATGTTCCTTTCAAAAATAGATACCTGCACAGAGAATAATGTTAATCTTACTCAAAATTAAGGGTTATAATGTGAATCTATTTTTCTAAATTTGTTTTCCTTGGGACATGAGGAAGAAATTATAATTCATTATTTAAAAATTTATGAATTAATAATTTTATTATATGATATGGCTTACACATTAAAAAATAACACTAAATGCAAAAATATAAACATATGTCACATTTAGTTTTATATTTAATGAAGCTCACTTATGAAAGAATTACTTTATTTTGAAATTGGAATTTATTAAGAATATTTAAGACAATTGATTACTGATTAAAGTTTGCAAATTGTAATAGAATAAAGGTAATTTAGAAAAAAAGGACAATATAATATTAGTCATTTCTATATTATTTTATTAAAATATAAAAGCATTTTAAACTTTTTTAATTGTAATCTTTTAGTATAGAATCCAAAATCCCACCAAATTTCAATGAAATTTAATTATTTCTTACAGATTTACATGATTTCATACTCACTCTCCTGGTTGCACTGTTATTTATCTGATGATGCTTAATTAAGTAGAACTCATTCTTTATAGAATTTTGTCTATTTTAAACCAAAAACCCTTGGATAGTAAGAACAAAAAATTCTTTTCAGAAATTTACTTTAAAATTCTATGTGAAAAACTAAATTATTTTTCTGTGACCTTTGAAAAAACATAGGAAGGACTCTGCTATTTGTGAACAAGTGGTAAAAATAGCTTATAGATAAGCACAGTAATAGTAAGTCCTAACTTTTCATGAACTTTACCTGCTTTTTAAAATAAATTAAGACTTAGAGAAGTAAAAGTAAAAAAAAAATGTCTAAATCTATTTTAAGAATGGTTGTCAGTGGGAAATTTTTCTTTTTTTAATCCTCCTCCTTTTTTTTTTTTTTTACTATCCAAAGGCATTCAGCATTCACTTGACATTTACAAGGCCAATGATGTCAGCCCAGCGGTCACACTGGGTGTCCTAGGAAAGACCATGTCTGGAAAATGTCTCAAGTAAAATGCAATGGCCTAACCCTAAGCTGGTTAGAGAGTGGTGGGGAGGTTAGTTGATAAAGGGGCATCAGATTTAAGATTAATGAAACTATGTCACTTAGAATTTGAAAGTCCAGGGTTGGAGTCTAGGCTTTGTATCTCACAAATATAGCTTATTAAATCACTCTGAGCCTCTTTGTTATTTTTTCTAAAATTCATATCTGTGCTCATAGGGAAGCTCAGGCATGAGATATGCTGGAATCCAGGCACCACAGCACTAGGAGTGCATTTCAGTAATTTAGTGCTGCATAATAAATTACCCTGAAATTTATTGCCTTACAGCAATATAGTTTATTTCTCATGATTGTGTGGGTCGACTGAGTTTTCTGCTGGTTTGACCTATACCATCAGTGTTCTGTTTAGCTCTGGGTTTGATTAGGAGAAAGACTCGCCTGGATTGTTAGCTAGGTTGATCCAATTTTCTTCACAGGGCCTTTCCAAGGAGAAGACATGAGCTTCCCCACTGCCTGTGCATTCCAATAGGGATCACTTCAAGAATATGAATGCAGAAGCTCCAAAGCTCTTAGCCTCTAATATTGGGAAATCCTATCGTTTTCCTTCCACCACATTTTATTGGGCAAAGTAAGTCACAAAGCCAACTCATAGTCAAGGGGAGATACAAATTAGACCCCCACCACTTGATGAGAGGAGTGGTGAAGTCTCATTGCAGAAGGCATGCAATGGGGAGACATTATAATGACTGTATTTGGAAATAATGTACCTAAGGAAGAGTGCTAACACTGAGACATAGGATGAAGGTGAGATACATATACTGCTGATAGTGCCTCCCTTGCACAGGAAATCCAGCAGTTCAAGTCACAATATCTAAAGTTCATGCCCCAAAATGATGAAATGTATCTTGGTTAAGACCCAGAAGCAAAACAACTTTGGGGTTAAATCTAGCTATCTACTAAATATATGAATAAATAAATAAATAAATAAATAAACAAACAAACAAACAAACAAATAAATGTAGTTCACTATTTCCTGGCTATATGATTAATCTCATCTGTGCCTCGCTCAGAGAGTTGTTATTTTTGAAGTTCTGGGAAATAGAAAAAAAAAAAACTTCAAGTGTTTTATTCTTCTTCTTATTATTATTATTGCAATATATCTGCATGCATTTTGAGTGTGGGTTGGTATGAAGTTAGACAGGAATTTCAGTCATAGCTACAACGTGGCACTCAGGAGGAGACTGATCATTTTAAGAACTTAATGCATAGCCTTTGGGGTCCTAGTTGGGGATTACATAAAGGAAATATATAGTGGAGATGAGCCTGATTCCTGGAAGGAGTTCCCACAGGAGGTAGGTGATCTGTCAACATCTGGGGCATAAGGCAGGACCCCATGAAGAAGAGAGCTGAGTAAATATTAGGTCTAGTAATAATTAATGTCGTTTTCTAATACTTTTTAAAATCGAATTTATTTAAACAATACAACAAAATTTAATCAACAATATAGTTGCTGTTGTTTTCTACTACTTGTGCCCAATGCTCAGGAAGCATTTTAATCCCTCTGTTGTAAAATTCTTGTGATTTTGATGCAAACAATTCGGTCAATGCATTTTTGAGGCATTCTTCATTATTAAATTTTTTTCCAAGAAGAAAGTTTTGCAAAGAACAAAACAAATGGTAATCGGAAGGGGCAATATCAGGAGAATATGCAGGTTGAGGGAGAACTTCCCATTCCAACTGGCACAGTTTTTCAGCAGTGATTCTTGCAGTATGCGGTCGTGCGTTATCGTGGTGAAGAATTACGCCCTTCTGATTAATCAGCGCGGGTTCTTTTTCTCTTAAAGCTTGGGCTAACCTTTCCAATTGGGCACTATACACTGCCCTTGTAATGGTTTGGTTAGATGGTAAAAGTTCATAATGAAGAATTCCTTTAAAATTCCACCAAACACACAACATCACTTTTTTTGCATGCAAGTCAGGTTTTGGTGTGGGCTGCGGAGCCTCATTTTTGTCCAACCATTGAGGCCGCCTTTTCAAATTAACATATAGCACCCATTTTTCATCTCCGGTAACAATTTGCTCTAAAAACGGCAAACGGTTTTGACGAGAGAGGAGCGAACTGCAAATTGTGACTCTTTGATTACAGTTGTTGTCGGACAACTCATGAGGAACCCATTTTCCAAACTTTTGGACTTTGCCAAGTGCACGCAATTGATTGGAAATTGTTTTCTGTGAACAATTTAAAGTTGTCGCAAGCTCTTGTTGGGTAATTTGAGGATTTTGCACCAAAAGAGCTTGAAGAGCTTCTTGATCAAAATTGGACACATGGCCTCGACCACTCTTGTCATATAACGAAAAATTTCCCTTGCGAAATTTCTCAAACCAACGCTGGCATTTTCTGTTGCTAACTGCATCTTGACCAAGAGCACTACAGATGTTTTTTGCAGCCTCACTTGCTTTTCTTCCTAATTGGAACTCGTAAAGCATGCAGTGCCGAATATGCTCTTCATCCGCCATCTTCTTAGCCCTAGTTTTGCAACAAAAACCAAACCAAACACAAACTTTTTCAAGCAAAACTTGTTAATTGCACTTCACACGTTCTGTAGATACCACGTGTTTGAAGGTTATGTCAATACAAGTCAACGCCAAGCAAGATTTTAAACGAATGTTAAAAAACCGACATTAATTATTACTAGACCCATAGAAAGAAATAACAGAGGGGACTCAACCATATGCTCACATTTAAGAACGGGGCCAACCTTTGGCTGCAGCTTTGTAGGGCCAAGAATAGCGGGCATTTATCAGACTAAAACCTCTATTTTTATACAAATGAGTTTTGGAACCCAAGAAAACCCAGATACCTTTGCTGAATTACTGAGCCTGTGATACATGACCTCCAACAAAATAAAATATTATTTTCTACCAGTGTTGATTGGCTCAGGGAACTGGACTCAGCCTTAGTCTATAAATGAGGACCAAATTCTGGAAGTTAGGGAGAGAAAGATAAATCCAGGACTATGACACAAGGCTGATACCCTACCTCTTTTTTGATGACCAAATTCAGGGATGTATGTAAGAGAGCCTTGTAAATAATTATCATCAAGCATATCTTCTGGAGTAAATAATTTTTTATTTAAATCATTGGCCTGGCTGGTGTTGTTCAGTAGGTTGGATGTTGTCCTTTGCACAGAAAGGTTGCTAGTTTGATTCCCAGTTAGGGCACATGCCTGGATTGGGGGTGATATTTCTCTTTCTTTCTCTTTCTCTTTCTCCCCCCTCCCCTCCCTTCCTCCCTCCCTCCCTCCCTCTAGCTCTCTCTCTCTCTCTCTCTCTCTCTCTCTCTCTCAATAAATAATAAAAAATAAACACATTTACAAAATTTCCCGACTAAGCATCAAAAGACAGAATCCACAATGTCATGAATGAAGTCTGCAAACCAGCTTAAGCTGTAATAGTATCTAAGAATAGAGTTTAGGGCCTAAGCAATCATTAAGGAAAAGGTAGTGAATGCACTGTGACTAGAAAATCAGAACCCTAAGTAAGTGGGTGGATAACTCATTATGTGTGCAGGGGAAATATGACAGCAAACCCATGATGACGTTTAGAATCCCTCTGCCCTGTCGTAAGCAGCCTTTCTGATGTGGATGGATAAAGGCTCACAGGTGTGTGCTGAAATCCAGAATAAATTTTGCAGGTGCTGGTGATTGCAGTAAAGGTCTAAGTCCCATGAGAGTCCTCACCATCTGAACAAATAAAATGATTTTGAATGCTTTTGCTTGCTACAGAGAAATTTATAAAAAGATGGCATGATTTCATGCTCATTTGGACAGCTTTTTAAGAGACTTGGACCGAGAAAATTATTCTCTAAAAGCCTGCTAAATTTTCATAATGGAAAAGAAATTATTCCTAAACATAAGTAACATTAATTCTGTTTTAAATTTATATTGTGAAAGAGTTGAGGTTTTTAATCACCTTATCTATGCTTTAGCATTGGGGTCTTCATGTAGCCAGTATCTGGCAAAGTTGTCATTACTATATTATTTTAAAATAATAATGTTTTTAAAATGACATTTTGTTCATTGTATCTATTATTTTATATTACATTGAGAATTAGTCAAGAAGGTATTGTCAAAATAATAACTTATCCCATAAGAAAACATGAGCTTACATAAGTATATGAATTTCATGTAATGTTGAAACTACTAAACAGTACAGAGTGTACCCCCAAAGCTAATTTCCCCCATTATTTGCTGATTTCTTCTTCCCCTTACCTTATTTCAAATACCAAGAGAACGGGTCATCTAATCCAGTGGTGGGCAAACTCATTAGTCAACACAGCCAAATATCAACAGAACAACGATTAAAAATTCTTTTGAGAGCCAAATTTTTAAAACTTAAACTTCTTCTAATGCCACTTCTTCAAAATAGACTCTCCCAGGCAGTGGTATTTTGTGGAGAACCACATTAATGGGGCCAAAAAACTGCTTGTGGCTAGCGAGCTAGAGTGTGCTAACCATGGCTCTAACCTAATCACTCTTAGCTAAACTAAATAATCTTCTAGATATGAATTGAAGTGAAAAGTTAGTCAGTTACATGATACTTTTCCCCAAAGGGGCCATTAATTTAGATAAAATTGGTTCCAATTTTGGAATTATGCTATATATTCAGACTCATCTTTATAATTGCAGCGTTTAAAATAAAGTTATTATAAAAGTATACTTTTTCATTATTTTCCAATTTCATGCAATATCTCTAAAAGACTCAGAAGTTTGTGGCCTTATAACATTGGGAGACAGCAAATCAAAATGAAAAAACAAGCAAACAAACAAAACAAAACACAGACTGGTGGGCAAGAAGCAGAAGTTAGTAAATGAGGCGGCCAGACTGAAATGGGTAGAAGGTTAGAGGAATTTTGAAGAAGACAATGATCTTTAAGATGATGAGAAGGCAACTTGACAAAAAATATATTTCACAAACCATTCTTTTGGATTATACAAGAAAGTAAGCCTGTGAAAAAAATCTCTGGTACTTTTTTACTGAATCAAAAATTATATTTTTCCCATTAGAATTTTATGGGCCTAAAACAATTCCCATGCCTGGTTTTATATTTGTCTAAGTTTAAATTATAAAAATTAATTTTTTCAAACTTGATAATCTTGTATGAAAAATAATAAACTAGTTAACAAGGTTTGTATCTCTTGTAAACCACACCACAATCAATAGAAAAGCCAAGTTAATAAAGTTTTAGCCATGTAAGTTTCTTCTTTAGAGAAACATGATTCAAGTAGTACTTTATCAACTTTTCTCAACATATTTAAAAAACCACAACCTTTCTGCCTTGATAGTATATAATCAAGACAAAATATAGCCTATTGTCTGTGTCTATACCAGGTCAGAATGATATCACATTAAAATGAATGGTTTCTGTCTTTAGGCCTTATTTATCTTATAATAGAAGGCACACTGTCCTCACTATGTGTCAGGTGTTAGGATAACTCATTATATTAGTGCTAAAATAAAATATCTCATTAAATTCCCATAACATCCCTATGTAATAGGTATCATTATTATCTCCATTTTACATATTAAGAAACTGAGGCATAGAAAGGTTAAGTAATTGTTTTAGTTCATGCAGCCTCAAAGTAGCAGAGCCAGAATAGGAATCCTGGCAGTTTGGTTTCAGAGTCTATGCTTTTAACCATAATATGATACAGTTGCTAATAGAAAATACACTCTATATATATATATATATAAAAGCCTAAGCCACCAAACAACTGAACAACTGGTCTACTTGTTGCTATGAGCACACTGACCACAAGGGGGAAGACACTCAACGCAGGAGCTGCCCCCTTGTGGTCAGTGCACTCCCCAGCCAACCATAGCTTGCCAACCTCCTGAAGCCAGCCAACCTCCCGTGGCCCCTCCCCTCTGCCTGCTGTCCTGATTTGCCCCATCACCTGCCAAGCCAAGGCATCCCACCTGTGCACAAATTTTTGCACCAGGCCTCAAATAGAGAATATAACCAGGGAATGTCGTTAATTAGTACTTTCCTAATTATGTAGGAATCCGAACTACTCTGCGTATTTTTATTTCTAACTGTATTTTTGTGGTCATTTAAACTCAGAATTTCTAAACTTGAACTAATTATCTTCCCACCCAAATGCTTTGTTTCTATAAATCCCATATTGGATAATGACTCACCAGTCATTCCATTTCTTAGTTAAAGTCTAGGACCCATTCCAGATGCTACCTGTGCTCATTGTATCTAATTAGTCATAAAATCGTGCATTTTCTAAATATTCTCAAAACTAACTTCTCTATGATATTGCCACTTTTATTGACACTTTTTAGGCTTTGTAATTAAATTGTTACAGAAATGGTCTCTTTGTTTGAAAATTTTCTCCATTCTTCACTCTATTGTTACTATTATCTTTAAAAAATATTTGATCATATTTCTCTACCAATTAAAGTACTTCCTTCTTTCCATATTGCCTTGATATAACAAATAAGCCACTTTGGGATCTGATTCCTTTGTTACCTCCTACTATTCCCCTAATTACATTTTATGATGTATCAGATGCCAAGCCTTGCTCAGGCTTTCGCCTCCTGTCTTTGCACATGCTATGCCCTCTTCTTGGAAACTCTTACTCCCCACTTGTTCTCCTGGCAGACTCATGTAAATGTCCAATTAATATTCATCTGATGTGTCCAGCAATACTGCACAAGACTGGAAGAATTAGTTATGCATGATGCCACATTTGTGTCTTGCACAGCCTTTTGTATTTACCACAAATTACTGTATTTTTTTTTTTTTTTTTTTTTTTTTTTTTTTTTTTACATCTGTGTTCAACTCTGAGCACCTTAAGGGGACAGCAATGAACAGAAGGTCAATAAATGATTTTAAAATGAATTTCCATCTAGTTAATTGCACTGTGAAAGATTTTATGTTGTCAGATGGAGAAATTGGAGAAACAAGATATCATAACAGGCATGCTTAAAGAGAAAAGGTGGCAAGATAAAACAAATTGAAAATAATGTTTCATTTAAAGTGGAGGAGGAATTAGTCTTTATTTAAACCGAATCCATTTTCTCTTCTAAATTTGCAAGATGTTACTTTCAATATATTACTATCTACTCCACTACTGTTCTCCCTGGAATCATCTTGACTTGACATTCTACTATGGGATGTCATTTGGTATATGCTCACATTCTGGTGTGACCTCAGTAGTTATGCTCAGCAATAAGTCAGTAGGGTCTATTTCATCTCAGAAATTTCAGTGTTGGAATCAATACCTTCTCAAGTTTTATCTATGTTCCTCTGTATTTGTCCTGAAGTCAATTGTATTTGACATTAATATAGCCACACCTTTTATTATTATTATTTTATTGTTGAAAATATTACAGATAGTATTACATATGTCTCCTTTTTTCCCCTCATTAACCTTCCCCTGGCCTCCCCTACCTCCTGGCATATGCCCTCCCCCCCCCCCCCCCGTGTCTTATGTCCATTGGTTATGCTGATATGCATGCATACAAGTCCTTCAGTTGATCTCTTACCCACCCTTCCCAACCCTTCCCAGCCTTCCCACTGTAATTTGACAGTCTGTTTGATGCTTCTCTGCCTCTGTATCTATAGTCTTGTTCATCAGGTTATAATGTTCTTCAAGCCACTCCTTTAAAAAAAAAAAATGATTGAGCCAAAACCAGTTTTGGTCAGTGGATAGAGCGTCGGTCTGTGGACTGAAAGGTCCTGGGTTCGATTCCGGTCAAGGGCATGTACCTTGGTTGCAGGCACATCCCCAGTAGGAGGTGTGTTGGAAGCAGCTGATCAATGTTTCTCTCTCATCGATGTTTCCAACTCTCTATCCCTCTCTCTTCCATGCTGTGAAAAATCAATAAAATATTTATATTTAAAAAAAAGTTCCTGCAAATGCTCTTTAAAAAAGTAATTGAATAATATGTTTTTCAATATTTTACTTTTTATCTAATTGAGATATTTAAAGTAAATTTCTTATAGGCAGAATTTAGTTTTTGTTTTTTAATCCAATTTTATGATCTCCAACATTTACTTTGGTTCATCACAATCAATGTAATAATATACATAGTTAGATTTAAATCTATCTTGCAATTTACTATCTTGCGGTTTTCTATTTGTCTCATTTGTTTTTTTGTATAATTTCTCCCTGCTTTTGGGTTAATTGTGTGTTGCTATGATTCCTTTTCTAATTGGCATATCTCTTTATACATTTTTAGCTATCAGAGTGACAATATTTATCTTTACTATATCACAACTAACCTTCCAGGAATATGATAGCACTCACATGCATTGTAAGAATTTTACAATATTATCAATTTCTTTCTTACATCTTTTGTATTGTATTATAAATTTTACTTATACATTCTATATGTCCCAATATATATTTATTAGTTATTGTTTAGACTGTAAATTATCTATTAAAATAATTAAACATTCATTTTTAAAAATATATTTTATTGATTTTTTAAATTGATTATGGTTTCACATAATTGTCCTTATTCCACCATTCCCATCCCAAACCCCTCCCTAGAAATGCCCCCTCCAACCCCTGTTGTCCATGGCCACTGGCTAGGCCCATATGTATGCACACAAGTCCTTTGGTTGATCTCTTCCCCTTACCCCCATCTTCCCTTACTTTCCCTCTGAGGTTTGAGAGTCTGATTGCTGGTTCTCTTTCTCTGGGTCTGTTTATGTTGTTCATTATTTCCTCTAGATGTGTGAGATCATGTGATCCAAGAAATACCCTTGTAAGAATCAAAACTGCAACAAGCCATAATGGTTATGCTGAGAGGCAAATGAATCAGTCTGTAGTGAGTTCCTTTCTGGCACAACAGTTCTTTTGTGTCTCAATTTCAATGCCAGACAAACCATGAAGACAGAAGAGACACAATTCAGAGATGGAAGATGCTGACAACGCCTCAGCATACCAACAGACAGCAGCTGCGGGTTGCTGAAGGATGCCCAGGACCAAACCAGAGATGGGCGGACCTGCATTACCACCATTTGTCCACCAACCAGATCTGAAATATCATGGCTGGCATGTACACATAAGGAACTAAACATTCCTTTTTAAACTTACTTTTAATTTCTACTATATTCAGTACTCAAACCATATTCTGTTTCTGTTTTGTGTCATATTACTTCTATCTGAAGAACTTTAACATTTCCTACCTCATAAGCCTGCTGAAAATGAATTATCTCAAGTTTTGTTGGTTTAAAAAAAGTCTTTACTTTCATTTTGCAACACATTTTCATTGGGTATATGAGAACTATTTTATTTTTAAGTACTTTGGAGATATGATTCAAGTGTCTTCTGACTTGAATAAATCCAGCAAAGAGTTTGTTGCTGTATAAATTTTTGGCCCTCTGTTTATTTTTGTTTATTTTTGTTTGAGAGAGAGAGAGAGAGAGAGGAGAGAAAGAAAGAGAGAGAGAGATATTTTATCTGGAGCAGTAACTCAAATGTTACACATGCAATTTATGTCTTTCATTATTTTGGAAAACTCTCTACCATTATTATTTTAAATATTATCTCAGTTTCATCCTTTTCCTGCTCCTTCTAGAACTCAAAGCACACATTTGTTAAACTATATGAAATTTTCCATAGTTCATGGATAATCTCTTTGCAACTCTCCCACCCCCATTTTTCCTTTTGAATTTCAGTGTTATATTGACCTGTCTTTAAATTTACTACTTTTATCAACTGTTTTTAATTTACTAATAAACTTGACAAATGAATTCCTCTGTGTACTTTTAAAAAATATTTTTAGCATTTGCACTTAGTTTTTTCTCTCTATTGAAATTCTCCATCTGTGAATGCACACTTTCTCTTTTGTTTTTCTCACTACACTAACAAAAGAAAAAACCCAGTCATGTTTATTTTAAAAGTTTTGTCTGAGAGTTATAACATATGGTCATTTCTTATTCTGGTTCAGCTTATTATATTACTTTATTTCCCCTTTGGTCTTTTTCTTTCTTTCTTTTTTAATTGATTAACTGCAAGACATCATGTTAGATAGTAAAAGAGAGGTCACTCATGTCTATGCCTGGAAACGTCATGCTCTTCTTCTGTCAAGTTGTTAGTGAGGAGTGGGGTTCTGTGAATCTAGTCAGGAGTAGAGATGGATGTGGGTGTTATTGTTTTTTTGGTTACCGTTAGCACACTCCTTGTATGAGTTTTCTTAATTTGTGCTGCTCTTATCTTGTTCTTAAGGTTTAGGTTGTGTTGCTGGATGACTTTTCTCTGCATAATTACTCCGTCCTCAGCTTTCAGCTCTTCCTGCCTACCTGTGCCAGAACCCTGGTCTCTCCGTGCCCTGGCCCCATGCCCCACAGCACATTACAGTTGCTTGTTGCTATGTACTAGGATTCTTTTTTGAGTCAGGGGTTTCTTTTCTTTTTTATTCCAATCCAGTCTCATGGTTATGAAGGCCATGTGTGTCTTGGCTTTGGGAACAGGGTTTTCTCAGCATTCTAACCCCTCATTTCACAATAGTCAAACACTGTCTTAAAGTTTTTACAATCTTACATTTGTAGTTCATTTTGATGGAAATTTTCTTGCTTTCAGGTAGCAGGAAGAGATTACTATTTGATATCAATGTAAGATTCTAGGTCCAAGACAGCATCCTGCTATGTTGGTTTCCTGTTGTCATCTAGAGTAAAAATATTTTTTCTTCTATTCTTCCCTAAGCCATACAGTCTTTTCCTATGCTCTGGGTATAGCAGATTTTGCTGCCCTTATATCAGCAGACTGAAAACTTTCACTTCATAGATGAGAAAATATGCAGTGTTTAATTACTGTTTCCCCCCAGTTCCAAGTACCTCTTCATACTTACGTAATTGCTTTCTGCATCACTTACTCTCAGCTCATGTTCTCCCAATCTTCCTTGTCTCACCTGGTAGAGACCTATGAGGAAGTTTTGCAAATGAGTGAAGACTTTCCTTATGTCCTGAACTCAGCTATTTCCAGCCCACAGACTTGCCTACACTTGAACCTCGAAGTTAAATACAATTTTGGCTATTTTTTTTCTTGCCTGCTTACATGGTGGGCGGTATCTCTTTATCCTCTGCTCAGCCACAGATATGAGAGTTTGAGTGCCTTATTTTTTCTTGGAAAAGCTTAGCTCTCTTTGGAATTTACCTGGTTAATCGGTGCCTTATAATTTTGCTCTATTATAGGTTTGACAAATTATGATTTTGTGTGTTTTTCAGCTTTTTAAAATTGTTGATGTGGGGGCAACATTCTTTGTAGTTTTTTACATCAAAAGCAGGAGAGATAATTTTACATCTCTTATTTTCTTGACCTGTTTTGGGTGCAAATTTTTTTTAACCAGAAGCTTACTACTTAGGAGGATAATGAAAATTATACAATTAAAGAAGTTATTTACTCAAACATTTTCTAACATGATACAATAAAAAATATTCAAGGGAATCTATTATATAAAAATATAAGAACACATTGATAATCATGGTCACACAATAATTAGATAAATGTTACAAACTCTGCATTGTAGATAATTGCTTTTACATGGAGGCAAAATTATTTCCCTATAGCTGATCAATGTTGAATCTTAGATTTGAATAAAATGACAGAGTTGAATTTTCAACATATTTTTATAGTTTCAAATTTTATGTTGTTGCTTTCTATGATGAGGTCAACAAATTTCCAGAAAATGGAACAAAGTTTATGATATAAATATGTAGTCATTTTTATTGAAGAACAAGGATAACAAGGCATATAAGCAAATAAAAAAGTAAAATAAACATTATGAATACTACAATGAAGTTATGAAAAAAGTACTGTGGAAATGCAAGTTAAAGTGCTGTTACTAATTCTACCTGGAAAAGACAGGGATTCATTTATAGTGTGAGTAATATTTAACCCGTGTTTTAAAAGGTTAATGAGATTTTTTTAGGAACAAAAGGTGCTGACATGCTTTTGTTTATGCCAACACATATACTAGTACATGCATAAAGTAAGTGTTGTATCTGGGAAGATATAGAAATTTCAGTGTGGCAGGATGGACTGGTGTCATATTGGAGAAAATAGGACCAGATTATGAAGATCTGTAACTGAGTAGAAACTTTATCTCTTTAATACAATCTTTTCTCCTTTCATTCCTTTTGATTCAAATTGACCTTATCTAGCTCCCTGGCTCACATGCCTCCTTCTCCCTCGCTTGTATATCCACTCTCTTAATCACTAAGCCCTCAAGACAATGAGGTTTTTCTGGTCTGCATCAAACAGTCTTAGGAACAAAGCCTCGGGTCTGTTGACCTTAGAGACAGAGTTTTAGTCAAAGGAGAGAGAGCATCTAGGCCTCCGTTGTGTTTCAGCTCCAGGTCCAGAAAAGTGGTGAAATCAGATGAATTAAGACCATGGCTGACATCAGGACCAGCTGGCCTGATCAACTACCCCCTATCTACTGTAGTACCAATCAATCAGTAGAGACCACAACCCTAGCTCCCTCTGTCACCGTGATTAATCATTTTTTGCCTTGGTAGCCGGTCCAGTGGAAGCCATGGGGGAGCCAGGTTTTGGAGCATTAGCTAACCTGTCTCTGCCTGTGGGCTACTTCCTAACAATAAACCCTTACCTTCTCTTTGCTGAAAGTCCTGTTTGTGAGTCATTGGGCTTTAATGCACGCAGGCAAGAGAGCCCCTTTAGTCTGGTACCAGATTGATGCCAAACTAAGGTTATAATAGAAAAAACTTGGAAAGTTTCAAACAAGTGAGTGACAAAATCAATTTTATGTTCAGCAGTATTTTGATGGGATTAGTGGGATGATGCACAGTTATGTTAATTGTTTGGAAGTTTGGGGAATTGCTAGTACTCTTAAGGATATTCCAGGTGAGTCCTAAACTAGGGGAAATAGAGAGGAATTGATGAAAGATTAAGTAACACAGGCTTTTGTCAGGTAAAACTTTAGACAAGTTTTTAGATGAATAGCTGAGATAATAAGAAAGAGGGAGTTATTAAAATTTGAAGTCATTTTAACTCAGGAGGTCAATGACAACATTAACTAAGATAGCGAATTTAATATTCAGTGGTACCAAAATGAAGATAACTTGTATGTGTTGTGATGGGGTTAATAAAAGATAGTACAGACTATCACATTCTGAACATGTTCATGGGTTAAGATCAGCATAGATTTACTGGTTTCCTATTGAGTGCAGAGAAAGAGATCAAGGTCATTTGAAAGACACAAATCTGTCCCCCTTCCGCAGTTGTACCCTCCAAGCACACAATTGACTTGGAGAAATGAAACAGTAACGTGTGATTACAGGCTACACTGGGAAACAATAGAAAATATTTTCCAAGACACTGAATGATTAGTTGCTTAATGATTTAGAAGATTAAAAGGAAAGAGGTTAATTAGCAGTGGCCAGGAAAGAAAGCAATAGAACATAGAAGTATGCGATATGCCAGTTTTTTCTCAGGGGATAAACAGAGAGTCACTGACTATTGGGTTGTTTGGGATATTTTTGTGTGAGTGTACAATGAAGATTTAATTGTAAAATGCTAAGACAAAAACTGCCACGTTGGCTTTGCTGGACGTTCCAGTGATTGGGGTTAAAACTGGACATTGTGTTTGTTTGTATTCTCTAGGGAACTTACTACTCTGCTTTGCTCCTTCACACATGCAGACAACAAAGCTATGTCTACCCTATCCTTATAGTGTAGCCCCAAAGAAAAAAATAAATCAAAATGCAACTATTATTAACCAAGATGCGTTCTGTTTAATGATAGAAGTTAGTTTTATCTTATGCAAAACTGTATCCCTGCTGAGATAGAGAAATGAATTTTTTTTTTTTATTGAATCTTGATGTATGCTATCCCACGACTAAAAACTATTATTTGTCCTTGGGATACAATGTTGTTGCTTTTTTACATTCAAACATTTACTTGCATTTATTGGAAGAACCGATCACTCCAGGAAGGATATTGAAGTCAGAGAGCGCCTCCACCCCAGAGTGGAAGAAAACTGCCAGCCAGATCGAGGCTGTCACAGTCCAACAGGTGCTGCTTTACTAGTGTGCCACATGCAAAGCTATTTAGTATTTTAAGAACCAGATATTAGAAATAATCTTGAGCAGTGTGATTATCTTAATTTTCATGTTCTGTTTTGCAGGTGGAGATGGGAGCTTGTTTCTAAAGTCATTACAAAACCTCTCTCTGGGGTGGAAAATGTTAAAGTCTTAGACAGGAGCAGAATTTCTTTTTGTGTCCAGGTCCAGAGGCTGACCTGGCTTTCCCAGTATCAGTTTGCTGGGAGTGAGGCTGGCACATAAGCTATTCTCTAGCTTGCTTTTCTTATTCCTTCAGTGGAAATATTTTTTAAAAATATTATGGCTCAATCTAAGGCATGAAGAAAGCAACCCTTTGTGTGTGACAGGAGATTCAGGAAGACACTTTCAGAAGTAAGAAGTAGCCTGCAGGTTTGGAAGCATCGGTGGTCCAACATGAAGCCAGCCAGCTTCATGTTTGTAGTGGAGAACTTACTGGAAGAAGGCACTTCCTGAAGACTGCAAAGTGGCTTCTACCATTGAACACTGAAGGAGAAATGAGAGTCAAGAACATCAAGAATGTGGTTACAGCTTTACTGTAATTGGCCAAAACTCAGAAAACTCTTTTTTTACTAAAGGGACGTTCACATATAAAACCATTTTTTATTACTCACAAGCTTCTCTTAAAATGGAGTGGATTTTATAAACCATATGAGATTTTTGTAATTATTAAGGCTCATGCAACTGAGCAATTAATCTCAACCCATTCCCGTTTTTAAAAAATGAAAAAGCAGTGCACAAAAAAAGATTATGGAAATGAAACAAAATACTTGAATGAATTGAAATATCAGCAGCTAATATTTTCAAAACCTGAAGTATGTATTCTTCAGATACTCAGGGGATTTTGCAGATGAACTCAATATTAATATCGTTCTCAATGAGACTATTTCAAGTGTTTGTTTTAGCACTTTCTGAGACTACATCTGTACAGAACAGATTTAATTAGCATTCTACATTAGAGTAAAGAGCATTGAAAATGGAAGATTAGTGGTAGGTGTGGTGAATCACAGAATCACTCTAATCCTCTAAATGACACAAGTATATGATATGATTACTAATCATGCTTGAAAACATTCATCTCAACCTTACTTGTATAGTGACACTTGAGGCCCCAATGTTTGAAGATATATTATTCAAACCTGTTTTTATTCATCCCAACTTATTGCATGTTATCTGATAGTGTCTAACCTAGAGAAATTGTTAGCTAAGTAACCTCTTTGTAACTCAGGGTTTTTTTTGTGTGTGTTTTTATTTTTTATTTTTTATTTTTACTCCAAAAGGTGCAAACACTGCTTTATCAAGGTGCAAAGCAATAAGGAAATAAGATACCCTTCCTATGCAGGGACTTACTTAAATAGCAGCAAATATTTTCAGTACCAATAGTCCATTCTCTTAGGTCAATTAATCAAACTATATGAAAGTAAACATAAAACCCAAAATAACTTTAACTAGTATTTTCACTATTAATTAACATTAGCAGATGTGTAAAAATGTGTCTAAATTAAGTGAATTGTTATTAAAATAATTAATAACAATACACAATATGAATGAATGAATGAACTAAGTAATTTTGAGTCTACTATTTTGCAAGCACTGTGTTGAACCTTGGGAAATCTAAAAGTAAACAAATGGTGATTGATTTTATAATTTAATGGGAAATATAAACATTGAACTACAAATTAGACATGTAATGTGTTTTAAAAAAATTGAAATATAGAGTAATATGGAAACAAAACAATAAAGTAAACCTACTATGAAACCTCATTTAATGCCTCCTCTGGGAAAAGTGTAGAGTATTTGAATGAATAAAACCTTTAAGATGAAAGGCAGAAAAGATAATTTCAAGAATCTGAAATAAAAACAGAATTGTTTTTATATTTTTATAAACAATAGCATTTATTATATACGACTCTAAATTTACTCCAGCATTTTAAAACCTTTCAATAATATTTAACTTTTCATAAAAGTCTTATATTTCTGCTATCTTTGTTCTTATGTAATTTGTAGATTTCCCTTTTTTTTTTACTTTGTAACTGTAAATGGTATTTGTTACTTCATTTTTTAAAGGTAGAAACCTCCATCTGCTTATTTATTTAAAAATTAATTAATTTTCAATTACAGTTAACATACAATATCACATTAGTTTCAGGCACAAGATAGTCATTAGACATTTATATGCCTTACGAAGTGATTTCCCCAATAAATCTAGTACCCATCTGACACCAGACATAGTTAATACAATATTATTAACTATATTCCTTATGCCGTGCTTTATACCTCCCTGATTATATAACACCAATTTGTACTTCTCACACACTAAAAAGCTGACAAAAACATAAGAAAAATTAAGCACATTTTGTTAAAATGGAGTAAAGTATTAGAGATGAAAACAAATATTCTGCTGATCAAATAAATATTTTAAAATATATTTTCACAAATTATTGAATTTTATTATGTTAATAGCAATTAGTAATTTAATCTTATTTCAACATATTTTGTATGAGACTCTCTTAGAACATTCTGATGGCAATATCTATAAATGGTCAGATTTCTTTTGTTTCCCTTTCCTTAATTGCCCCATTATAATTCTGTCTATTTAGTTATTATATATCATCTACTGTCTTTGCTTCAAAGCACTTTGTAGACAGAACACATTCAATCAAGTGTAGGCTAGGAAATGCAGCTCTGTTGACTAAGCTGATTCTTGAATTTCTCTCTAGGGCACAGCCTTAAAACACAACCTGAAACAACATTTTGCTATTTAATTCATCAGCGGAAAAGTATTGTAGTTATGCTGAGATGAAATAAAGTTAGGACAGCCTAGGTTAGCATGGCCATTTTGAGATGATGGTGATCAGAGTTTAGGTTACTCAAATGCTCTCTCAGATTAACAGATATAGGATCAATGTTGCCAAATTCACGAGTTTTAATTGTGAACATGCATTCTGACATGGATGGAACCTCTGCTTTGGCTACAGAGTAGGAGAAAGGGGAAAATAAACATTGGTACATTAAGGTTTGACATCTCTTTGGGAAACAAAGTTAGAAACTCAGTCAGGGTATTCAGTATTTGAATCAGTATACATTATTTGTTGGAGGCCCAGTCTGTGTTGTGAATGCTTTTTTGAATTGCATTATTGCATCTGGTGATTCGTTGTCAATTTAATCATGAGCCCATTGGCCTGCTTCTGCCTTCATCATTTCCACAGTATTTACACAACTTTGGAAGTATTTACATAGCTTTGCATTATTTTTTTCACTTTAAGAGTGCTGAGCAAATTTGTTATTAATTTTTTATGTTTCCAAATGGTCAGCACTGAATTTAGTTCTTCAGGGGTGGGGTGGGTGGGATTGGTTTTAATATTTGGTGCTAACTACCATAAGCACTGGTCTGTAATCTCTTTCTGCTTATTTGCTTCTTCCATGCTATTAATGAACTTCATACCTTGCAATCAAATTATTAGTTTAGTCACCACCTTAGCAGCATGCACTGAAAACAGACACAGCCAGTGCTATACATTTTAAGAAACAGATCTGTCATTATTTAAGATGTTGGTTATACTATCAGTAGCTTGAAATAGAAAAAGTCCTACTGCTCAACTAATTTCTTGCTTCTATCCCCGGCATTTGTACTGTTATAGATAAGTAGCTTTATCTTATATAATTCTCCATCCTAGACCATCTAAGCCTGCCAGAAGTAGAAGCCCACAAAAATACAGTGTAATGGAAACTTTAAGCAGACAATTATGTCTTGTTCTTGCTGTAACAGAATTTTCAAAGAAGTATATGTATGTATTTAAAAATACCCTATATAATAAGAGAGGAATATGCTAATTATCTGTTATGACCTGAGGTGTAATGACCACTGCTAACGACCAGATCACAGATCTGCAGGAGTTTGGGTCAGCGAACTATAAGTGAGTGGACAAGAGCCGCAGGAGGGGGCAAGCCAGCAAGCTATAGGGGCCTGGAAGGTGGAGAGAGAGGGGAGGGAGTTGGGAGGAAGCTACAGGAGTGCGGGGAGTGAGTGGAGAGCTACAGGAGGTCGGCAGTGACCTATCGGTGCACGGATTCATACACAAGACTACTAATTTTATTATAATAGACCATCAAACCTCAGAGGGAAGGCAGGGAAGGGTGTGTGTGTGGGGGGTAAGAGATCAATCAAAGGTCTTGTATGCATGCAAATAAGCATAACAAGTGGACACAGACAGTAAGGGGGTGAGGGCAGGTGTTGAGGGGTGGGAGCAGCTAGGGAGAGGTCAATGAGGGGGGAAAAGGAGACATATGTAATACTTTAAACAATAAAGAATTTTAAATTTAAAAAATATTTTATTATATTTTAAAAATATGAATAAAGTATATATGTATTTATAATAATATAATATATAAGTATATATACATACTGAGACAGAGAGAGAAAGTACATGCTAAGATGGCATGATTTTGCACTGCTTTCTGAGGGTCTACTGAGCATAACAAGAACCATTTAAATTCTACTTTGAGCCCACTGATTTTTTTTTTTTAATATGAAACTGTGTGTTTATTATAATAATCACTGGCTCTGCCTCCTCCTTTTAGGTTTTTACTATAGTTTTTCAGCTCAAGTGCCAGGTTAAATTAGGAAGTTTCAAACAGACCCTCTTAATTCTTAAAAGGTTTAAGAGAAAAATATGGACATGAGCTAAAAGCACCTATGATGTGCAATTTTTATGTCTGCCTTACCATCTGTTGCTCAACCATTTAAATATCTCATTTTTATCTGTATCATACAATTTTGAAATTTAATAACTAAAACATCTAGAAATAAATAAATATATATATAAATAAATATATATATATAAATATATAAATATATATTAAAAATATAAATATAAATATAAATATATATATATAAATATATATAAATATATAAAATATAAATATATATATATTTTACGATTCAAGAGAATAAAAATCCCTTTAGGAAACTTCCTTTTGCCTGACTACTGATGTATAAGAACAGTGAGAGTCATAGGTGCTGGTTCCTTTCGGAAGAAATCAATTATTGTCTCATCCACTCTCTCCCTGCGGGAATAGAATGAAAGGCACTATAATTTCAGTTGTCAGAAAACTTAGCAAAGTGTCTCCCTTTTCTGGCTAATATTTAAAAATATTTCACATGAAAGAAGGTGCCGACTTTGTTGTTTACATAATTTCTTTCTCTCTTTTTTCATTTCTTTCACTGGTGCACTGAAGAAATACAAATTACACTGGATTTAATGATTCAGTTATTTTCAATGATCCATTTATCCCCATAATAATTTAGAAATATGTAAATTATAATCCCTTCTAGATGATTTAAAATCCAGTAAGTTAATTCTGAATTAAATTAAAAGTTTTTAATTTGTGTGAATTTCTAGGGTTGGTGAAGAAAGATAAATGACAAATTAATGCTTCTTATTCTTTAATTATTGTATAAGCTAACAACCTATATTTCTCAAACTTGGCCATAGAATGTAGTTATAATTTTCTTGAATATGAAAATCATAAGTAATCTAGGGACCATATCTTTTGGCACAAGAAATCCATTCAATGATAGTGGCGAGAGGAATTAGAGATTCCATTACCTTGCATGACCATTTGGGTTAGGTCCAGTTCAAGCAAGCTATTATGTCCTTATCCCTGGACAAAAATACGTGCTCATTCTGAAGAAATTATGCTCCTCAAAGGCCATGAAGCTTTCCACTAAACTTCATGTGGTATTTTAAACCAATCCAAGTTGCACTGTAAAACTAAAAGAACTTATATGTTAGATAGATGAGTAAGTAAAAGAAATTTGTAAAGCAAAAAGAAGTATACTGAAGATTAGGTAACTGGAGACTAACTGCAATGCTGAGTGATGTCATGTAGATTCACATGAAGTGAATGAACTAATTGAGGCCACCAGAATTTGCAACTCTGAAGCCTCTGGAGAATGGATTGAGATTTTAAAATACATTCTGAGAAGCATTCATTTTAGAAGATTCAATAGAATTAAAAAAAAATTCCATGGCCCCATGGAGAAACTCTGCACATAATGTCTCTCCTTTCTGAGATTTATAATCTACATCAAGTCATTGAAGCAGTGGTCTTCAAATGGGGTGTGACTATATCACAGGGTGCACACGATAATTCAGTGGAAAGTAAGAAGGGAATTTGAAAACATCTTTAAAATGTATTTTTATAGTATTTTGGATTTCTTTTATTTTTATGTATTTTATAATGTATATAACTACACAAGAGTGCAATTATTCAATTTATATATGAGCATGTACACATATATTAGGGATAAATTATTATTGATGAAAAATATATGAAGAAAAAAATTGCAGACTTTTTCATTAGAGCATCTTAGAATTTTTGCAGTAAAGCAACATCACTTAGAACTTTTATCACCATAAGCAACTTTATGTGTATGTATGTATGCATGTACCATTACTTATGATCCAACGAAGCACACTTTATGAATCACTGTTTTAGAAGCCAGATGTTTCGCCTCCTCAGTGTGTTTTCATTTGCTGTATCCACTAAGAGGGGAATGATAATGACCTAAATTTTAGAATATTTTGCAAATTCAATTATTTCTGTAAAGTCTTGATCAGAGAGTACATAGCTAAAGCAAAATTACCATGAAGTAGAATTTTTACTTATTTGCAAGCTAAGAAGTTAGCCTGCCAAAACTTAATGGATGCTGTTAAAAGACATGAGATTCTTGAGACAGAGATGAATGACAGACTAATCAGTAGACAGAGTATCAGCATTTTAATATTTATTTATTTATTTATTTATTTATTTATTTACCAGTTCTCTAAGCTCCAATTCCAATAGGGAGACATGAGAGAGAGCTAGATCACAGCTGCTCACATGAGTTGCGTACAGGAGAGGAAGGTTGAGCTTAGGCAGCCTGGATCTCTTACAATGGTCACGAGCATGCTGAAGGCCTTAAGTGCCTCCGTTTGCAAGATATGCAGCAACATGAGAGCTTCATGGATAAATGCCTCCCAATTAATATGTGCTCCTGTGCTTGGTTTTACAGAGTAAGCCAACATACCCTGCACCTAGCAGAGTGACTTCTTTCAAACCCTTCCTCACAAGATCATTTTCATGGGCACACAATCAGTGCAAACACACAAAGCCCTATGCTCAGAACCCCTACCCTCTATTGTAGTTTAATGGTCTGTGATTACCTGTGATTCCTCTCTTAAAACACTTAATTATGTCATCTTAGACTTTATGTTGTGCAAATGAAGCTGTGTGAGATAACAGAATAGTTGCAGTCTTGGCTGATGGAAAATCCTCTTTCCAGTTCAGCTCACTGCCTCCTGGGAACGGGTGTTAGTTCACATCTGCTGCCCCTGACACTCCAAACCACGCCCAACCTCCCCATGCCAGGAAGGCTGTTGCTGTCTTTCTGGGGCGAGAATTGGGTTGTATTCATTTGGGGGATTCCTTGTCTTTTGTTGCCCTTCTCCCCACACAATGGCCCAGGGTGGCAACCATACAGCCTTAAGCTTGTAGTTACACTAGCAATCAGAGGGTAGCCAGGCCAGACTAAGGCTATGTATAGGTGAGAGAGAGCCCCTATCTCACCTCTGATCCAGTGTATTCTGAGGACCATGGATGCATTTCGGCATGTGTGGGGTTTAATGACCCTGAAATTGCCTGCTCACCATGGTTATAGTGGCAGGCCTACGAGAAGAGATACCTGGCTTGACTTCACTGGAGTGCACCACAGTCTGAGTTAGAGCAACATGCCAGTCTAGCAGCTGGCAGGAAGGGTTGCCCAGCTTGCTCTGAGTTACAGGTAGGACCCCCAGACACAGGTAACAGTTTGCACTGATGCCAGAGTCTCCCAGTTTCCCAGGGATCACTCCCACTCAACACAAACCTGCTCTGACTCCATGCCTGAGGGTCCATGTTTGCTGCCTTTCAACCTGGGTCTAGGTTACATTGTCTAGTTCAGCCAGCTTGAGGCATCCTCTGGGGATTAGCTGTGGAATGTAAACTGTATACGTAGTTTTGGAATTCTGCAAATGAGTTATATGTCCAGTTAAAACTGGCATTGTATAAAAAAAATAAATTCATAATAATAATTTCATATTTTAATTTTTCCTTACTTAGAGTGATATTATAATAAATAACCAAAAGCACACAATGGCAAGTCAAGAAAGAAAGAGCAAAATAAAGGAAAAAATTATATTTTGTATTTTTTTGTTTCACACCCCCCCCCTTCCTTTTTAATAAGGGTCCTCACATTTTTGTTTTGAACTTGGACTGTCCTGTGTATGCAGCTAGCTCTGCTCACATCATATATCTCTGCTTCACTTCACTCAAGGTCCTTCATGTCAGAAGTAACTGATTTTGAAAACTGTTAGAGGAGATACCTGTATTCTACATCTGTTTCGTACTCTTTTTTTTTTTTTTTCCACTTCTGCAATAAAGACCCTACACTATCCTGGGCTAACTTACCCCCTTGTATCCTGAACCCTGTACTCTTGTTTTTATCAGGGAAACTCACACTGGCATTGATCCTTCTTCTCACCCCAAACCTGAAATTTTCACATTTTTTTCACCTCTCCTGTATGATTTCCAGGAATATACAACATGCTTTACTAGTATGCCCTGTTAACTTTAACACACACAAACAACCCTTTACAAACAAACAAAAAAATCTCTTGACCTCACAACCATGCTATAGCTGGCTTTCCATTTCTCTGCTCTTTCACAGCAAAAATTCTCAGGTTTGTATAATCACTACTCCCTATCTTCACTTCACATTCATTCATTGTTCCACTACAATCCACATGCAGTCTATACACTTCCACTGAAATTGCTTATTAAATTCTCGAATTATCCTTTACTGCCAAGCCTGACGCTTGCTTATCTAGCCCC
Organism: Pipistrellus kuhlii; assembly: GCF_014108245.1. Lineage (NCBI taxonomy): Eukaryota > Metazoa > Chordata > Mammalia > Chiroptera > Vespertilionidae > Pipistrellus > Pipistrellus kuhlii. The sequence goes on from NW_023425515.1 coordinate 67,133,872, forward strand.
CCGTTACACCACCCCACCCCCCCCACATACACACACCACCATTGGTATTTGACTTTTCAGCAGCGTTCAGCATAGTTGCTAACTCTTTCTTCTTGGAATTCTAGTGTCTATGACTTCAATCTCCTCGCTATTTATCAGTTCTCTGCTGTTTCTTCCTCTACCAAGACTTTAAATGTTAGATTGCATCCAAAGCTTAATACTTCTCTCTCCAACCTTCACTATACATTCTCTATTTCTGCCCCCTACAGTTCTTATCTCCAGATTATATATCCAACTGTTTCATATCAGATGTTTAATAGGCATTTCAGAATTAAGATGGCCAAATGCAAGCCTTCATTTTCCCCAAATATGCTAGGCTCTGTCTTTTTAAACTCAGTAAATGATACTGTCTAATCGCTTATTCAACCCCTTGGCTTATCTTTCTTTATTTTTTGCATGCTGCCAACCAGCTAGAACTGTTTTCAAACCTATCAACCTAGTTGGAATCTCTTCTCTTTTCCATCTGCTTAGGTATCACTGTAGTGTAAGCTGGCAAGACTCTTGATTAATCTCCTAATTTCCATACTCTGCAAACTTGAAAATGATCTGAGTGATGTTTTGAAAACATAAATTAGTTTATGTTCATGTTCATCTTTTAAAATGAGTACCATGGATTACAAAATTTCGAATTATTTGGGACAGGCCTACATTTTCAAGCTCATCCCATATTATGTTCCCAGCATATTTCAAGCCCACTTGTCTCCTCCATTCCTCTCACAGGCCACAGGACTCAATTTCTTGGGAGCAGGCACATTAAAGAGCTGGCAGATATCTGAAACAGAACTTGGAATATAATAGTCAATAGATGTTAAATAAATATATACAGTACTTATTTGTCCTTCTATCTTTCTAAATGTGGTTTTATTAAATGCCTACTATGTTATTATTTGAAGATAAATTTCATATTTTCATATTTGCAAAATACTGCAAAAATCTCCGTGAAACAAATACTTTCACATATACTAGTAATGATTTCTGTTCTTAAAGTTGCTCACTTTATTCCCTTAATCAGAAACACTTGTTACTTTAATGCTGTGATTTGGTTTTTTCTGTTATATTAAATACTATTAGTGTAATTGATTGGTAGAATCTTGATTATGGGAAACTATATAGCTTAATGGAATTATTGAGGAACAGGAATTAAAATCCATCTGACTTTATGCCTCTATTATTCTTGACCCTGTGCACACCTTTACCTAAAAAAATATTAGTACAATATTTACAGGAGGGATGAGCAACTTTATTAAGCAAGGCATCATGTAGCTCTATCCTACTTATGGTAAAACGGGAATAAATAACAAATATGAACAGGCTACATGCACCAAAACATTCCCATTTTTATCGTCTCTTTTATATTTTTGATATTTCAATGTATTAAAATACTTCCTCTGTGTAAATCTGGATGCTCTCTAGAGAACCATTCAATTACATCAATATGATAACCAATTTGTGTATTGATTGTCTATTGATTAGGAGCATCAAAATAATAGGTAGAGGGAAGTAGACTTTTGGAGCCTGGGATAACTTCAAAAGTTGACTGAGCCAGGTAATATATGACAGTAAGGCACAGGGGACAGGACTCTTTCTGCCAAACATATGAGACTAAATCCACTCATCCTAAGTCTATTTCCTCTGGGAAGCTTCGAATATTTCAAGTCTCAAATTCCCTTATCACAGGGCTTATTGTGCTGCACCAGCTTTTTACGCCTCTACAACCTCTATTACTGTTATAAGTTCAGTGAGGATGAGAACTATGAATGCCTAGGGCTATTTCCCTATTGAATTGAATAATGAATGAATGGATGGGTGGAACTGAATGAATGAATGGAGTGTTAATGTAATAGTTCATTATCATCTGGAAGAATAGCTTGAAGCTATTTAAAAAGCTATGAGAAATTCTGTCATGTTTGACCTCTTATTTGGATCAGATATAGGAAATTTTAAAAACCCAGGAAAGAAATCTGTTGTATTATTTGCTCCCTGAATGAAGTGGTTTGCTGGGATATGACAATAAGAAAAAAGAAAAGAAGAAACAGAAAAAAAGAAAAACCTCAGGATGAAATCTTGACTCTGTTTCTTATTGTAAGTTTATGACTTACATAAAAATGAAAATAATACCTGACTTGAAACATAAATATGAAGTTACTAAAGTTAGCAAAATATTAAACCACTAAATTAATAGAAGATGTTATTATTATTTGCTATTACTTTTTGGATGGTGATTTGCAAAGTTTTATAGCAATATTAAAATTTGAGACTCTTTTTCATCCTTTTTCCAGGATTTAATCCATGCTTAAGGTAAACTAATAACCTTTAGAGTAATATATAGAATAAAGCAATGATCTTTATAATATTTCTAATATATTATTAATTCCCAAGCATTTGCATATTAAAATAGCTTTTATATAAAAGAAGTGCTTTTTTTTTTCCTGTATCAGACTTCTAAGTTTAAGTTTCAAACACTTGAAGTTATAATTTTTAGTTTTAAAGGTAGTCCACATTTCAACTTTAAAAGTAGAATTCAAAAATACAAAAGTGTTCAAGTAATTAACTATGCTAAATAATGGCTCATTTTAACACCTGCCTGCCCTCTTGACTATATCCTTGTAGTAAACATTATCTGCCATACTCATTACATGTCTTTTTCAAATCCCATTCCATTTCTGCCATCTCCTCAATTTGCAGATGGAAATTATACTACATGAGGTAATCTGTTTTGAACAAAACAAAAAACGATTGCACTCAACCCATGTGTGTATCATTTTCCCTACCCGGGAAATGAGGTCTTTCATACTTGCTTGAAATAATCATATATATTATTGTAAACAGCAGATTATAAAGAGATTAGGCTCTTGTTTGGTGAGGATTAAATGGTTAACTTGAATTTTTAAAATGGCTTTCAGAGATGAACCACTGATTTAAACATAATTAAGTTAGAAATGAACAGAAGTTATTGACCTTTGAAAGTTTAGTGGGGATATTGGTCTAGTTGCCGGTTTCCCCATAGACTAGTACCTTGTTGTGAAAGTTACAGGTAACATAGCACCGCTGATGAGCATCTCACCTGAGAGGAAACGTGTACATGGTCCGTCTGCTTCCAGAGAGCTACCCTAACTCACAGATGAAATACAGCTGAAAATTTCCTGTAATATTTTGGTAATTTCATAATACATAACCTTTTCAATTAGCACTTCTGTACCAATAACTTGCAAAATCATAGAGATTAATGCCAAGAAGTACCACTCAGAGGACATTGACATGCGGCTTAACCGCTGTTAGCCTAATTTCTCGCCACACAAGGTCGGTGGAGTTTCAGTCACATTTATTCAGGGATAATTGACCCTTACTTGGATACCTGTGTGTTAATGATGGTTTTTAACAATCTGCCAGGCTCAAGTATATCTTTTGTAAACCATACTGATTTACAGTTATCAAATTTGAAGAAAGATATCTGGGAAAAACACAAGCATAATACTGAAGAAATTAGAAATCAAGCATAATTTAAAGAATTAACATCTTTATTTAAAAGTGAGCATCATCTATAATAATAAAAGCATAATGTGCTAATTAGATGGGACGCTCTTCTGCACGAACTTCAGGATGAAGCCACAGTGGCCAGGCAGAGGCAGAGGCGGCATCAGTGGCAGGTGCGGTCTCAGGCCCTTGCATGAATTTCATGCATCAGGCCTCTAGTTATTAATAAAAATTCTCTAAGTTTAATTTACTAGGGAAGTAGTGGAGGAGAGTAGCTGATAGAGATGGAGCCAATGGTAAAAACAATCAGAAACGAGGAAGGTAAAGTATTCCAGGGATGTAAGGAAGGGACATTCTTCCCACCTATAAGATTGACCCCTGACTAGAATTGCAGAAGAGCCAGATCCAGATTTCATAGAGACTCAATCTCAGATCATTTTGTATGTCCTCCTTAAGAAAAAATTTACAAATTATGGTTATATTTATGGGTAGAAAAGTATTTATTTAAAATAAAAAAATCACACCAACTTACAAATTACAAAATGCTAAAATATACCACAATTACAACATTTAGATTAATAATCAATGTAACATTTAAAATAATAATCTACTATATACACAAATGAAAGTCTTGAAAGACATCTATAATCATTTTTAAAATATTTTTGAAAACCTACTCTATAATTGCTTTTTCATGTGTCAAATGTTATGTAAAATCTGCTATGGACAACAGAAAGATAATTAAGTCTTTTTTCCAGCAAGTTTGATCTGAAATTGTTCTCTATTATTGTTAGTTTAGAAAGTTTCTTCCTGTTTCATAATTCATTACTAATAATGTCATACAGTATTTTTGGATTGTTGCCAAATTTGAGAGAGCATCTTTGGTTATTTTTTAGGGTTGAACAGAACATTTAAAGTTTATTTTGTGCAATGACTAATCTTAAAAACTCCTTGAATTCATGACTTTGATAAACCATGTTACCATGAATATTCTTAATGCCCTTTGTGGGACATATTATGTTTTTGTTATTAATATAATTTTATGTCAAGTCAGCTAGAAATTCAAATTACTTTCCAATGATTCACTCTTTCACTTAAATTATTTGTAGAAGTCCTCAAATCGATTTATTATTTCTATTTTAAATGACCCTCTTCCACTTAATGACTGCTTTAGTATAATATGAATATTTTCTATTGTCATAGTTTACTTCTTAGAGTTATAGTGATTTTTATTTAATTTAACTGAGAAATAATATTTATATACAGTAAAATGCAAAATTCTTCAGAGGACAATTCAAATTTCTGATGAACATATAGACAATTTCCAAGAGCCCAGAAATTTTACTTTTCTGCCTTTCTAGTCAATCCACACCCCTACACCCTTATATGCAAGTGTCCTTTTCTTTTCTAACATAATAGTTTTGCTTATTTTTGCACTTCATATAAGTGATGTCATACAATATTTTCTCTCTTATCCATGGTTTCTTTTACTCAAAGTTATATTTTTGAGAGTCATCCATGTTTATTTGTAACAATAATTAATTAAAAACAAACAGACAAACAAACAACAACAAAAAAAAAACATGAGCTTCACTGGTGTAATTCAGTGGTTGAGTGTTGACCTATGAACCAGAAGGTCACCATTTGTTTCCCAGTCAGGGCACATGCGGGCTCAGTCCCCAATGGGTGGCATGCAAGAGGCAGTGGACCAATTATTCTCTCTCATCATTGATGTTTCTGTTTTCCTCTCCCTTACTCTCTGAAATCAATAAAAATATATTTGGGGAAAAAATCCTGAGAATTCCGTATAACAATTTATCTTCTTTAGCTGGGAATCTGAATTGTATAATCTTTATCTATATGTTTATCAAGTTGTCACAGTACTATTTGTTGAAAAAACTTTTCTTTTAGATCATCAATTGACTATTAATTTAATTCTTTGTCTAACCTTACCTTAATTCCACAGTCTCTATTACTGTACTTTATGAATTATGCAGCTATAACATTTCTTGTATAAATCTTTTTTTTGTAACTATATTTTAATTTCTCTTTGGTAAGTAAATGGAATTCTTATATGACAAGGCAGGTATATATTTAACATTATAAGAAAATGCCAAACAATATTTCAGAGTGATTATACATTTTTTTTGTTATTCATTTTCGTCAATATTTTTTGTTGGTCTTAATTTTTTTCTAGTGGGTGAATTTCCTTGTGCTTTGTCTAGTAGGTGAATCTTCTTGTGTTTCAATTTGCATTTCCCTTATCCTTAATGATTTTTATTTCTTTGATAGTGAGTACCTTTTTATATATTTTAAAATAACTTTTTAATATCTTCTCTTAAGATTTTTAAATATTTTATAAATATTTTTAATATTTTTGCTTGTTTATATTTTTGTTATTGGCTTATAAGTGTTTTTTTAAATATATATTTTGGTGTAATTTTTCCCCCCATATATATATCAAACATATATTTTTCCTGGTCATGGATTACTTATCATTTCTCAATGATATTATTTTTATGAAATCAAATTTATTATTACCTTCTTTTTGTATTCTAAGAAATCTTTATTTACCATGTCTCGTGCTTGAATCAGACACATAATATATTATATTGTGAACTTTTGTAACCTACTAGATTTTGCTTTTGGGTTTAAGTCTATGATATCTGTTGAATTAATTTTTGTATATGTTATAAGATAGAGTTTCAAGTTAATTTTATTCCAAAGTTTATATAGTTATTAAATAATATTTTACTAAAGAAAGTTTTGTTTTCCAACAAAATAATTTTATGTATGTGTAAATCCATTTTTATAATCTCTATTTTGTCCCATTTATATGTTTGTCTGTTTTATATATCAATTGTATGCTGACTGATTATTCATAGATTTATAGTAAGACTTTACGAAGAGTAATGTGAGTCCTCAAACTTCATTGCTGTAAATTTATTGATTCTCTGGGGAAAAAAATACAATAAAGTCTTAATTGGGATTGCACATTTTAGAGGAGACTTTACAAATTTAACAACACTGAGTATTTTAATTATAACATGCTAGATTTTATATTATTTAGGTCTTATATTTATTGGTTTTCACTTTGCTGCAAAATTGTTACACATTATTTTAAAGTTTATTCCTTAGTATTTTATGTTTTTATTGTAAATGATAATGTTTTAAATTTAATATTACTTTTCAATATTTTGCTGTGATTATATAGAAGTACAAAGGAATTTTCTATATTATTTTAGAGCTGTCAATCTTGCTATAGTCACTTATTAGTTCTACTAGTGTTTTTGTAAATTTCTTTTAATTTTCTATAAAAACAATGAGATTGCCTGCTATTAAAGGCAATTTTACTTCTTTCTATTAAACAATTCTGAAAATAAGTGAAATTAATATTTTTGTCTTGTTCTCTATTTTAGGAATGTGTATTGAATATGTCAGCATTAAATATGATGTTAGCTATAAGTGTTACATGGATATCATTTGTCAGGTCAAATTAGTTCACTTCTATTTCTAGTTAACTGAGAATCTTCTTTTTAAAATAATGAATGGATATTTAATTTGTCAAATATTTTTTCTGCATTGATTCTGAATATCATATTGTTTCTATCCTTTATTTTGTTATAATGAGGTGGGTTGAATAGTATCTGCTCCTTCACCCAAATGTATGCCCAGTTAGAAATTCAGAATGTGACCTTATTTGGAAATAGAATCTTTATAGATGCAATCAAGTTAAGATGAGGTTATACTGGATTGAGATGGGCCTTAATTTAAGAAGAGATGAATTTAAACACAGAAACACAGAGTAGAGAGTGCCGTGTGAAGATGGAGCCTAGGAATGTTAAGAATTGCCCACAAACATCAGAAGCTAGGAGAGAAACATGGAACAGATTCTCTTTTAGAACCTCCAGAAGTAACAAACTATGCTGATATCTTTTATTTTATTTTTTAGAGTTTTATTTCATTTATTTACTTTTCAAGAAAAACTCTTTTAAATATAATAATGTTACATGCAATAATCATCAATATTTCAAGAAAAAGGATCTTAAATATAATAACATTATATCAAGAAAAAACGGTTTTGAATATAATAATGTTACATGCAATAAACTCCAATTATTCAAGAAAAAATGATTTTAAATATAATAATATTACATAGAGTGAACATTTAATATTTCAAGAAAGATATTTTAAGTTAATAATATTATCAAAACTAGGTAATATCTTGATTTTAGATTTATAAACCCCAAAAACTCTAAGAGATTAAATTTTTGTTGTTTTGAGTCACTCAATTTATGGTAAATTGTCAAAACTCTAGGAAACTAATACTGATCTTAGTATTAGTTTCTGTAATGTCATTGCCACAGAAGAGTTTCCCTGGAATTCAGACTCTAAGATGGATATTTTGTGTGCTGGGAACCAATTCCAGCATGAAATAATTACAAAATTTCCATCAAAGGTTGATAGGACTTGGGAGGCTCAACAAGGGCTGAGCCACATATGTAATTACCTATTGGAACTTCTGGAAAGGCACTTTCCCAAAACCTGAATAGGATATTTGTTAACTGCGAGACAGCTCAGATCATCTTATATCTACATATTGGGCCTCCAGTTGGTCAAATACTTGACCAGCTGTAAATTACTCCTCAATCTCTAAACCCTTCCCTTTGAAGTGTATTATCTCCACCTTGCCTTAGGACAAAATGTGTTAATAAATAGCACGGGGTCCTTAGATAAGTGGTATAGTCTTTCAGCTCCTTTAGCTGAAGATCCTCTAACCCCCAATACCTTTCAAAATTATCTTTCATCTTTAGACTCCTTCTTAATCTATGCATTAGCTCTTTTTTCCAGATTTCAGAACTCCTTCTTAATGCTGGGAAAAGAACCCCAGCATTATATAAATTTTCCTGAATCAATCCAGTCCTAAAGTAGGAATGATAAAAATAAGTTGAACTTTGATGCAATCACAACAAAGGCCTCACCTGATCCCACAAATAGTTCTGGAATGGGATACCTTTATAATTGTGCCAAATTAAAGGAAGGAGGCCAAGCTTTTATATTCTTGCATCAATTTAGGAGAATGAGAGCTTCAATCCTGAGGAGGTAAGAAAAAAAATCTGAGATACCACAATATCCACTATGGTTTACCCCTTACACTATTTGCACCTACTCATTTGTATTATTTCTGGGAGCAGCTCTTCAGAATTCTAGTGGGCCTCTTTTCATGGGAGAAATTTATAAGAGCACTATTAATAGCAAAAATTGAAATCTCTAAATCTGCAGCAAGTATAAGACTAAAATTGATATTGTGATTCATGAATTCTTTACTCTGTAGCCTAGATTTTTCCTCATTCATTATTAGCACCTTATAGTCATACTTCATGAGTGATCTTAGACCCTGGTCACTGTTTTCTTCTCAGGTTATAGGTAGTATATATGCTCATATACCATTTAAGTGGAGCAAAGAAAGTAAAAACAAAAACAAAATAATACCACTTGGATTACCCAGATTTCAAACATAATCTTCCCATCATTCATAGTATAATAACACCCCTTCCTACTCCTAATGGACAGGGTCAGTTACATTTTCCAGGTAGTGACTTCTTTTCATGCACTCTAGTTTCTCAGCACAGAGCCTAAACGATCCAGGTGATAGCCACGACTTGAAACTAATGAGACTATTATTGTGTTTTTCTCTCAGCATCATTTTCCTTCTGGATATCAAGACCTTTAAATTCACAAAACCTAGAATTGTAGAAGGGGAAGTGCAAATTTCCCAAGCGCATCACTGAGAGGATGGCAAATGGGTTCATTTCTGCTTCCACACATTGCTCTCCAGCCTATACCTATTGGGGACACCAAGCCATAAAGAAAACATTGTTTTGGAGCACATACTGCACCTGCAGGATGGTGCTCATCCTTGCAACATACCTTTGAGCTGGTACCTCAGCTATGCCTTCAAATTCATTTCCTAGGTTAATAGACCAGCTTTAACAAGCTTTGCATGGTGCAACATGTGACAGAATGAATGGACATCATGGTCATATGCAACTTCCAAACCTCCTTTTCTATAAAGTGTGTCTCTATTATTGATACAATATTATGTTATCTGGGATTGCATGTTGATATATCTAATGCTCTGAAAGTTTTTATACAGTTTTTTCTGTAAGCAGGCTGGGAAAATTCATATACAGAATATATATTCTTTCTAGTCAACATAAATCTCTGACTTTTACAGGATTTTAGGTGTCCAAGAAAGTCAACTGATCATTAATTGGCTGGCTGGTTGCCTTGAGGGATAGTAGTGTATCAAGAACTCAACAACGGTCTCTGTCAGTGGCAAGGTGAACACTAGGCAGCAATAGTACCAGATGAGGTGAGTGTGAACCTATGATGTTGTGCTCATATACAGCTTCCCTACCTGCCACAGTGTACTCATTATACTAGCATTAGCCAAAGACAGAAGCTAAGTGATGCAACTGGCTCTATAAAACCATTAAGTCACTTTTTATTTTCTCATGTAAGATTATCTCCGGTGGACATTAAAATGACATTCAAAGATCTTCATATGTTGTGCCCATTTCCATGGTTTATTTATTTATTTTTAACATTTTCCCATTTTTCAATTACAGTCAACATGCAATTTAATATTAGTTTTAGGTGTACCACATAGTGATTAGACATTTGTATATGTAATTTATGAATTCATCACCTCAATAAGTCTAGTAACATGAATTTGAAATGAACTATAATAAGAGGATTACCTCTTTTATGGTAAACAGCTTACACCCTGAAACCTCTTCTGTTCTATTAATACATCCTATCTAATAAAGAGGGAATATGCAAATTGACCATAACAAGATGGCTGTGCCCCACAGCAGAGGCTGAGCTCCCATAATGAACCTTAAGGAGCAATCAGCAGGGACTGAGGCTGCGTGGCGGTGGGCTGGGTCAGGGGACCTAAGGGTGAACCCCGCCCCCCAATTCCCGGCTGGCTGGTGGGGTTTGACAGGGGACCTCAAATCATGCCCTCTACCCCAGCCTGAATGCAGGGGCCTCAGGCTGCGACCCCTGCCTGGCTGGGCTTGATGGGGTATCTAAGGCTGTGCCCCTGGCTTGGGCTCAGGGACCTCAGGCCACGCCCCTCACCCCAGCACCTGGCCAGGCAACCTGAGACAGCACTCCCCACTCAGCAGAGCTTGACAGGGGTGGGGCAGGCCAGGTCTGGAGTTAGCCCAGTGGGAGTGGAGCTGGCCAGGTCTGGGTCTTGTGCAATTTTGAGGTTCATGTGAGTGGACAGGGACTTGACTCTGTTTCCCGTGGTGTGCCCCAAATTCTTGACAGGAGAAAGATTTTCATATACATTTTACTAATTTTCTTTCATCACTGACACTTCTATTATAGAGAAAGGGCAAATAGTAATATTAAAATATTTCCTCTAATCAATTCCCTTTTAATGTGCACACATTTCATGTACTGGGTCACTAGTATTTTATATTTAAAGAGCACATAGTTGAAATAAAAATTTATGAATTGAATGTTCAGGTGTATAGGGGGAATATTGGAGGGGGCTACAGTACCAATATCTCTAGTGAGATAACCCCATCCCCTCATCTTCTGTTTTGTCTGTGGGGTCAGAAGCCTTTGTGTTTAAAATGGATACACTCTGTCTGGGATTCAAACAGGAAAAACCTAGTTTATAGTGTTATTTTGTTACCTACCTACTATATTAGCAGAAATAATGACTAGATATGGAGAGGAGTAAAATGTTATGAAGATTTCAAGTTTCTCCATATGCTTTTTACCTTTAAGCTTAGTGTCAGAGTGATCTTTCCAACCAACTAAATAACATTAGCGAGTAGGAAGAGTAGGCTCTAAGCTTGTGAACTGGGGAGCAATTAACACTAAGTGTAGCTAATATAAACATTTCAAGTTCAACCCAAAAATACTTCCAGTGAGAGGAATAGTGAACGTCCTTGTTATGTCTCCATATGTGTGTCTTCAGAGAACTAAGGGCTGAAAATGTCATTAGTACAAACTGGAAGGAATATTAATTCTAACTTTGAATTTATGTAACACCTTGCTGCTGAATTCATACCATGAGTATCACAGAGATTAAGGGACTGAACAATGTTCAGAAACTAGGCAATAGGGACTCATTTGCATAAGTACTATTTCATCAGAGCTAAATTTCTCTTTATTGGAGTGCCAAGTGGTTGCTTTAATAACAAACTCAGATCTGCAGGACGCATGGTTTGGTTCTTGTGTGACCAAACTGAAAGTGGCTTTTCCGAGCTGAGCCTCAGGTATGACACACTGTACTACATCCACACACCCTCTACAGTGTTATTATCTCCCCTGCTGGTTTAATTTATGTATTTAATTTTAGTTACCAGGGTGCAATATGGCTAATTACTTGAGAACTGCAGAACCTTACAAGTGAAATTTTTGCTTCTATAATTTGTGGCACATTAAATATAATAATGTACGTTTAATTTCTTCAAAAAAAGATAATTATGCTAATAGAATTATTTGAGTAAAAATTTGTACCTTGTTGTGAATTACATTCTCTACCTACTAATTTATATTTAATACAAGTCAGTAAAAAATTTTGAATAAGCCACTTTCACTCTGGGTGGGCAAGTCTGGGAAATCATACAGGCACCACCCCTACCCTTAACATTCTCAGGAAAAAGGAGAGTGCAGACTATGGGAGGCCAGGATTTATTTAAGAGAAAAGTTCATAGTGATACCGTTGTAATAATCTGGTTATTATTTAACAGGAAGGGAGTAGAGGGAAGACTAGATAATATAGGCATGCCATTTATATAGCTTTGCTAGAAAGTTGTAACTTAACACTCTCCAAGTCTGTTCCCCAGCCCATGGGGGAAGGGACTGGACAAAGGCAGCCCCCATAAGGTCTCAGTGAGATAAGAAGGTGCCTGCTTGTCTATCACACCTGGGAGTAAATTACTGGACACTGAAAATGCACAAAACCTGAATATTTAAGCTTCTGAACAAAGAAAGGCACTCTATTGGTTCTTACTCCCTCTCTTGCCTGCTTGCCTGTGCTCCCATGACTGCTGTTGTAGGGGGAAGCACTCCCAGGTGCCCACCCACACATGAACTAATGGCCTTAATTAGCCTGAAGGCCAAACTGGAGCTAGCTGCCACATAGAACAGAAGCTCTGGACACTGGCCTTGCTTTTGGCTCTGTTGGGCCCCCAGAAGCACCTCTTTCAGGACAGATTTAGGGCTCATGGACTTTATAGCCCGAGGAATGTAACTCCATGCAAAGAAAGCCTTTCACCATATCTCATTCTCCCATAGAAATCTCAGTCAATTCATTTTCTAAAGTTATTGTAAGAAACTCATTTGTCCAAACCATGGGGAAGTTTGATTCTCCAGTGACAATAGGAAACATCATAGAACTGTAATGTATAAAACAAAATTTGGATATACATACTTTGGTAGAAGAAATAAGCTGATTTATGGAAATCTGAACACAAAGCCAGCTTCTTTGATAACAATTTTGTACTGGTTATAAAAACCAATTCAGAGTTAAATGCTTGAGCATTTTGTGGAAGGAGGTTTTTTCTATATTTCAATCGTTCAAGCCAAATAGTTGTTTGTAAAGTGAAATGCAGATTCCTAATAGGTTCTGTATAACCATGGTAGAATATGGGTTGAGGAAAGGTGAAAAATAACATTAAAAACCAAGTGCTGTGGTCTATTGATGCCATTGTTTTTCACTTATTCTATAATAAGAAATTCATGTCCCTCAGCCTAGCCTGCACCCTCTCCAATCCAGGACCCCTTGGGGGATGTCTTACTGCTGGCTTAAACTGGCAGTCAGACATCCCTTTTGAATTCCAGGACCACTGGCTCTTAACCACTCACCTGCCTGTCTGCCCAATGCCCCCAACTGCCCTCCCCTGCCAGTCTGGTCACCCCAACTGTTCTCTGCTGGCCTGATCACCTCTAACTGCATTTGCCCTAAACTCCCCTCCCCACTTCACCATGGTTTGTCTAGAAGGGCCGATCTACCCTGTCTAATTAGCACATTACCCTTTTATTAATATAGATAGATTATATAGGATAGGATTGCTTAAATAGGAGGGGAACATTTTTCAGTAGGAGGAGATGATCTTGGCAGACAAAAATACATAACCCCTATATCTGGACTGATAGCCAGCCACATGCACTGTAATGTCAAACCAGTTATTAAAAAATTGAACAATTTTCTTACACCTTATACTAAACAGCTATTGCCCTTAAAACCCCTCCTCAGCCCCCACCTTAGGTTCTGTCTTTGCATTTCACCCAGATTTGGTTCTGATTGGTCAGTTTCTATGCCAGTCAGCATCAAAAGCTCTGCCTTCTAGGCAACCATTGGCTCCTCTGGGAAATCCAGAATGGCCCTGCCTTCACCTCTGCATCATCCTCTTAGTCACATCTTCAGTCTGCTAGGAGGTGTATCTCTGGCCACTCTGAGAAGCTGCACCTCAGGTCTGTGCTGGTGGCAATTTTGAATTCTCATCCTTGACCTAACTTTCTTAGAGTGCGAGCTCCATGAAGGCAAACATTTATCTCGTTCATTCTTAGTTGACTCATAGACTTTACCTGTGTCTATGCATCTATGCCAGCACTGCATGGTAACCAGCTGAATGGTTGTTTTGGTCATCATGGTCACTGCCTTGTTATATATAGAGATGCACCCCCCTTTTAATAAAACCACCCATTTATGAAATCTCAGACTTCTGAGTCACCATTAGGTATGCATGGTATAATAAATATACTTGAACAGAAGGTCAGTACTAGTTACTAGTCATTAGAGCACTCATCTTGCACAGGCAATAGTTTGTATTACTAGTACTAAGTGCATTTGTTTTGTGTTTATATACTCATGCCTATTTTTCCACTTACATGAATACCATGACTAGAACGTGAATACATTTTCTCATATTTTTTCTGTTGTTGTTAACACATTAAAATTCAATGATCTAGCAAATAGATCTATTGTGTACCCATTATGGGTTTGCTTTATGGCAGATGTTTATTACTTAAAATGAAAGCTATGATGGCAAAACCAGGTCATGAAGTTATTACACATGTAACATCACAAATCTAAATGGCTTAAAATTGGAACTGCTCATTATTTTTTTCTGTCTACAAGGTTAATAAGCTATTACAGCAACATCCAAACAACACAGACCTATAAAGAAAACTTGTTATTATGTCATAACCAAGAGCAGAGATTTGAAATGTAGATTTTTAAAAGGTTTGGGTACAAATCCTGTTTTGAACATGTATCAGTTTTGTGTTATTGGGCAAGTCATTTTCATTCTCTAAGTCTTATCTTAATCATCTATAATAATAAAAGCCTAGCGTGATGCCCTCACATCATCACAAGATGGCCACCCCTGTGTCATCAAAAGATGGCTGCCACAGATGGCCAGCAGGGGAGGGTAGTTGTGGGTGATCAGGCTGGCATGGGAGGGCATTTGGGGGCAAACAGGCCAGCAGAGGAGGGCAGATGGGGGCAATAGAGCTGGCAGGGGAGGGCAGTTGGGGGCAACCAGCATGGCTGTGGAAGGAAGTCAGGGACAACCAGATTTGCAGGGAAGAACAGTTGTGGGCAATTGGGCCAGCAGGGGAAGGCAGTTGTGACAATCAGGCTGGCTGGGGAGGGCATTTGGGGTGATCGGGCCAGCAAGGAAGGACAGTTGGGGGCAATTGGGCTGGCAGAGGAGCAGTTAGGCATCAATCAAAGTGGCAGGGGAGTGGTTAGGGGGCAGTCAGGCAAATGGTTGTTGGGAGCCATCAGAGTTGAGGCAAGCAACTCCGTCTTAAGAAAATACAACTCCATCTTAGAATTAAGTTCCTTCTAGCAGAAGTTATGCAGTGCCCTGTGGGTTTGGCTAGAAGCTAAAGATTAACCAGCCACTTAGCACATCTTGCTCCGGAGGATCTCTGCAACTCCCCTTCCTGATCCTCCCCCATAGCTAGCCCAGCCTTGGAATGTTATACTGCCCTGGCAGTTAGCCAATCCTGTGTTGCCAGATACCTTACCACCTTGTCACTCAGTGCCTAAACCCATTATACACTGTCAAAGACCCCACTGCGTAGGCAACCCTGCCCCCCTTTGTTCCTATTGTATATATACTACTGTTCCAAAAATAAAGTTTGAGACTTGATCAGAACTTTGTCTTGCCTCCATTTCTCTGTGCTCCTGTCCCTTCTTTTCATCCTCCACAGGTCCTCCCTCTCCCCACGTTGTTGTGCCCCGTGGATGGGGGCAAATGGTTAGGAGCCATCAGTCCCGGATTGTGAGAGGGAAGTCCAACTCCTGGTTTAAACCCAATCCCTATGGAATTGGGTCTAAACTGGCAGCTGGACATCCCCTGAGACATCCCAAATTGGAGAGGGTGCAGGCTGGTCTGAGGGACATTCCCCCAGTGCATGAATATTGTGCACCAGGCCTCTAGTCTTCTAATAAAAACACTTATAGTAAAACTGCTGTGGGATGAAATAAAATTATAGAGATAATAAGATTATAAATTTCTAGCACATAGTAAGCATTCAATAATCATTAGCTATTAAAATGCATGTTATGGCCGAAACCGGTTTGGCTCAGTGGTAGAGCATCGGTCTGTGGACTGAAAGGTCCCAGGTTCGATTCCAGTCAAGGGCATGTACCTTGGTTGCGGGCACATCCCTGGTAGAGGGTGTGTAAGAGGCAGCTGATCGATATTTCTCTCTCACTGATGTTTCTAGATCTCTGTCCCTCTCTCCTCCTCTCTGTAAAAAAATCAATAAAGTATATTTTAAAAAAATGCATGTTATGAATCATCTTAGTAATGCACTAGCATTTGTAAAATATAGAGGAAGCCTTGCATTTTAAACAAATCATCAACCTTAACCTAATAGAAAAGTTTTTAAAAAGAAAAACTCTATCATCAATTTGTGGGGAAAGCTCAAATCATTGCACACATTTTTTAGAAAAATATTCTGTCATCATAGTTCATTTAATCTATAATGTAGAAGGTGCCACTATGGTTTGTCAAAATTAGACAATGTGGCCGGTGAAATTAAAAGCCTAGCTTATTTTAATAAGTAGAAATTAATTGTAGAATCAAAATGGTGGTCAAACCACATTATTTTGGAGATAAGAAAATGGGCAAAGAGAATAAAAATGAAGGATATAAAGACATATTTTATGCCAATTATCTTTTCATAATTTAAAATTTTGAAGAAAAAATATAATGTTCTTCAGTACTCTTTAGACATTTGTTTAATTTTATGCTGTGTTCTTTAAATGTACAAAAGAGAAACACACAAAGTGTTGAGGTAAATCTATGTAAATACTGCATGGATATTGGTGATATTCTCATATCACTTTCTTATAGTATTATATGATGTTTGAAATTTGGCCTCTTGTTCAGGGGTAAATTCCTCCTTTTTCCTCTTTGATGATACTTACATTTACTTTTTTTTTTTTTTTTTTACATAAGAATAAGAAATCAATGGTAGTACTAAGGTAAAATTTGAAACATTTTATGAAAGTAAGATTCATGGTATCCATTCTTAAAGAATTCAGTCAAAATCATTGTTCTCTTATGAGGTTTTGGTGCTTTAAAGTTATCAATGTTGGCCTTTAATCTTGCAGATTCAAATATTTTTTTAACAGAAGAAAAATTAAATTTAAACACATATTCATGGGGAATTCAAATATGCATGAATAGCCCCTCAACAATCTTTTACAAGAGTTTTGATCTGTGTATCTGAGAACTGTTTGCCTATAAAATATATTATAAAATTAATACTACATTAATACTAAAGAAAAGTGCTCTCATGCTTCTGGGTGTTAGTGCTACAGTGAAAACTAGTTATGTCCTAGTTCATGAGAAATGTTAGGCTTTTGGTATTTGCTTGTCTAATGAGCTCACAAGAAATATTACCTACACTTTGGAAAATCCTGGGTGCTTTATTAATTGTTCCTCTAAATTGGCCTATCTCAGGTTATTCTGTCCTTAAATAGCTAATTGTTCCTTTCTCTGTGTTCCCATAATACTCTACTCACATCATTATTATAGCACAAGAATAGATTTCCATATAATTATTTTTTTATATTTTATGTCTTCCCCACTAAACTTGGAACTACTTGAGACCAGAGACCTGGCATTCTTTAAAGTTAATAGACCAACACCTAACTCTGGCGAGGATCCAGACCATACTTGGCACATGGTAGTAACAAGCACTAATACAGGTTCCTTGAAGTTTATTACTTTAGACAGTTCTCATGGATCTAGTTAAAATGTTGTGGTAATATGCTATTTCGGGATAGATGGTAAGTGGGAAAGTATCATTTATTGCATGAATGTCTACTGTTTGCATTGGGTATTATGTGTCATTCAATCATACTAATAACACCTGCAAAGTGGTAGCATCCATACCCTCATTTTTTATATTAGGATGTTTTCTTTCAATATAGTTTCTAAATCTGCCCAGTTCACAAAATCCCTAAAGGAATCAGTATTTAAAATAATAACTTTCCCCCCCAAAGCCATCATGCTATTATCTAATCTTATGACCAGCTATACATGATCAAGTTAAGGTTAGGGAAAGGGTGGCAGTTTAAAGCAGAACCGGGACACTTTCTAAAAGGACAGGCACATAACAATTACATGGAAGTAAAGTTTTACTCAAATAATGGAAGGAAAGTGATTTTTTAATTTCAAGTCTTTAGAGAGCATCTATTAATTGATTGTTTATTCCATATTATATTGGGATATTAAGATTAACAAAAAGTTGTCTCTAATTTCAAAAGGAGTTTACTACCTTAGTGGAAGAAGATAAAATTTTAGTCAAATACATTTTCTGTTATAGGGATTATAAGCATCTATGACATACATATGAAGTAATATAAAAGGTATTTAAAAACATGAACACTGGCACATCAGACAAAATTGAATTCGAGACCTGACCCTGTTATTGATATGACTATAAGATCTTGGTCAAATTATATACTCTTAGCAATAAATTCTTTAGTTGTAAAATTGGAAAAATAATACTAATTTACTCATATGACTGTTTTATTGATTAGCCTAGATGTATACCTTTCATGTAGAAAGTGACTATTTCTAATATTATGTACAGGTACACAATACTAGGTATACCAACTTAAGCAGGTGATTACTAGGTAGACAAAACAAAGGAAAGCTTTCAAAGCTGAGTCTTATGAGAAAGAAAGCAGGTGGTTAGGTTTTATTTTCTTTAAAAAAATGAATGCATGATTAGGGACTCTCTGATAATTAGCATATATTAGAAATATGTAAATTCCCCAGAGGCCAAATCCCCTGCCTAAAGGAAACAAGAATTAATATGGAGACTTTTTTATATAACCAAAATTCCTACACATTTATCTAGTTTGAGGTTGACAAAACATGGGAAAGATACTTTGAACTCACCCATTTCTAGTTAAAATATTTTTAAATCCAACAATCATATTGAATTTGAATAAAATTTCCAACAATTAGCTTTCAATAGAAAGTGCAGAATAGCTGAAACCGGTTTGGCTCAGTGGTAGAGCATCAGTCTGCGGACTAAAAAGTCCCGGGTTCCATTCCGGTCAAGGGCATGTACCTTGGTTGCGGGCAAATCCTGGTAGGGGGTATGCAAGGGGGTATGCAAGAGGCAGCTGGTTGATGTTTCTCACTCGTCGACGTTTCTAGCGCTATATCTCTCTCCCTTCCTCTCTGTAAAAAATCAAGTAAATAAATAAATAAATAAATAAATAAATAAATAAATAAATTTAGTGTACATGCTTCCAGTTTCATCTCTTCATAATCCAAGCTCCAGAGTATGATCCAACACATGTGACTTAAATTGTGTCTTTCTTCTTAAAACACTCCAATGGCCTGGCTCAGTGGATAGAGTGTCAGCCTGCAGACTGAAGGGTCCCAGGTTTGACTCTGGCCAAGGGCACATGCCTGGGTTGCAGGCTTGATCCCCAGTAGGGAGTTTGTGGGAAGCAGCAGATCAATGGTTCTCATCATTGATGTTTCTATCTCTCTCTCCTTCTCCCTTCCTCTCTGAAATCAATAAAGAAACAAAAAAGAACGTGCAGAATAAACTAATCAAGAGTAGATAGTGAGTATGATGGGGTATATAATAAAATCCAGTCACATTGTTGCATTGGTGAGACTGGTGAGCATGAATTTAAATGAGATACAAACTAAAAAATGATTTCTGAATCTCTAGAGTCAAGCTTCACTAAACACGCCATTTATCCTCTGAATATGCACTGTGTACCCAATGCATGGTCAAATACTACTCGAATTCATTAAAATTGAACTTGCGTTGTAATCTACTGATCTTCACAGTGCACCAAAGGAGTCACTATATTTCATCAAGCAAATATTTGGAATTCTTTTTTTTTTTAAATAAACATTTAGAATTCTTTTTTTAAAAATTATAGAATATATACTATTTGAAGAAATAGTATCTGCCACTCTGTTAGCAACTTAGTCCTTGGATCTGGCTGATGTCTTCTCTGACCTTTCATAGGGTGTCTACAGGAAGATTAATTGGTGAACTTACCTTGGAGTTAAGCCTATTGTTCAATTTTTCAAAGTATTATATACATTTTTAACTCAAATATAAATTCAAAGTACTTTTATTTTAGCTCTAGGGGACTAATCTTTTCCCTACTGTATTAGGAGAATATGAATAACTCCCTTATTGCACTGATATTTTTTATTTGAAATTATAGACTGTGATAGACTATCCACTATCTCTTTATGTGGCCTCCTAGAGAGATGTGGCACCCTCTCACCACTTCTCTACTTTTTATCATTCAACCTTTTTGTCAGTTCTGCTACTTTTCTCCCTCCAGGCTTTTTTGTCCCTTTCATTAACCTGCAGGGGCTTGGTCTGTATCACAATATCCCTTCTGATTGTCACACTAGGAATAGGTGACCCTTGCCTCATCAGCTGCCCAGCCGCTGCATCACACAGTCTTTGTGTTGTATCTCTCCCTGCTGTGTTTTTCTTTCTCTGTAGTGCTAGTGATACTCAAGAGATGGTTTAAGTGCCCACAGTGACATTCCAAAGCATTCAGAATTGTGTCTTTTCCTATGAGTGAAAATTCATTTGACCTGAGAATGAGAATACAGTTGATTTCTTGCTTCTAAACTTATTCCTATGGTTTTACTGCAGCAAAGTCTAGAGGGCCAGCATACTTTATAAACACTGTTTAAAGGGGAGGGCTTTTTGAAAAATAAGAAATTATTTTCTCAATTTTCTCTTTCTTAGATTATTATACATTCTGAACTTTTGAATATTTGTGAAAAATGTATGTATGTATTGTATGTAAAGCATTGGATCGAGTGATGCAAGGATTAAAATATTAATAGAAAATCTGATTTTTGAATTGTTTTTCCAGGGATGAAAATGTATTTGGGATAATGGAGCCACATTTCTTTTTCTTTTTTAAAATATATTTTATTGATTTTTTACAGAGAGGAAGGGAGAGGGGTAGAGAGTTAGAAACATCGATGAGAGAGAAAACATTAATCAGCTGCCTCCTGCACACTTCCCACTGGGTATGTGCCCTCAACCAAGGCACATGTTCTTCACCAGAATCAAACCTGGGACCCTTGAGTCCGCAGGCTGACACTCTATCCATTGAGCCAAACCAGTTAGGGCAAGAGCCACATTTCTTAACCTTGTCAGCTATGTATCCAGTGCTACAGTAGTTTGAGAGGTGATATTTATAAAGAATAGCCCAACCTAATTCTAATTAAGTCTAGAATTCATCATTCACTACATACCATGTTTCCCCGAAAATAAGGCATCCTCCAAAAATAAGACCTAGTGCATGGAAAGATAAGACATCCCCTGAAAATAAGACCTAGCGCAACTTTGGGAGAAAAAACTAATATAAGACACTGTCTTATCTTTGGGGAAACAGGGTAGATACAAATTATCTGAGTTGTCTAAATCTCTTGTTTTATTCCTCTGCAAAACTGCAAATAATAATAACAATACTTATATCATGTTATTGTTAAAAGGGTTTAATGAGGTCAGTTATGCAAAACACCTAGTGAGGAAGCACTCAGTGGGTTTGTTATATTTATTTTTTCTCTTTTATTTCTTATATAAATTTTTTTCCCTTCTCAAGGATATTTGTTCTACATTGCCAACTTCAAATGCTCTTTGAGCTTAACTTTAGCAAAAACTCTTTCTTCACCAAAATATTTTTATTTCATACAACTATATCCTGAAATTGTACATTTACAGAATTCTTCACTTACTATTCAAGTTTATGTTTGCCAACTATTATTTTTTCTATACAAAATAAATAATAAAATGATCTCATCATTCATCACTTTTTAAAATATGGACTTTAGTGATTTCTTATTTGTATACACATTTTAGTGTTTTTCTCAATTATTCAATTTATTTTAAGCAATACAGTTGCAAAAAAAAGAGTATTTGTATATACAGTAGTGTTATTTTAAAATACAGTTATAGACCTTGATATTTTTATTTTATTTAAGGAGAACATTCTATTTAAAAATTTTATTATAATTCCTTCTATGTATACCTCTATAGCAGAAAATGTATTATATTTATGAAAAAATATGATGGAGCTTTCCCTCTCACTTATTTAGCTATTTCTTTGTTCTTTATTTAAAGACTTGTATTTGAAGGGGAAACTGCATTTACAGTGGAAAATAACATAGAACTTCTATTGCTTCCTCTAATTTCCCATGTTTTTAGTCTTTATTCAACATCTACATGGTAATATCTTATTTATATATTCATAAATATTTATAAGAATAAGATACATATAATTTTATTAGCCTAAATCTCTGAAAATATAGCAATAACTAATGCAAGAACAAGAGAGCTGTTTGTCTAAAGGCTATTAGGAAGAAATGTAAGGATTCAGTAGTTGTATACTCTCATCAAAACCAATGCATATTTAAAAATGTGAAATAGAACAAGCTCAAAATTGTGTAACATTGAGCATTTAATTGACAGATTTATTTTACATTTGTACTTTAATTTTATGTGAGTTAAAATACAGTGCTTTCATACATTGTTTTGTACCATTCACTGAGGAATCCTGGCTCAACTTGTGAACCAATATTTCTGATCAGTTCCCATAATGCATCTACAGAGAAATATGTTTACATGCTACCTGCTAATCTAATGAATAATGATCTTTTGTGGAAGGTTTCATTTAAATATATATATATAATATTGGCATCAGAAGGTAAAATAGTATAATTCTTCAGAGTTCTCTATAAAAAATAAACATTACTGAACATTTGTTATATTTAAAATATTGGGGTAGGAGAAAACGGCAGCTGATTAGACAGATGGTCATGCACTTGCTTCAGAACCATTTTGGAAATATAAATAAATTGGAGAGCATTCACCTGGAATTGCCAACTGAGGTCCAGCTGAGGAGGAAACATAGCAAGGAAGGAAAGAAAACACCTGGAGACCAGGGGAAAGGGCGAGGCTGTGAGAGGAGCTGGCCCAGCCTCCAGAAATGGCAGGCCAACAGGCCAAGAATGGGGAGGGAGAGCTGAGCTATGGGAGAGTCTGTTCCCTTAGGAGATAGAGGCCTGGGACCAAGGCTGGGCTCCAGGGATCAGAGCACCAGAGCCGAACCCGTGGCCCATGTAACATCCAGCAGTAAAAGGCAGTGAAGCTACTGGCCATAGTGGAACCTGTAACCCATGGACCAGAGCAGGTTGGAGAGAAAGCAGCAGTTTTCTTGTGATTTTTGCTTTTTTTTTTATTCTAAATCCAGAGCATGGGAGTTTTCATTTGCAGTTATTCACCGGAGAGTTTGGTGCAGGGAGGGAGATGAGAACTTGAGGTGCCAGAAGAGAGGATGGGGTGGAAAGCATTTCAGGGAAACATGGAAAAGCAGGAGCCAGGAGTCCTGCCTTTGGTAATTTGTGCACACCCAAACCAAACAGCCATTGGCCATTTTTCATGAGAAGAACTAGCCCCTCTCAGTAGCCTCAGGGCAGGAAAACAAAAAACAAAAAACAACAATATCCTAGAAGAGATAACCCAAGCCACCCTCAGAAGCCCTGCCTACTACACCCTGCATTTTGAGCTTTTCAGAGGAAGCAAAAGCAGAGGCTATGCCTATGGGCTTGAACAGTCTCAGGAGTATCAGTGACTGGGCTGGGGAAGGGGCCACTTGTCCGACTATATTGGAAACCAGACTAATACGTTCTCCTCATAGGAAAGTTGACAGAAACTCCAGGTTTCCAGCTGAGCCTACTGGATTGCATACAAGAATCTTGGCCCAGCTAAGAGCAGAGTCACATTTCGGGCCACTTGCAGAAGAGCACCTCTGGGACAGGGAAGCACACCCACCACATTCCCTGAAATCTAAACAGCAGCCCCCTCCCACATACACCTAAAGCCCTTTTAGAAACTGACTTTGGATTGATTAACAGCTGGCTAGCAGGCAAAGGCAGGCTGAGGCAGAGCTTGGAGAACCAGGAGAAATTTGCTGACCTAGCCCTGGGCCCTGTACTACTGCCAAACTTGTTTAGAGGGCAGATTGGCCCCTCCTGCTCGCAGCTAAGGCCTATAGAGACAGACACACACTGTGGATCACTTGGAGCTTCAAGCAGGTCACTGAAAGCCAAAGGAGGATAGCTTTTAACAGTGGTTAGCACCAAAATATCTCATGGGCAGACATGACGGTTAGCCAAAGTCAGAAGAGTGAGATTCAAAGGGAGCCCCCGTGGGACAATAAACTTGCCTGAAAGGAATGCCTCTTCCCACCTTTTTTTTTTTTACTCCTTTACTTTTTTGAAGTTTTCTCTCTTTCTTTTTTCATTTTTTATTTATCTTTTTTATCTCTCTGCTTTATTTATTTTTTATTTTATTTTATTATTTTAAAATATATTTTATTGATTTTTTACAAAGAGGAAGGGAGGGCGATAGAGAGTTAGAAACATCCATGAGAGAGAAACATCGATCAGGCATATCCCTTGTAGGGGGTGTGCAGGAGGCAGCTGATCAATGTTTCTCTCTCATGGATGTTTTTAACTCTATATCCCTCTTCCTTCCTCTCTGTAAAAAAAATCAATAAAAATATAGTTTTAAAACTATTTGGAAATAGCCCAAGTGCCAATCAGTAGATGAGGGGATAAAAAAACTGTGGTTCATCTACACAATAGAAATTTTCTGGGCCTTTCTACCTTAACCAGGAAGTATAGCATATTAGATTTGGGCACTGAAACTGATCTTGGACTAATCATTTATTATTACTAAGATTGAATTTTCTCATTTATAAAGTAGATATAGTCAGGATGATTACTATAGTCATTAGATATATTTAGTGAGATAATGAAATATGTCAAGTATAGTAACATATATGTATTTGTATATGTATATGTATGTGTATATGTATATGTATATGTATATGTAGACATACATATATATAATAATATGAAATATATTATATATATATATATATATAATCATTTGTATATTAAATAGTATCAGCTGTACACAAAATACCTAATAATATTATTGACTTTATAGTTCTTTTTTTATAATTTTAAGATCTTAGGATCATTTTACAGTGGTAATCCAAACCACTCTAGGCCACATGAAAAAAATCATGAAATGAATACTTAGAAAAAATTGTTATTTGTTTCATGCAAAGTAAGAAAAACACAATTCCATCTATTCAAAGAATACTCAGTAAATCACATTCCTAATAGATAATATTAATTAACCATCTTTTAAGGACTAAGGCAGTATTGGCAAACTGTGTCTCGCTAGCCACATGTGGTTTGCCGCTCTGTTGACTAATGAATTTGCTGACCACTGGACTAAGGTACTGTAAAAAGATAAGCACTGTTTACCTTGGTTTAAAGATTAAAAAATTGAGGCTCAGAGTGTTTAGATGAGTTATTCAAAGTTCCATTGCAGGCATTGGATAGCAGAGATTTCAATCTAGTTTAATAATATTCAAAGATTATACTTAAAATTCCAAATTGAAAAGTTTGATGGATATGTTAATGCACTGCCAAGATCTCCCTAGTAAATGGTATATTTCTTCAACTATTTTCTTGGAGGATTTAATCTGTCACACAAATAGACAATAGTCTACTGTATGTATCCCTTAAATTACCTTCTAGTTTTTCAACTAGTTTTAATTTTTGTTATTTTAGAAAATGTATTTTAAATGACATTTATTCATCCTTTCTGCTATATTTCCTATCCATAGAGCATGTGATAAAATTGTCAATTTTTAATGTATAATTGAAAGTAAGTGCAATAAATCTTCACTATGGAATAGATATCTTTACCAAGAAAACTCTCTCTGTGATCACATTTTTGCAAACTGAACCATATCTACCTGGTTTTGCTGTAATGGAGGGACTTTTAGACTGTGGGTTAGAAAGGCTGAGTTCAGGTAATTAGCTGGATAACAAAGGGCAGTCCTACCTTCTCTTGGCTTCTTACCTCAAACATAAAATGTTTCTATCTAATTATTTCAGGCCCTTCCAATTCCTATCTAATAAAAGAGTGATATGCAAATCAACCACCACTGTGCTACACCCACAAGCCACAACCACAAACCAATCAGGTGTTAGTATGCAAATTAACCCAACCAAGATGGCTTTGGCCACAGAAAGAATAGGAGGGAAGCCTGAGTTTCCTTGGCGATGGAGGAAGCCAAGCTTTCTGCACACCCTGGCTGGCCCAGGCCTCCATTTAAGGCTACAAAGTTTCAACTGTAGAAGATAAATAAATCCCAGACACCAGGGCCTCCACTTGGGGCACTAGGAGGCATGGCCAGCCTGCAAATCACCACAGGCCCCTCACTCAGGCCTCCCCACATCCCAAGGGAACCCCCACCCTGATCCGGGACACCCTTCAGGGAAAACCAGCTGGCCCCCACTCATGCAACACGCCTCTATACTATCTAATAAAAGAGTAATAGCAGATTGACCATCATTCCAACACACAAGATGGCTTCCCCCATTTGGTCAAAGATCCTGCCCCAATGTGGACACAAGATGGCCAGTAGAGGAGGGCAGTTGGGAGGGACCAAACCTGCAGGGGAGGGCAGTCACGGGTGACTAGACTAGCAGAGGAGGGAAGTTGGGGGCAAAGCAGGCTGGCAGGAGAGCAGTTAGACATCAATCAGGCTGGCATGGGAGTGATTAAGGTGGTGATCAGGCTGGCAGGCAGAAGTGGTTAGGGGCAATCAAGAAGGCAGGTAGGTGAGCAGTTGTGAACCAGCAGTCCTGGATTGTGAGAGGGATGTCCGACTCCCTGATTAGGCCTGATTGAGGGGTCCCAGATTGAAGAGGGTGCAGGCTGGACTAAAGACACCCCCCATGCACAAATTTCATGCACCGGGCCTCTAATATATAGAGGCCCGGAGCATGAAATATATATATTTCTTAAACTGGCAGTCGGGCATCCCCTGAGGGTCCCAGATTGGATAGGGTGTAGGCCGGGCTGAGGGACACTGCCCCCTCCACACTCCGCCCCCCCCCCCCCCCCCCGGGCAAGAATTTCATGCACCAGAACACTAGTTTGATTATAACTTTGTTCAGCACAAGGCCACTAGTTAGATTATAAACACCAGGTAGTAGAAAATTCCTGAATCTGAGAAACACTGCCCCTCCCCACCCCCTCCATGCATGAATTTCATGCACCAGGCCACTAGTTATAAACACCAGATAGTAGAAACTTCCTGAATCTCCATATTGAAATTTTTTGGCATTAAGATTCCATTCCCTCTAGTCTTTCTATGATGTAGTTAATGTACTGAAAACAACTACTTAAAAAATATTTACTATAGTCTTAAAGAAACCCTTTTGTTAATCATTTATAGTGAGAATTATACCTTTCTAATTTATGTTTTTTTAACAAATTCAGATTTACCTACTGAAATATTTTACTTATTCAAGAAAATTTGACCTTTGAAAGTGTGGTAGAGGCTACTTCTAAAACTGTCACTCTTTGGAATGTAATTTCAAAGGTGAAAAATGGCACCATAGTGAGGGCACATTTTTAACATTCCTTGACAATAAAATTCCCCTCTTTCAGTAAGTTTACTAGTTTTTGTGACTAAGGACATTACCTTTTGGTATACTGAATGTTTAGAGATTCTGAACTGCATTCAAAGGCAGTTATATGTTTCTTTGAAAATAGCTTTGGCATCCTTAATACCCTCTGAGAACACAGAAGTACACAGAGGTTTCATTATCACTGTTTTGGGAATAATGTACACTGAGCTTCATTTCTCCAGATAAAATTATGTAAAAATTACTTATTTTGCCAAGTTATGTTGGGGAAAGTATTTATTATATTGACTAATCTTGGCTCAAGCTAAATATCAAAACTATTGATTCAGGCTGAAACATAAAGGTTTAACCAAACAAAGATTGAACAAATGGTACAAAAAAGACTCTTCCAGCGTTGGTGGTATAGTGGTGAGCATAGCTGCCTTCCAAAAAAGACTCTTCCAAAGGAAAAGTGCTATATATATTAGGGATTATATAAAAATTTAAAAATTATACTTTGCAGGATGTCTCTTAATCACAGTGTCAGAGAGAATATAAAAATCAATGTTTGTCAAGTTATAGGTCACTTATCTAGATAGACTCAAATATTAACTTCAGTAGTTTCTGAACATGACTACCACATCTTGAAGTTCTTAGACTGCCCACACAAAATTAATTGTGTGTTTTTTTTCTTCTCTTCCATGGAAGTTGTTTTTCATGTTTATTGCACTCAATTTCTTTTCTTTCTTTTACAAATTCTCTTCCCTTATCTAGATTAATAAAAGGGTAATATGCTAATTAGACTGGGAGACCTTCCAGGGGGCCTTCAGGACATCCTTCCAGACAAAGCCATGGTGGTGGCCTAGGCAGAGGTGGTTAGGGGCAATCAATCCAGGAGGGGAGGGCAGTTGGGGGCCATCAGGCCAGCGGGATGGGGGGCTGTTAGGAGTGATCTGGCTGTTGGGGGGGGCAGTTGGGGGCAAGCAGGCTGGCAGAGGGGGGCAGTTGGGGGCAATCAGGCCAGCAGGCAAAGTGGTTAGGGGCAATCAAACAGGCAGGCAGGTGAGCAGTTAGGAGCCAGTGGTACCAGATTGCAAGATGGACATCCCCTGAGGGTCCCAGATTGGAGAGGGTGTAGGCCAGGCTGAGGGACACTGCTCCCCTGCCAGCGCCCTCCTCCCCACTTCATGAATTTCCCGTTCATGAATTTCGTGCAAAACTTCCTGAATCCATGAACATTTGATTATACAATAAAAAATAAGCACAAAATAAATATTAATTAAAGATGGGTTAAATCTAGTCTGAAAAAAAAATTTATAATCTGCCTTAACTTCCTAAAAATAGTAAGTTTATATAAACCAACAGTCAGAAAGAATATAACCCAACTTCATTGATGGAACACTTTTTCAATTCCAAATATAACTCTTTGAATTTTTGTATATTGATTATATGACTCGTCTGGGTATGAAGAGGCATCAATAAAAACATAACTCTTCTTTTAACTCTTCAGGTACAAGCTGAAATTGGAAAAATAAAATTAGAATTATCTCTTTTCCTAATGTTTTCAGTAATTTCTGTTTTATTTTTATTTTTCATCCTTTAGCAAAATCTTATGCAGATCTCAGTACTTTGTGATCAATTATATAGCTAAAGTCACTTATATATAATGAAAAAATCTTTGTCCTGTATAAGTTAAACCTTTTACTGCTTTCAGAAATTCCACTTGGTCTTTCACCTGCTTCCCACTCAGAATGGTGAGAGGAATATTATCTTTTCTACTTTTGACCACTTTTGCCAGACTGCTTCTGAATACACCAGAAGTGGGGGGGGGAAAGGAGTATTAGCTAGAAAAGGCAATATTGGTAATGCTGGAATCTTCTATGAGGCACCTTTGTGTAGCAGTTGCCCATCTATGTTGTGATGTATTTTTGTTGACTCTTCAGATCCCCTTTATTAGGGACTCCAAGAGTGTGTCCTCCATATGGATGACAGGCTTCTTGACTAAATTCTTCTTATGCCCTTGAATGATATGCCCTAAGATTCCACTTTTTCTCCTGGAATCTTCTTATATCAATAGCCAGCCCCCTAAGTAGGATTATTGCAAGATTGCATATAGCCTGGTAAAATTTATAGTACCTGATTATGTCATAAGTAAACTACATATTCTTGATGTAAAATTGGTTAATATTTAAGATAATGTAAGTTATTCTGTGAAAAGTATGCCCATTTTGGAGTCTAATTCTAAGAAATGCATATGGACGTTTGTATAAACTAGCAAATACATATATCTAAATATATTTAAAAAATGGTTAATTCTGAGAGTAAAGTGTTTTTTATTTTATTTTTGTGGTTTTTCACATTTAGCAAAATTTCTACAATTAACATATTTTGCTTTGGTAAATAAAACCAATCAATACTTTTTTAAAAAATGGCATTTTAGATGATTTCAAAGTAAAAGCAAAGGCTATTTTAAAAGTTAATTATTAAAACAGTATATAATGAAGACAAAATGAACACCAGAAAAAAAAGAACATATGATACTATATTAAATTTTAGAGGCAATTTCTAAAACAGGTGGAGTGATTTGAATACTCTCTCCCCAAAAATTCATATCAACCAAGAACTTCAGAATGAGACCTTACTTGGAATAAAGATCTTTGTACATGTACATAAGATAATGATCTTGAGATTATCCTGGTTTCCAGTGGGCCCCCAAGTTAGTGACTGGGGTGCTGATGAAGAAAAGGAGTATTACAATTTAAAGTATAGAGATGCTGTGAGATGCATTAAGAGAGAGGCAGACATTCAAGGTATCCAGCCACAAGCCAAGAAACACCAGAAACTAGGATACAAGGAGGAAACAGATTCTCCCCCAAAGCCACAGAAGGAACCAATCCCAATGACATCTTGATTTTGGACTTCTGGCTTCCACAGCTATGAGAAAGTAAATTTCTGCTGTTTTAAACCTTTAAGTTTATGAAGATGTGTTACAGCAGCCTTACTAAACTAATACAGTCAGAGCTAGGAGCACCTCAAATGGATGATTAATCTATACTTTGGATTTTCTTCACAACATTTAAGGTGACATTCAAGGATATGAATATTAACTCTACAGAGCATGGTGTAGAAAAATTATTACTAAAAGAAAGTTATAAAAAACATTTGCTTTATTTTTTTTTTGGTTTTGGATATGCAGAACTAAATAAGAGAGTTATAATATGTGGATGATGCTTCAATAACTTAATTTGTACTCTCTTACTGTGCCCTTACATAGTGTGTTGTAAATGTTATGGACAGAGTGGGTGGCCTTTTTTCTTGCTGAAATCTTAATTTTTTTTATTAAATCTAAAACCGCATATTCTATTTTTCAGTTTTCTAAAGATGTGTATTTGACTCTATAGAAATATTTAAATAGGTGATATGCTTTTTAAAAAAGTCACTTGCTACAACCCTTCCAATTGAGAAATAGGGTGATGATAAATGCTTGCTACACTAGCATTTTTGATGTGTTGGATAGAATAACAAAGATCACAAAGAGCCATGACAATAATTTCATAGATATTGTTCACCCACATATCATTCTGTTTATAAACAAGCTTTGGTTTTCTATTAATGTGTTTTGGGAAATAATCCTCAGAGTCTTTCCAAATAAAGGTGCACAATAAATAACCAAGCAATCCAGGGCCAGTTATATGGCTTAACCAGAGTTTTGCATCTTGAAATAAGGTTTGAATGAGGGGTGTCAGGAGATGAAATGTACATATTTAGGATGTAGTTTAATACCTTGGGTTTCTGTTTACTTATTTATTTATTTTTTGCTTCATCATTGCCCATTCTTAACCCAAAGAGAGAATATTGTATAAATTAGAATTTAATTTATTGGTGTTTGATATTAACAAAACTGTAATAAACTATTAATATCATTTATTTATTATTATTATATTACTTTTGAAATTTATTTTACTAATATTAAGGTTAATTAATAACATATATTTTTTATACTAAGAATGTTCTAAGTAAATTTATAAAAATTAAAAAAAAAAAAAGTACTGGGAAGTTTCAAAAAAAGTGCGGGTCAAAAATCTATTGAAAGAAGAATTTTTAACCTAGTGTTCACAGTTGGGGTTTTTGAAATCTCTGTTTATGTTCAATTTTATGTACTCATTAGTATGGTGAGTGGCTAATGAGTTTGGTCAGTTTCTCAAAGGATATCAGGACCACTTCATGAGATAGAAAAGATAGGTCATTTTCTAACTAAACCAGAATGGTAAGTTATATTCATTGATTATGGATTCTTGCTTTTTAATTTGGGTAGACAAAGTAAAACACACACACACATACACACACACACACACACACAGGCACTACATATAGTTCAATTTAATAAAGAGGTACAATTTCATTTACAAGACTAAGATTTTTCTTAATACTACAATAAGTTTTAAGAAAAACCAATCATATGTCTAGCTCTACAATAAATAGCAAATTTTAATATCCAAATATATTTGACAGCAGGAGTGCAAAAGTTATGAACACTTTAAATTGATGTTTCTAGTTAAGTAAAATGAAAGAAAAATTGAAGACATAGCTTTGCATTGTAACTGTGAAGGCATAACTGTTCTGGGTAGGGGAAAAGCAAGATAATACAGACCAGATGTAATAATATAGTAATATAGCTCTGGTCTGGAGAAATGGAAATTTAACATATCATTTAGATGAAATCTCTCAAATATTAGAGAAAGCATCTGGTGAATGTCAGTCACTGCATTGTTGAACTCTTTAGCATTGGCCTAAGGAGAAATATGTTAAAATGGGATCATTTATTTTAAGAACTTGATATTTAAATGACACAATTGTTTTATATTATGATGGAAAAGCTGTCTAAAATATGCATAGATGTGGCCCAGGTGACATGGGAAGCTGAGCCACTGGGACCGATAGGACCCCTACAACCAGGTCACTCTACCAATTCCAGTTGACATAGCAGTTCTACTTGATATTAGAAACAAACAAACACAGGAAAGCAGCTAAAATGTGGATGAAAAAAAGCTGTCTAAATGAAAGGACCAAAGAAATCTCCAGAAAAAGAACTAAATTAAAGGTAAGCAAGCAAATTATTAAATACAGAACTTAAAACAATGGTTATAAGGATGCTCAAGGATCATAATGAGAGCTTCAAGGATCTTAATGAGAATTTGAAGGAATTAATGAAAACATCAAAGACATGAAAAAGAACCAGTCAGAAATGAAGCATGCACTAACTGAAATGAAGTAAAATGAAGAATAATTTACAGGGAATCAACAGTAGAGTAGAGGATTCCTGGAACAAATTAGCTATTTGGGAAATGAGAAAGCAAAAAACACCCAATCAGAATAACATAAATGAAAAATATGAAGATAGTGTAAGGAGAATCTGGGACAACTTCAAGCACATCAACATTCATATCATGGGAGTGCCAGAAAGAGAAGAGAGAGAGGACAAGATGTTGAAAACCTATTTGAAGAAATAATGATATAAAGCTTCCCTTACTTGGTGAAAGAAATAAACTTACAAGTCTTAAGAGTGCAGAGTATTCCAAAGAAGAACCCAAAGATACCCAAACCAAGAAACATCATAATTAAAATGTGAAAGGTTAAAGACAAAGAGACACTCTTAAAAGCAAGAAGATAAAAACAGTTACCTATAAGTGAGCACCCATATGATTGTCAGCTGATTTCTCAACAGAAACTGCAGGCCAGAAGGGAGTGGCAATAAATATTCAAAATAATAAATTGCAAGGACCTACAACCAGGATTACTTTACTTAGAAAAGCTATAATTTCAAAATAAAAGTCAGATAAAGAGCTTCACAGACAAGAAAAAGTTAAAGGAATAATGACCACAAAATCAGTATTACATGAAATGTTGAAGGGTAGTCTTTAAGGAAAAAAAAAAATAGAAAAAGATGAAGAAGAAAAATAACAAAAATACAAGCAATAAAATGGCAATAAATACATAGCTATCAATAATTGAATCTAAAAATAAAAACAAACTAACTAAGGAATCTAATGAACAAAATAAACTGATGAATAAAATAGAACCAGAGGCATGGAAACATAAACCATATTGACAAATCTCAAAGGGAAGGAAGGGGGCAGGGAGAGATTAACCAAAGAAGATATGCATAAATGCATTACCTAGGATACAAACAATAGGGGCATGAAGGCCTGGATGGGGCAGCAATGGGATGGACTGGGGCAATTGAGGGAAAAGGAAGGCACCTATAATATTCTCAATAATAAAGATTTATAAAAAAATATTATAAATAAAATATAGGGGGAAAATTTCTTAACATTGGTCTTAGGATGATTTTTGGATATAACATTAAAAACATAGGCAATAAAAAGGTAAATATATAGGGTATCAAATTAAAAGGGATCTGCATAGCAAAGGAAACAGTCAACAAAATGAAAAAGCAACCTATGAATGAGAGAAAATATTTGCAAACTATATATCTGATATGGGGTTAATATCCAAAATATATAAGGAGCTCATACAACCAAGTAGCAAAAATAAATAAATAAATAAATAAATACAAAATGACTGTCCTATAAATGTGCTTTATAGCATAGTAACTCTAGTTTATAATACTATATTTTATATTTGAAATTTGCTGAGAGTTGATCATAAGTATTCTCACCAAAGAAAAAAGGTAACTATGTGTGAATTAGCTTGACTGTGATAATCATTTGACAATGCATATGGATATCAAAGCATTGGCCTCACTGACAATGACAAAAATAGAAAAAGTAAAAAATATAATTTAAAATATCACTACACTAAAAATGCCAATATTAATATAATTTTGCCTTTTATTTAGTTACTTTTAGTCAATGCTTTATTCTCTTTCATGTTGTTTTCAAAGACAACAGATTAATATTAATTAATATTCATAAATTAGTTAAATAATCTATAACTAAAATGAGTATATATATATATATATACACATACATACATATATATATATGTATGTGTATATATAATGAAGTGTATATACTGTATATATGTATGTGTATATATACAGTATATACACTTCATTATATGTTATATAAACATACAGAGAACAAATAAAAATATATTCATTCCATAACATGCAAACTTAAATAAACATCATTACATGAGAATGTCTAATGTTGTACAGAGCTCATGGAACAAAAATCAGAATAAGAATAAGAAATAACTTTTTCCTAAATTGTTCCTAAAACTTCAAACCTACTAGTCATTTCCATCTGCATCTAAAAGGCAACATCCTAATAACTCCTAATATTAATAGTTGTAGGTAGTATTTGGAAAACAGTACTTGCCTTTCACATCTGGAAGCCAAGAAAATGTGCACAAGTGCCAACTACTATTCTGTGTTCTTGGTGACTTTTTTGCCCATTGATTACCAGGCCATTGGAACCTTGATTGCATATATGTTTACTCTTACAGATCTCCGTGGTGGGGTGAATAGATCATGCTTGGATCCTGGCAGGGAGGAGGTTAAACGTTAGCGAAGCAGCCATAGGCTCCTGATCTCCACTAACAGAGAGTGTTACAGCAGGGATCCCCAGAAAGAGTGTGGTGAGCCTAATTGGCAACAGCTGCTGGATTCCTTGGATGTAAAGAATAGAAGTAAGAGAAGAAGGATATGTAGACTTGAAAGTATATCTCTTCATTAAATAGCACTTTTGTGTTGGTGAAAACCCAAGAAGTTGCTATTAAAGGGTCAGATTAACCATCAGAAGGAATTACCCTATCTTTTATATCTTTTGACCCACTAATTCTTTAGTCACACAAGGAGATAACATGGATTACATAACTTCGAAAATTCCTTCAGATTTGATGTTCAATAGTTCATTCCTGATTTCATTGATTCTTCTTGAAATCGGTTTAAATCTTGAAATTTAGATCTTAAATAATATTTTAAGTTTTGTTTGTTGTTGTTTGTTTTGTTTTTTATTCTCAGTTTCTTTGTTGTGAAATTGAGCAAATAATATCTAACTTACAAAACAGTGGAAAGACAATTTAGTGCTCAACACGCAGTAGAGCAAAATTGTTATGAGCCTATTTGCAAATGTAAGGGAAATTTAAAGGTAAGTCAGAAAATATGTTTACATGTTATACAAAAGATTCCTTACTGAAATGACTAAAGATTATAATAATTTCCTTAATTATACCTCACCTCTTAGGATCTTTGATGACATATCCAGGCTTTTGTATCTATGCTTTAATTTTGTACTTTTAATTCACATTTAAATCCACATTTGACAATCTTAAGTCTTAAGGCTGTCTGAAGTTTTCTCACATTTGGCATAGCTGATGATTATAACCATTATCTCAATTATATTAAGTTTAAGAGACATACCTTTTATCACTAGCAAAACATTCTTTTTTATTGTTTTATATTTGCTTTAAAAATAACACAGCAAAGTGCAAAGGGAAATTCTGAAATGTTTATTTGTCTTTTGGCACAAAATTCTAAATTCTGAGTTCAGAAGGCATGGGGGAACAAGTTATAACAGGGAAGTTTAGATGGTATAAAAACCAAACTTGCAAATATCAAATGCCTATAAACATGACATATCCTCCACCATGTTGCAAATCACTTATTTGATAAAATTATTTTCCAGTTTTATCTTTTGCAATTTTCAAGCAAATTTTAAGCATTTTACATTTCCTCATCTAAAATGTCATAAATAGTGAAAAATCTGAAGATCTTTACAATGTATCTATCTGTTTCCTGATTTCTAAAGTATATATAAAAAATTTAATCTAGTTTCTATTAGGCTGTTTTAATATGTAGATGACTATGAGCTATAAATATTATTAATTGATAATTTATGTTACACATCTTCAATTTAGAAACAAACAAAAATAGACAAAACAAATAGTAAAGATAAGCAGAACAGAAATAGCCACTATTAACATTTTAGTTTATAGCTAGATTTTTTTTCTCTGTATAATTATGCAGTAATTTATTGATAAAATATGAAACTAAACAATATTATATTACATTATGAATTAGGTTGACACAATATATCCATTGACAACATAATATTTTTGAACACTTTCAAAGAAGATTCTGGTATTAGAGATTACAGACTCAGATAATACAAAATTATCTTTTATCCCCATTGATTCTACTAAATAATCTATTTATTCTGTAGAGAAAAAATACCTAACAAAAGTGAATGATTTCTATATCTTCTTTGTAATGTTTCAAAAGTTTCCACATTCACCAGTTTCTTTGTTGCAATTAATCAAAATATCAACTACCAAAATTTAGACCTTTTTAAAAACGTAAGTTTATTTGTAATAACTATCTTCAATAACTCTGTATTTATATATACCTGGGGGAATGCACAAGTATAAATATTGCTAGCTTTAATATATATATTTAAAAGATGTACTCTTTATACTATTGCAAAAGGATAAGACTTTTCTTCCCACTCTAAAAATCTCTTCCATACTGACGGGATTCTCAATGCATTTGAACCAAGACTCAGGAGCACTTGGCAAAGAGGAGTTTGGGACAACTGACCGGAGCCAGATTTTCTCTCTTCTCAGTTAGGCAACTGAAAACTGGAGAGCTAGATTTAAATAGTAAGAGCAAAGTTTAAATATTAGAAAAATAAAGAGAGGAAATGCAACAAGCTTCTTCAAAATACATGCCTGAGGTGAGAATAGCTTGTTATGGCAGCTCGCAGATGAAATGTTTAGTTCTGAATCTTCAGGTTCATATTCTGCCAGTCTTTTTCTCAGGTCTCTGATTCTTCTTGGGTTAGAATTTCTTTTATGTTCTATAGGCTGCTGTTTGTTGGAATTTCTTCTCTAATTCCTTTTCAGCCATGCTCAGCTGCTGCTGAATTCGGGGTAGGTAATGCTTGGCTGTCACTAGATTCTCCACCAGACACTTGTGATTTTCTGTCTCAAGTGTCTTCTGAAAGCCAGTCTTTAAAGTGGCAATTCTGTTTTCCACTCAAGTCTTGGGCGTCTATAAAATCCTTTAGATTTCCTCAGTCAAGCTGTAAATCACGCCATGCTCTTTCTAGCTTTGACTTTTCATCCAATGTGTTTATAGCCTGCATTTCAATGGTCTTCAGCCCTAACTTCAATTTCTCATTTTGTTCTTAAAGTCTTAAAATTTCCCTGTTTCCACTTTTTTTAAAAAGTGAATCAGGTTTTGGCTTTATGATGTCTATGACAGGTTTGTTTGTTTGTTTGTTTATTTATTTATTTATTTTAATTTTTAGAAATGTGCCTCAGGCATGAAACAGCCCTGGCCACCAACACAGATGAACTAAGGACTGTACATCTGCTTTGCCCCTGATTGATATAAGAATAACACCACCAATCAGATGTCTCATTGCCCATTGCTAGGGGGAATGATGGGCTTTTTAGTGGAAGATGTCAGTTCTGCCTTTTCAAATTCTGCAACTTGTTCTAATTACTCTGGTTTCAAATTCAAATGTATCTGTTTGCAGCTTGGGTTAGTTTTACTTGAGGTACCACTTCTCAGCTTGCGGGAAAAGCTGCCCCAGAAGTAACTCCTTGGTGTAAGCTCCTTGTGGCCCAGAGCCTGCAGCCCATTCAGAGCCGCAGAGACTTTGTCGGAGGTGAAAGCCTCAGGCCTCCCCCAGCCTGCTTTCCTTGAGGTCTTTGAAGCAGGAATCTATAGTTTTGAGTCTCAAGCCTCTTTTTGAGCAGACAAAACACATATAATTAATAACTTCATTCTGTTGGTGCTCATTTATGCCCTACTCTGCCAGGTGGCAATTAGCAGCAGCCTTGAGGAGCAAGAGGGTCCTGGCACAATCCCTCAAAACTGAGCACTGCCCCTGGTTGGACCTCAGAGGATGCAGAGTGGGGCGGGTTGTTTAGAAGCCTTGGATTGCTAATAGGAAAGGAGGCCTAGACCTTTTTTAATCACTACAGGTAACATCAAATATTTTCTGTAGCTTTCAGTAAGGAATGAAAATTGGCTTTATACAGCAAAATAAATAATCACAACCATAAACAATAGAGACAGCAGATGATTTTTATGAACAATAAACAAGTCTTATAATTTACCGCTTAGATCAGCTGGTGTGACAAGAATTTTTAAACATACAGTACCTGAGTATTTTGTCTGGGGCACTGCCTTCTTCTCTCTTAAATTGTTGAATAATAATAATAATAAATGACAACAGCCAATACAACAATCACTGGCCAGAGTAAACGAATCAAAATTTTGCCTAAAAAAATACATCTTTTGGAGTGATGCAGAATTTTAGCAATTGCATTATGTGTGCCATGAGATGAAAAAGGTTGAGCATTGTTGCTTTAGGTGAATTAACATTATATGAATCAGAATCAGAATCACAGATGGGACTTTTCTTCCTTTGAAAGTATGTTTTAATTGAAAACTTAAAAGTGAAAATATTTGGCAAGAAATTGGTGATTATTTTTTCAATCCAAACCATGCAATCAGTTTTGTGATGTTTGCTAAAGACTTAATTCTACCACCTCTAATAAGGTGGTATTTTTTTAAGTGGAGCTTTTTAAGTTAAAAG
Source organism: Pipistrellus kuhlii (assembly GCF_014108245.1). Lineage (NCBI taxonomy): Eukaryota > Metazoa > Chordata > Mammalia > Chiroptera > Vespertilionidae > Pipistrellus > Pipistrellus kuhlii. The sequence continues at coordinate 67,173,038 of NW_023425515.1, forward strand.
GCTGCTATGCAACTCTTATGAATCTTTACTGTGAATTCATTATAATGAATTATAATGAAATGTCTGGGATAAAAGCAGCAATCTCACCAGGACAAAAGCAGCAATCTGGCTTGCTGGGAAGTTCCCACTCCTTTAATCATCCCATGGAATTGATACCATGGAGGAGAGCTAATGTCACATTCGATGTCAATTTAACTATTCCTGAATGATGGCATTTGGTGGCTTCTAATGTTGGTTGAACCAATGTGTTTATATTTTTAAAGGGTGATGTGAACTGTGACATTGATTATTTACTATTACAATGTCCCCTTCTTTTTTTTTTTTAGATGCTATTTTATTTTATTTTATTATTATATTTTTTTAATCTCAGAAACATTTTTTTAAATAAATTTTTATTGTTCATATTACTACAAATGTTCCTTTCCCCCCCCTTCTCACCCCACCCTCTGCCCTTTCCCCACCCCCCATTGTCCTCATCCATAGGTGCACAGTTTATGTTCAGTCTCTTCCCACATCCCCCTCTCCCCTTTTCCCCAAGAATAAACAGTTCACTCCCCTTCCATACCTCTGATTCTATTATATTCAACAGTTAATATTGTTCCTCAGATTTTTTTTTTTTTTGGTTTCCTTGGTTATTAGATTCACTTGTTGATAGTTACGTATTTGTTGTTCATAACTTTTATCTTTATTTACTTTCTCTTCTGAAAGAACCCCCTTCAGCAATTCATATAATTCTGGTTTGGTGGTGATGAACTCCTTTAGCTTTTTTTTATTAGTGAAGCTCTTTATCTGACCTTCAAATCTGAGTGATAGCTTTGCTGGATAGATTATCTTTGGCTGTAGGTTCTTGCTATTCATCACCTTGAATATTTCTTGCCATTCCCATCTGGCCTGCATGGTTTCTGTTGAGAAATCAGCTGACAATCTTATAGGTGTTCCTTTATAGGTAACTACCTTCTTTGCTCTTGCTTCTTTTAATATTTTCTCTTTGTCTTTTGCTGTTGGAATCTTAATTATGATTTGTCTTGGTGTGGTCCTCTTTGGATTCCTTTTGTTTGGAGTTCTGTGCACTTCCTGAACTTGTAAGTCTAATTCTTTCACCAGGTGGGGGAAGTTTTCTGTCACTATTTCTTTCAGTATGTTTTCGATATCTTGCTCTCTCTCATCTTCTGGGACCCCCATAATTCTGATGTTGGTTTGCTTGAAGTTGTCCCAGAGGTTTCTTACATTATCTTCAACTTTCTGGATTCTCTGGCCTTCTTGTGTCTGCGGAGGAGTGTCTTCTGGCTCTTTATGTTCCAAATCTTTGACTTGATTCTTGCGATCTTCCATTCTGTTTTTAGGACTCCATAAAATATTTTTTATTTCAGACAATGTATTCTTTATTTCTTGTTGATCCCTTATTATTTCTAGTTGATCCCTTTTCATATCCTCATAGGTCTTGTTTATTTTATCGGCCTTTCCTAGGAGATTCTTGAACAACCTTATAAGTGTGGTTTTGAACTCTATATCCAGTCACTTTTTGTCCTCCATTTCTGTCGTTTGTGATCTATTTGGTTTAGGCATTTTCGCAGGCAGCTTTCCTGATGGGGCGGGGTTTCAGGGTGGAGCCTACAGCCTTGGCTTCTGTCAGCCCCGCCCTATGCGACTCCTGAGACTCAGGGTCCTTCAGTACTTGTTGCGAGCGCCTCTGAGAGAAAGGTGTCCTCGATTTTCGCCTGCTGCCAAACTGTCTATGCTCTTCCCCAATGAGTCCGGTATTGGGGTTCAGTTCAGTTGGTAGTGGGATTGGAGGTGGCGTTCAGAGCAGTCTGGAACCCCTGTCTCCTTCCCGTCAGGGCAGCCAGTCGGCCCTTCACTGCGCTCAGTTTGCGTGCCTCTGGGACCTCCTTTCACCGCTTCCCCGGAGTCCCGCCTTACAGCCCGGCTCCCTATGGATGAGCCTGAGTCCCCGGGGTCTGGCCTAGAATTGGGGTTCAGAGCAGTTGGAGCTGGGCCCAGCACAGTCGGAGCTTTTCTCTCCTTTCCACTTGGACCGCCAGCCAGGCACTCGGCCTCCCTCCTCTCTGCCTCTGTCCTCTCCGTGCGCCGCGTGTCTTCGTACCTTGGGCTTTTACAGCTCCTGCGCGCTTCCTTCTGGTTTTCTCCTTGCTTCTTGTTGTAGAATTTCCAGTCAGTCGACTTTCCTGTAGTTCTGGGTAATGTCCATTTTATATTTTAGTTGTATTTTGTTGAATTGTTGTGTGAGGCTGCGGCTAGTTGCCTACCTGAGCAGCCATCTTGGATTCTCTCACAATGTCCCCTTCTTTACTCATTGTCTACATGGTAAAATAGTGTAGAAGTAAATAGATCTAATACGATAAAATGACAATAACTGTGGATGAGATTTTAGATGATAACTTGGGATTGAATTGAGTATATGTCAAAACTGAAATATGATTATTTTAAATTATGTGACATCAACTAGATCATTATTGTAGCCCCTTTACTGACTTTCTTCACAGCAGAATTACTTACTTAGGAAAAAAAAAAAAACAAAAAAAAAAAACAAAAAAACTAATCCTATATACCGTATTTTTCGGACCATAAGACGCACTTTTTCCCCCCCCAGAAGTGGGGGGGAAAAGTCCCTGCGTCTTATGGTCCAAATATAGCCTACACATATACTTTAAAAAAAAAGTTTTTTTATTTGCCCGGCTCTGTGTGGTCTCTGTGTGCTTGCCCGGCTCTAAAATGGTTCTAAATGCTGCTGTTTACTTTACAGGGTTGATTACATGTGTTTATGACTGTGATGTTGGGTTTTAATGCACATAAAATATTTTAGGACACTATTTGTTTCAGAATCTTTTTTTCTTCATTTCCTTTCTCTAAAAACTGGTGCGTCTTATGGTCCGGAGCGTCTTATGGTCCGAAAAATACGGTAATAAAAGGCTAATATGCAAATCAGCCAAATGGTGGAATGATCCATTGCTATGATGCACATTGACCACCAGGGTACAGACGCTCAGCAGAGGAGGTGCCCCCTGGTGGTCAGTGTGCTCCCACAGGCCAGAAGCCAGGCTCATGGCTGGTGAGCATAGCAGCAATAGCAGGAGCCTCTCCCACCTCTAGGAAGTGGGCCTAAGCTAACAGTTGGACATTTCCCGAGGGCTTCCAGACTGTGAGAGGGCACAGGCTGGGCTGAGGGGCCCCCTGAATGCACACATTTCATGTACTGGGCCTCTAGTGTATACATATTTGTAAACCTAAGGACACCTCAATGTTTTGAATACTGAAAATCTCTCCATTTAAAATAATTCTTTTTCTTTGAAAGATTAAAATCAAAATCAATTTAAAAAAGATTTTCCAGGCTTTTCTAGTGAAATTGACATCTCTGTATTAAAATGTATTACAAAGTCCATAAATGCTTATGTTGTATAATCACTTTGAAACATTACATTTGTAAATGTGTACTGTTCTAGAACAGGTACAAAATTCTTGATAATTCAGTTCAGTAGAGAAAAATAATATAGAATTGAGTATCATATTTCTTTCTTGTTTAGGTTGTCTTTAGTATGATTCTAATTCCTATACAGACCACTGGCCCAATCTCTTAAGAAAATCACATTGCAGAGGAAATTCAAAGCAAAAGAATCTTCCCTCTTTATTTGCATACTTAAAAGAACTTTGAAAAATCTTTTGTTTCTCTCCATGTAGGGGAGTTAGGGCCTCTAATCCACTATCCAGAAATCTGTCTCTGACCTCAGCCCACCCAGACTTAGTTGCTTCTCTCCTCCTTTTTTCTTTACCCCTACTTCCTTTTCTATCCTGCAACCAGTTTCTACTCCCTCTTGTGCAATTTCCCAGATCAAAATCAGTGTCTAATGCTCCTTCCCCTCAGACCACTCTTCAATAGAATGCTTGAGTGTGAATGTGTGTGCACGCACACACACGCACACACAAACAGACACACACACACAATAATAGAGGCCATTGCCAATCAGGCAAAGTTAAATTTTCCTTAGCAAATATTAAAGGAAATGAAGCTTTGAATACTCCTATCTTAATAATTTTCTGTTTTAAAAAAATGGGTATTTTTTTTTCAAAGAAATATAGGAAGATATATTTTGATATAGTGTATTTTCTCAGAACTGTTATTCTCCTTTTTTAAAAGTCTAGATTGTTTAATGTGGATTTAAAATCAAACTGTAAACTTCCAGTTTAATAAACACAAATCCAAATAAAGTATATAACAGATGCCTCTACTTGACAATGATAGACATTCAAAAATATTTGTTAAATAAATGATAAAGTGAATAGCCAGATATTCCTTCTCCACTTTTGAAATTAACTCCAATTCATAAACTATTTCATAAAATCTTCCCACACCAGGCTTCTTATTCTTTACACTTTTAGAGATTAAGCCAAGGTGATCATGAATGATTATTTGCATACATTTTCAATTATTAAATAATTTCACATTTTTTATTCTACTATTCACATTTTTATGCTACTGTATCAAATAGCTATATAAAGATGTCTAACTTTGCATTTGGCCAATTCATGTCTAAATTTACCTTTAAGTGAAAGCTACAGGCTATATGAAATCCTAAGCTTTAATTTAATGACCTCCAGTCCTCACAATTTACTTCCAGCTGCTAAGTTAAGATATCTCATTGATTACAGAGATTCAATCCTATGAATGTGAATTCTGGATTCTCTTTTCTCTAACTTGGTGATTATGTAAAAGTTCTTCTGAAAGTTTTGGAGTAACATTTGAATTTATCCAGTCATTTGAATGTAAGGTCTTCTGTTGTCTACACTTGAGTCCCATTTCATTTCCAAATAATTTCAAGTTTAATCCTAGCCTAGTTTTCAAGAAGCTGAGTTTATAAAGATAGGAATAAAGTAGGGAGAAATAAGGAAGTAAACTATGTATCTTAAACATAATAAAGGTTAGTTGGTTGGATAAAATTCACTCCAGATTACATTCAAGGTGTAGTAACCAAGGGCACTGTGATTTGGATGTACTTAGCTTTTTATTGGCATAATTGCTAATAATGGTAATGTAATTTCCAGCATAGAGATCAATCCATATTGAGGAAAGCGGCAGTAATAATATACAGTAACTTTCCACCATCCATGCCAGTATAACAAACATAGTGACGTTTAAATGATTAACCAGAAAACAAATTAAGGACTGCTACACATAGTAGAATTATTTAATAGTGTGTGACATAGAATCAATCATAGTAATAATTTCTGTTCAATGAGAAAGACTAAGGAATGTTACCTGCCTAGTTTTTCAACCAAAATTTCCAAGATATTTTCATCAGCCCTTATCACCACCCCTTATAGACAGGAATAATATATACTAGTATTTTCTAGTATTAAAATTAAGGACATATTTCTCTAAGGTTCAAATTGCTTGTATGCATTGAGTGAAAAATTATCAATGATAGCAGCCAGCATAAAGAAATTCAGTTAATAAAAACTCTAAGTTTAAAATATAACAATATAAAGCATAGATTCCTGAGAATTTATTGTGATTTCTTCAAGTGTTTGTGCTCACTGAGAGGGTAGGACGGGGCGAAGATGAGCTCCCGATTCCACTGCAGGGCAGGGCGGAGTTATCACTAGCCCTCACCCAACCAATCAGGGTTAGCCGAGGCAGTGACATCACCACCGACCAGAGTAAAACCCCTGGACTTTCACTCTCTCTTCAGCCATGCTGCCTGCGTGAGTGGGACAGAGCCCATGCTACCATGGAAAAGGCTCTTTTGTTTATTGCATCGGACTCAGCTCCCTGGTGGTCCTTGGGGATCACGAAGTCTGGGCGTAACACTCACCAGTTTGTGGTTACACTTTTGGTCCCCAAATGTAAAAGTTTTTTGCCACTTTCTCCATGATTGAAGGAATAGTAAATTTTTTTTACAGAGTTCCTCCCCTCAGGAATCCAAGTTGTTCAAAGTTATTTTCAGATTGTTGCTCATTGCTTTAGAGCTGCGATTTTCAACTGGTGTTCCATGTGAATTTTTAAAACATGCATTACCTGACTATTTAGTCAGGTGCACTGACCTCTTTTCGCTTAGACTGTCAAATCAAAATGACAACAGCAGCACAACAATAGCTGTCCAGTGTGAATGAATCAAAATTGTACCTTTTTTGTGTCACATTGGTAAAAATACATTTTTTTGGTGTGCTGCAGACTTTCAGTAATTAGTTTATATGTGCCAGTAAATGAAAAAGACTGACAATTGCTGCTGCAGTGTTGATAGTTATGCCAGGACTCCCTAGCATTTCCATAGCAATGCTTGCACATCTAGAACATTGCTGCCATCAACAATGCCAACATCGCCATCTATATCCTCTCCAGATACATATGGGCATAACTTGAAACAAACCTTGCTCAGTGCCAGTGAAACCAGAGCAGTGAAACCAGTTCAATCACATATTTATACTGGTACTGCTGAGAAGTGGGGAAAAGTTGCCTTTTTTTGTTCCTCTCCCAGGAGGGCTTGCACAGATTTACTCGAGCCTCAATGTGCCAGTGGTCAGAGACGAACTTTTTCCAGGTACAATCCCAGTCAGTCAGGTGTGCAATTTGCTGTCTCAGTTTCACAGAAGTGCAGCTCTAAGCCATAACATTCCTGACTTTATGAGCCCAAACGGGATCAGAGTATAAATCTGCTGCATCCTCTGAGAGATGGTGCTGGTAGAGCTTAAATTCAGCCACCTGTCACCATCATTAGCTGTCACCTGTGGGCATGAAGGCCTGGCTTGCTCATAATTGCGTTAATGCATTGAGGGGAAGGTTTCAAGTGTAAAGCAGAGTTTCAATAAGTGCTCCAAGTGTTACAGATATAAGTGTAATGCAGCTCTTTCAAAAAATCTTTGCTGCAATTGTTACAACTGAGGAGTGCTGCTATTTGCCCAAGGGAAGGAGTATTTTATGCTGAAGCAGGGCTATTGTTCATGGTTAATCTATGCCAAAGGCACTGAATCATGTTCTCAGGCCCTTTGACTGTATCCCTCAGAATGAATTTTCTCCCCTCATGTCCTACAATATTTCCTCTGTCAGGAAACATATTTCTATATTTCTGAACATCATTGTGGGAAGCCTTCAGACCACATCTTTTCTGCTTATCCTTTCACAAAGTTTCTCAGTCCTTACCTGGTATATGAATAAGTCAATTCATCCACTTTAGATAATTATTAATTATTCACTTTGTGCTAAGCAATGGTGTAATCATAGAGAATGCAAGAGTTAGAGAAACAGAGAGATGCGATTGTAAACTCATATAACTTTCTCTCTATATAATAATAGAATGAATAAATGTTAAAAATAACATGACAGATGATGGTAGGTGCTAAAATAAAACAAGGAAGTAGGACTATAGGTCATGCTAGGAGTGAGGATGATTTTTAATTTTACATAGAGTGGTCAGGGACTGCTTGCATATGGGTAAATTTGAGCCAAGATATAAAGAAAATGAGGAAGTGAGCCAAAATATCTTGAAGGAGATTGTTCTAGTAACAGTGTGCAAAAAATATTCAGACTCCAGGGAGTGAGCCTTCTAGGTGGTCAAAGAAGAAATAGACATAGGGCTGGGTTTATAACTCCATAGCACAGCAACTTTTATGTTCCTTCTCTAGCCCAATAAAGACTCTCATTATAATGAAAAGGGAAAAGATAGTTGACACAATCAATCTACTGCAGATTAACAAGGGACACAGATGGGAATCAACAGACCATTAAAAACCAAGATTTTTTAAAAAGTTGAGATAGTAAGATAAAATAATGTCTTGCCATCTATAGTTAAGGATATAATTCCTTAGGGTGAAGTGATATAAAGATAATGCAAGTGCTAGCTGGTTTGGCTCAGTAGATAGAGCTTCAGCCTGCAGACTGAAGGGTCCCAGGTGCGATTCTGGTCAAGGGCACGTGCTTGAGTTGCAGGCTCAATCCCCAGTAGGAGGCTTGCAGGAGACAGCCAATCAATGATTCTCATCAGTGATGTCTCTATCTCTCCCTCTTCCTTCCTTTCTGAAATCAATAAAAATATATATATAAAAAGGAAATAAAGATAATGCAAGACTAACATATACTAGTATTTGCATTTGAAAGCATTGGCCCAAGTTCACTGCTTAATAAGCAGCTTATATAGTGTAGAGAGTGGCAATTTTAGAGGAATTAAATATTCTCAATTGATTCACTGTTTTACTTACAAGTTCTATCAAAGATATAAACTTTTAGCAATAGAAATCCAGTTACAAGTACATTCAAATCTTGCTGCTTTTAATAAATAGCTGGAACAAAAGAAAAGCAAGCAACATACTCAGATGCTGCTTTAAAGAATGGCAATATTTTGATATGCCCTATTTAGCATATCTCTCTTGATGTGGACCATATTCCTTCATTTAACAAATGATAATTAGTACTATTATTTTCAGAGATCTGTTTTAGATGCTAAGATGTAACAGTGAACAAACTGCATCATCTCAGCAGCAAGGCAGTTATATGTTATGGTAACTGAATACATACAGATGTAGCAATTAATAATTGCTGATTTTGTAATAAAAAAACACATGATAATTTCAAGAGAAACATCAAAAGTGCTTTATTCAAAGTAATGCCCATCTTTAACTATACATTTCCCCCATGTTTCTGGTAATTTGTGGATATTGTCCCAATAGAACGTTTCTTGTTTTGAGGCAAACCATTCAGAGATCCAATTTTCCACTTCTTAAGTTTTGAAGTGCTGCTCGGAAGGTGTGTGTGCCATCCATTAGAACAAGTGATAATCTGAAGGAGCAAGGTCTGGTGAATATGGTGGGTGGGTTAATGCTTCACAGGCAAGATCTTTTAAAGGGTCTTTAACTGGTGCATCATCATGGAGCAAAATTACTTTGCCATGTCTTCTGGAACATTCTGGTCCTTTCACGATCAAAGCATGGTTCAAATTGATTATTTGATGTCAGTAGTGATCAGTATTAATGGTTTCCACTGGTTTTAGAAACTCATAATACACTACACCTTCCTGATCCTACCAAAGACAGAGCATTGTGTTCTTTCTGAAATGATTTGGCCTTGCAGTCATGTTGATGGTTAACCTGGATCAACCCATGGTTTTGTGCATTTGGAATTCTCAAAATAAATCTACTTTTTATCATCAGTCACAATTGGATGCAAAAAAGACTTTCTTTCATGCTGTTGAGGCAACATTTTACTGATGACTGGTTTTCCATTTGTCTTTCATTCAGTTGATGTGGTACCTATTTTCCTTCCTTTAAAATCTTTCCCATTGCTTGTAAACCATCAGAAATGGTTTGCTGAGTAATGTGTAATCTTTCTGCAAGTTGTTGTTGTTGTTTAATTTTTGTTGTTGTATTTTTAAAATATATTTTTTATTGAGTTGTTGTTGTTTTTTGTTTTTTTTTTTTACAGAGAGGAAAAGAGAGGGATAGAGATTTAGAAACATTGATGAGAGAGAAACATTGATCAGCTGCTTCCTGCCCACCCCCTACTGGGGATATGCCCGCAACAAAGGTATATGTCCTTGACTGGAATCAAACCTTGGACTTTTCAGTCCACAGGCCTATGCTTTATCCACTGAGCAAAACTGGTTAGGGCTCTACAAGATGTTTTTGAGTTTGACATGCATCTTCTGCCAATAATGCTTATAATTGTTGACCTTCAAACTTTTTCGGTTGATTTTTACATCAAATCATCACTTTTAAAGTTTTTAAACCAGTGTTCACAGTATCTTGAGATGGAGCATGTTCACCATAAGCTTTCTGAAGTATTCAGCACTACTTTTCTTCAAAATAAAGTAATGACTTAAAACTTCCTGCAAATGCTCTTCTTTTGACAAAGAATTCAACATTTTAAGTGTAAAAATATCTATGAAGTTAACACCATTAGCAAATTTGACATATGAAGTTTTGAAGCTTGTTGTCAATACAACAAAATAGCATACATATCAAATAACATATATATCAACGTATGGGTAACTCCATCTATTGAAAAAAATCTGCATTATTAACCGGTACACCTAGTAAAAAGACTTTAAACAAAATTAGTCATTAGAGAAATGCAAATTCACTATAATGATATTGCATACACATTACTCGAATGGCTATAATAAGAAAAAAACTGACTATACCAAGTGCTACAATGCTATAAAAAAACTAGACCTTTATACATTGCTTGTGGCATTAAAAATGGTACCATTACTTTGGAAAACACATTGGAAGTTTCTTTAAAAGTTAAATATACACTTTTGGCATGACCCAGTAATTTCATTGCTGGTAGCATACCAAAGAAAATTGAAAACATATGTTCACACTAAGACTTGGACATTTATGTTCATCGCATCATTATGCAAAAGAATGAAAATTTGAGAAAATTCAAATGTCCATATAGTGGTGAAAAGTAAACACAAAATGTAGTCTAGCTTTGAGATAACATACTTGTCAGCAATACAATGTAATGAACTATTGTTTACATGCTACAACATAGATAGGCCTCAACAAATAGTATGATAAATGAAAGAACCAGCCATAGTATGGTTCTATTTATTGTATGGTTTTATTTCTATTTGATTACCAGTAAGGGCAAGACTATAGGTACAGAAGCAAGTAAGCGGTTCCCTGAAACAGTAGGCAGGAGTAGGAGTTGATTGGAAATGGGCACAAAGTAAGTTTTTAGGAATGAAGAAAGTCTCCTAAGGCTTGGCTGTGTTGACATTTGACGATGGTTTATATGTACTAAAACTCATCAAAATGTATACTTTAGTGGTTCAGTTTATGCTTTAATAAAAGCAGGTAAAAATAAAACAAAACAAAACAAAGAAATGAAAGATTGAAGAGGCCAGTGTGGCTTCCATAGAGTAAAGAAGGAAGAGAGCCATAAGGATGCAGAAAGAAGTGTAGCCAGGGTCCTCATCATGTCATCACTGTAGCCTGGGTATTAGAGTTTGGACTTTATACATTTGTAGGACTTTATAAGTTTGTAGTGAATGCATTGAGGATTAGAAAGACTATAATTGATATATGTTTTTTTAAAGAATGCTCTATATTGACTTACTGTAGTTGTTAAGCTTGAAATAAGACAATCAATTAAGATACAATAAATTATAGAAGCTAGATCAACAATGGTGCAGTGGAGCCTCACTGGTGTGGCTCAGTGGTTGAGCATCTGCCTATGAACGAGGAGGTCATAGTTCATTCTCAGTCTGGGCACATCCCCAGGTTGTGGGCTCTATCCCAGAAGGGGGCATGCAGGAGGCAGCCAAACAATTATTCTCTCTCATCATTGATATTTCTATCTCTCTATCCTTCATTCTTATTCCCTCTTTTAAAATAAAAGCATATTTTAAAAAAAGAATAATGGAGTGGAGGGTGGTGAAAGTAGTTTGATTTGGACTTTGTTTGAAAAGTAGACTTTCTAATGGATGTGCTTGGGCCACTATACTTTTGTCATTTTTATTACCAAGTAATGTGAGTAAATAACAGCTTCATCCCATTTCCGACCCTCAGCCCAATGCTGAACACAACCTAAATCAGTACTTAAGTCTCAAACCTAAGTCTTAGGGAGGAGCCACTAATAGGATGCAGATGACAGAAGACTGATGAATATGTATTATAATTAAAAATAAAGAAATAACTATTTTTTGGTGTTTTTTTAATGTATTTACTTTTTACAGTATCGATAAAGCTGCATTGAAATGGCTATGTCAAGTTTCATTATTCATCCTTAAAATGAGGCATTCTTATTTGGGAATGCAAAATATTACTACATACCTTCATGCTAGCCAGACAAAACAGCTGAGCAAAATTAGTCAACTGTACCTTAATTTTTATAATGTATGATGTATAATTTGGCTAGCAGCTTTGTACTCAAGTAAATAAAATGTAAACTGTGGAAATCTCTTAGTGAAATTTCTCTTACCAAATTTGAAGTATAATTTTCTATTCTAATAATGCATTTTATTTCTGAAGGATATTTTTAGTAATTGAAATATTGAATGATAATTTTGAAACTTGTATGAAGGAAATAGTTATAGCAATTTAGCTTTGTTTTTTATAGGCTGAACTTATTAAATTAAATATATAACCTGTAAATTTTGAGGGATCAAATAATTTAGAAAGAAACAAATTGTAAAACTGGCTTCAAGTATTCTCATATTAAGTGTTTTACAATTTTCCTATTCAGAAAATTTCAAATTACTATCACTTATTGCATGAAGAAAAATAAAAATAAGTGTCCATTTATGTTAAATTCTATCAGTTAAAAAAGTTTTGCCAAGCAACTGAAATTATAAACTCCACATGTAATGAAATGTTCACCTATTTTCCTTTGTTTATGTAATGAATATTAGGTGACACTTTTAAGAGTTAGTTTCATTTTTTCCCTTGGAATATAAACTCTGATACCTGAAGCAAAATAATTGTCCCATGTAATGGTTCTGATTATTTTAATGTTTTCATAATTGGTTTACTAATTTTGGAATGTACCTAGCAAGAACAATTTAATAGTTATAAAAATGTTGTAACAGATAACTGCTCCCCCCAACACCTGAAATGCAGAGATAAGCAGAAGTTTGTTTCTTACACATTTAAATACCAAAACAGATGTTCATAATTGTCTGAGATGTGCACTTCCAGTCTCTTCCCTTGTATCTATGACATTTCAGCACATGGGCTTCTTCTTATCTGTCTGTCTGTCTTAAGCTATTGGATGGGAAAGACCATGAGGGATCTTACATAAAAAGAGGCTTACCTGGATCAGGCTGGGAAAAAGCACATATCAATGTTTTCCTTTCCAGAACTGGTCAGGACTCACTAATATGGTCACAGATAATAATTGGTTTCTTTGTCCAAAAAATAAAAAGAAATCAGCCTGGTCAATAGCCAATAGTCTCTACCACAACTATAAAAGAGGTATACAATACTTTCAGATAGCTAGAGAAAGAATCCTTAATTAAAAATTACTCTGCTCAATGCTTATATAATGATCAGATCAGAATAGGATCCTTTTATCCTATCATTTCCTCCATTCCATGGTGGTGGGGTTTTTTTTTTGTGTGTGTTTTTTTTTAATACCAGCTTTACTGAGGTGTGATTTACACACCACAAAATTCATCCTTTTATTATTTATTTATTTTGTGTTCAGTTGTCTTTTTTAAGTTTATTTTTATTGTTGAAAGTATTATATACCGTATTTTTCGGACCATAAGACGCACTTTTTCCCCCCCAGAAGTGGGGGGGAAAAGTCCCTGCGTCTTATGGTCCAAATATAGCCTACACATATACTTTTAAAAAAAAGTTTTTTTACTTGCCCAGCTCTGTGTGCTCTCTGTGCGCTTGCCTGGTTCTGTGTGCTTGCTGCAGCCACTGTCCATTCCTCCGTGCCCAGAGTGTCTGCCCCGCTCTGTAAACCCTGAGTGGTAGAGTTCCCATGTATGGTAGTCAGCCTCCATGCCCTCACTGCAGCCATATCTCCATGTCAGCCCAGGTGCGGTGTACGGTAACTGCGTAATCCAAACCGTAATCATCGCCTGTACCCCTTGCTGGCCCGTACTCCGTGCCCGGAAGAATGCCACGTCTATTTACCCAATCATTCCTCTCCGCCCTCTGTTGCTGTGCTTGACTACTGGGTAGGCGTACTGTAGATCTCCGCCCACCAGTAAACTCCGCCCTCTGCTGGATGCCCTGATTGATAACGCCGCTACGTCAGAATTTCTCTTCATACTACTACAGTATACCGGTAACTGTCAAAATGTTTGTACTGCAACAAACTTCATACTGGTATATTGTATGCAGAGACTTTCTGTGATACCAAACCAATAACATTTACCATAATGTAAAACACTCTCCAGCCTCTTCTCTCACCACTACAATGTGTAGATACCCATAAACTATGCAAAGAAAGCATAGAAAGTCTCTGCATGATTTATGGGTTTACACATTGTAGTGGTAACACTGAACTTTTTGTTTCAGAATCTTTTTTTCTTCATTTCCCTTCTCTAAAAACTGGTGCGTCTTATGGTCCGGTGCGTCTTATGGTCCGAAAAATACGGTAAGTCCCTTTTTTTCCCTTTGACCCTTCTCCCTGGGTACCTACCCTCCCTCCAATGCCTACCACTGTATTGTCTGTGTCCATGGGCCATGCATATGTGTACATAAGTTCTTTGGTTAATCTTTTCCTGCCCCTCACTTTCCTCTCCCTCTGAGATTCCACAGTCTGTTCCATACTTCCATGTCTCTGGGTCTATTTGGTTTATCAGGTTATCTTGTTCATTAGATTCCACATGTGAGTGAGAGCATGTGCTACTTGTGTTTCTCTGACTGGCTTCTCTCTCTCAGCATGGTTCTCTCCAGGACCCTCCATGCTGTCTAAAAAGTAAGAGATCCTTTTTTTTTATGGCTGTATAGTTTTCTAGTGTTTAAATACTGAATTGTTTTTGTTGTTGTTGTTGCTTTTAATCCAGTCATCTACTGTTGGGAATTTGGGCTGTTTCCAGATCTTAGCTATTGTAAATGATGCTGCTAAGTGGGCAGAGAGGGGACCTAAGTAGATACTTCTCCAAAGAGGATAAGACACATGAAAAAAAAAATGCTCAATGTCACTAATCATCCCAGGGATACAAATTAAATGATAATGAGGTATCACCTCACACCTGTTAGAATGGCTATCATGAACAAATCAAGTGCTGGTGAGGATGTGGAGAAAAAGGAACCCTAGTGCACTGCAGGTGGAAATGTAGACTGGTGCAGCCACTATCAAATATAGCATGGAGCTTCCTCAAAACTTTTTAAAAAATAAAACTGCCATTTGACCCAGTCATCCCACTTCTAGGAATATATCCCAAAATTCCCAATACACCAATCAGAAATTCATCTTTTTAAAGTGCACGATTTAGTATTTTTTAGTATACTCAAAATGGTATGCACCCAACACCACTATCTAATTTCAGAAAAATGTCATGACCCCAAAAAGAGGCCCTGTACTCATTTTTTTAAAAATTTATTTATTTATTTTTTTATATATTTTATTGATTTTTTTCCCCCCTCCCTCCCTCCTTCCCACACATCCCCTCCCTCCCCAGTTTTGTGTCCATTGGTTGTACTTATATGCATGTATAAAAGTCCTTCGGTTGATCGGTTATCTCCCCCAGATCTTCCTCCCCTCCCCGCTGTAATTTGACAGTCTACTTGTTGATATACTGTCTCTATATCTATCTTTTGGTTCATCAGTTTATAATGCTCTTTGTTATCCACAAATGAGTGAGGTCATGTGGTGTTTCACTTTCATTGATTGGCTTATTTCACTCAGCATGATGTTCTCCAATTCCATCCAGGTTGCTGCAAATGATGAGAATTCCTTCTTTTTTATGGCTGCATAGTATTCCATTGTGTAGATGTACCATAGTTTTTGGATCCAATCATCTGCTGACGGGCACCTAGGCTGTTTCCAAATTCTGGCTATTGTAGATTGTGCTGCTATGAACATAGGGGTGCATATATCCTTTCTGATTGGTGTTTCTAGTTTCTTGGGATATATTCCTAGAAGTGGGATTACTGGGTCAAATAGGAGTTCCATTTTCAGTTTTTTGAGGAAACTCCACACTGTTCTCCACAGTGGCTGCACCAGTCTGCATTCCCACCAGCAGTGCACGAGGGTTCCTTTTTCTCCACAACCTCGCCAACACTTGTCGTTTGTTGATTTGTTGATGTTGGCCATTCTGACAGGTGTGAGATGGTACCGCATTATTGTTTTGATTTGCATCTCTCGGACAATTAGTGTCTTTGAGCATGTTTTCATGTGCCTTTTGGCCTTCCTTCTGTCTTCTTTTGAAAATGTTCTATTTAGGTCCATTGCCCATTTTTTAATTGGATTATTTATCTTCCTTTTATTTAGTTGTATAAGCTGTTTGTAGATGTTGAAGATTAAACCTTTATCAGTGGTATCATTTGCAAATATGTTCTCCCACACTGTGGGCTTTCTTGTTGTTTTGTTGATGGTTTCTTTTGCTGTAAAAAAGCTTTTTATTTTTATGTAGTCCCATTTGTTTATTTTCTCTTTAGCTTCCATTGCCCTAGGGGTAGTATCAGTGAAGAAGTTCTTTTGGCATACCTCTGAGATTTTGCTGCCTGTGGATGCTTCTAGTATTTTTATGGTTTCCCGTCTGATGTTTAAGTCCTGTATCCATTTTGAGTTTATTTTTGTGAATGGTGTAAGTTGGTGATCTAGTTTCATTCTTTTGCATGTGTCTGTCCAATTTTCCCAACACCATTTATTGAAGAAACTGTCTTGACTCCATTGTATATTCGTGCCTCCTTTGTCAAATATTAATTGAGCATAGTGATTTGGGTTGATATCTGGGTTCTCAATTCTATTCCATTGATCTATATGTCTGTTCTTGTGCCAGTACCAGGCTGTTTTGAGAACAGTGGCTTTGTAATATAGTTTGAAGTCTGGTATTGAGATCCCTCCTACTTTACTCTTCTTTCTCAGGATTGCTGTGGCTATTCGGGATCTTTTATTGTTCCAAATGAACTTTTGGAGAGTTCTTTCTAGGTCGGTGAAATATGTCGTTGGTATTTTAATGGGGAGTGCATTGAACCTATAGATTGCTTTAGGAAGTATGGACATTTTATGATGTTGATCCTACCAATCCATGAACATGGTATGTTCTTCCATCTCCTTACATCTTCCTCTATCTCTTTTTTCAGTGCCATGTAGTTTTCCGCATATAGGTCCTTTACTTCCTTAGTTAAATTTATTCCTAGGTATCTTAATTTTTTTGGTGCGATGGTAAATGGAATTGTTTTTTTAGTCTCTGTTTCTGCAGTTTCTCTGTTGGTGTATAGAAAAGCCATGGATTTTTTGGCATTAAATTTGTATCCTGCTACATTGCCAAATTCATTTATTAAGTCAATTAGATTTTTAATGGAGTCTTTTGGGTTTTTTATGTACAATATCATGTCATCTGCAAATAAGGATAACTTTACTTCTTCTTTTCCAATTTGGATGCCTTTTATTTCCTCCTCTTGTCTAATTGCGATGGCTAGTACTTCCAGTACTATGTCAAACAGGAGTGGCGAGAGTGGGCATCCCTGTCTTGTTCCTGTTCTTAGAGGGAATGGTTTTAGTTTTTGCCCATTGAGTATAATGTTGGCTGTGGGTTTATAATATATAGCTTTTATTATGTTGAGGTATGATCCTTGTACTCCCACCTTGTTAAGAGTTTTTATCAGAAAATGGTGTTGGATTTTATCGAATGCTTTTTCTGCATCAATTGATATGACTATATGATTTTTATCTTTCAATTTGTTTATATGATGTATCACGTTTATTGATTTGCGGATATTGTACCATCCTTGCATTCCTGGAATAAATCCTACTTGGTCGTGGTGTATGATCTTTGTGATGTTCTTCTGGAGTCGATTT
Organism: Pipistrellus kuhlii; assembly: GCF_014108245.1. Taxonomy (NCBI): domain Eukaryota; kingdom Metazoa; phylum Chordata; class Mammalia; order Chiroptera; family Vespertilionidae; genus Pipistrellus; species Pipistrellus kuhlii. The sequence goes on from NW_023425515.1 coordinate 67,190,475, forward strand.
GCTAGAATTTTGTTGAGGATTGTGGCATCTATGTTCATGAGGGATATTGGCCTGTAATTCTCTTTCATTGAGTTATCTTTATCTGGTTTTGGTATTAGGGTGATGCTGGCTTCACAGAAGGAATTTGGAAGTGTTCCTTCCTCTTGGATTTTTTGGAATAGTCTGAGGAGTATAGTTTTTAGTTCTTCCTTGAATGTTTGGTAAAACTCTCCTGTGAAGCCATCTGGCCCTGGGCTTTTGTTTGCTGGAAGCTTTTTGATGACTGTTTCAATTTCTTCCCAAGTCACTGGTTTAGTGAGATTTTTAGATTCTTCCTGATTGAGTTTTGGAAGATTATATTTTTCTAGGAATATGTCCATTTCCTCCAGGTTGTTCAGTTTGTTGGAGTGGAGTTGTTCATAGTATTTTGTAACAATCCGTTGTATTTCGGTGGGGTCTGTTGTTATTTCACCTCTTTCATTTCTGATTTTGTTTATTTGGGTCCTCTCTCTTTGTTTCTTGGTTAGTCTGGCTAGAGGTCCATCTATCTTGTTTATCCTTTCAAAGAACCAGCTCTTGGTTTTGTTGATCTTATGTATTGTTTCTTTGGTCTCTATGTCATTTATCTGTGCTCTGATTTTTGTTATTTCCTTCCTTCTGCTTACACTGGGCTTTTCTTGTTGCTCTTTTTCTAACTCTTTGAGTTATAGAGTTAGATCATTTGTTACACTTTTTTCTAGTTTTTTTGCAATAGGCTTGTAAGGATATGAACTTCCCTCTCAAAACTGCTTTTGCTGTGTCCCATAGATTTTGGATTGTTGTGCTTTCATTGTCATTTGTTTCCAGGATGCTTTTAATTTCTTCCTTGATTTCTCTGGTAACCCAGTCCTTGTTTAATAGCATGCTGTTTAGTCTCCATGTGTTTGATTTATTTGGATTATTTTTATTGTAGTTAATTTCCAATTTTATGCCATTATGGTCTGAGAAGATGCTTGATATGATTTCTATCTTCTTGAATTTGAAGAGACTTTGCCTATGTCCCAAAATGTGGTCTATCTTTGAGAATGTCCCATGTGCATTTGAGAAGAATGTATATTCTGTGGCTTTGGGGTGGAATGTTCTGAAGATGTCAATTAATTCCATCTGGTCTAGTGAGTCATTTAGGATTGATATTTCTTTGCTGATTTTTTGTTTAGATGATTTGTCGAAGGGTGACAGTGGGGTATTAAAATCTCCTACTATGATTGTATTGCTGTTAATCTCTTCCTTAATGTCCTCCAGCAGTTTTTTTATGTATTTGGGTGCTCCCGTATTGGGTGCATATATATTTACCAGGGTTATTTCTTCTTGTTTGATTGCTCCCTTTAGTATTATGAAGTGGCCTTCAGTGTCTCTTGTTATGTCCTTCACTCTGAGATCTACTTTGTCAGATATAAGTATTGCTACCCCAGCTTTCTTTTCATTTCCATTTGCCTGGAAAACCTTTTTCCATCCCTTCACCCTCAGTCTGTGTGCATCTCTTTTTCTGAGGTTGGTTTCTTGTAGACAACAGATGTATGGGTCTTGTTTTCTTATCCAATCTGTTACCCTATGTCTTTTGATTGGAGCATTTAAACCATTTACATTTAATGTTATTAATGATAGGTACTCATTTGATGCCATTTTTATTCTATACCCCTGTGTTCCTTCTTCGCTTCCTATTTCTTTATTTTTACAGTAGACCCTTTAGCATTTCTTGCATTGCTGGTTTGGTGGAGATAAATTCCTTTAGTCTTTTTTTGTCTGTGAAGCTCCTGATTTCCCCTTCAATTTTGATTGATAGTCTTGCTGGGTACAGTATTCTTGGATTCAGACCCTTTCTTTGCATGACTTTGTATATTTCATCCCATTCCCTTCTGGCCTGATAAGTTTCTGTTGAGAAATCAGTTGTTAGTCTGATGGGGGTTCCTTTATATGTAACTTTCTGTCTCTCTCTGGCTGCCTTTAAGATTCTAACTTTGTCATTGGTGTTTGCCAATTTAATTATAATATGTCTTGGCGTCGGTCTTCTGGGATCCATTTTGCTTGGGACTCTGTGAGCATGTTGGATTTGTGTGGGTTTTTTCTTCTCTATCTCGGGAAAATTTTCTGTCATTATTTCTTGAAATACGTTTTCCATATCTACCTCGGTTTTCTTTCCTTCCGGAACCCCTATTATTCTAATATTGTTTTGTTTTGCATTGTCCCAAAGCTCCCGTAGGCTCTCCTCCTGCTTTTTAATTTTTTTTTCTAGAAGCTGCTCTAATTGGGTATTTTTTTCCATCTTGTCTTCTAGCTCACTGATGCGATCCTCTGCTTCTTCTAGTCTGCTCTTGATGCTTTCTATTGAGTTCTTCATAGTAGCGATGTCATTTTTCATTTCATCTTGAGTCATCTTCATTTCCTCTTGGGTTTTTATCATTTCCTCTTGGGTCTTACTCATATTGTCAAATTTGTCTTCCATTCTTTTTAGCCATCTTAAGATCGTTACTCTGAATTCTTGCTCTGGTAGGTTGCTTACCTCTATATCGTTTACTTCCTTTTCTGGTGAAGCCTGCTTTTCTTTCATATGCGGGCTGTTTTTTGGTCTCCCCATGATCTAGGATGTCTGGTTGTGTAGTTCTCTCTCTCCTGCTGTATGAATCTGGGTATTCTTCATATACTTGAATCAAAACATCACAACAAATTGAATGCAGAAACACACGTGAGACTCCAGCTTTCTTCCACTTCTCGGGGCCTTACAGACACTTCACGCAGGTCCCATCCTGCACCAGGCCCTGTACTCATTAACTGTCACTCTCAACCCCCTCCCAGCTCCCAGCTGCTGGAACTCACCAAATTAATTTCTGGCTCTATGGAATTGCCTAACCAAGAAATTTTATATAAATGAAAGTATGCTCTCTGTGGGCTTTTATGTAAAGATTCTTTTACTTAACGAATTTTTAAGTTTGATTCATGTCGTAGCATGTATCACTACTTCATTTCTTTTTATGGTTCAATCATATTCTATTGTATGGCTATGCCACATTTTATGTATGCATTAATCCATTTATAAATAGTTCTTTCCACTTTTTGTCTATTATAAATAATGCTTCTATGAACATGTGTGCACAAGTTTTTGGATGAACATATTTTTTTCCAATTCTCCTGGATACATACCTAAGAGTGTATATATTATAGGTCTATTAGTAACTGTATGTTTAAATTTTTCAGGAATTTCTTAACTGTTTTCTAAAACTGTTGAAGCATTTAAATTCCCACCACTAATATATGAGGGTTCCAATTTCTCTTTATCTTCATCAACAATTATTATCATTTATCTTTATTGTTACAGTCACCCCAGAAGGTATAAAATACCCTGTTTCCCCGAAAATAAGACAGTGTCTTATATTAATTTTTTCTCCCAAAGTTGCGCTAGGTCTTATTTTCAGGGGATGTCTTATCTTTCCATGCCCTAGGTCTTATTTTCAGGGAAACAAGGGTAGTATCTCATTGTGATGTAAATTTGCATTTACAAAGTGACTTAATGACATTGGATATCTTTTCATATGTTTATTAGCTATTTATATACATATATTTTTGAGGAAATGTTTACTCTTCTCATTTTAAAATTGTGTTATCAACCTACTAAATGAGAGACTATATTAGCAAATGACTTAACTGATTTAGCTTAATACCCAAAACATATTAAAAACATATTCAACTCAATAATAATAACAAAAAATAATTTGATAAAAATTGCCAAATAAAACATACAGATGGCAGAGATGAAAAGATGATCAACTTTACTAAAAATCATCAGGGAAATGCAAATCAAAACCACGAGATATCATGTTGTCAGACAGGCCATTATCAAAAAAGTAAAAAAAATAATATATGTTGGCTGAAGATGTAGAGAAAAGGGAACCTTTGGGCACTGTCGGTCAGACTGTAAATTGGTGCAATCACCTATGGAAAACAATATGGAGAAGGATGAAAAAATTAAAAATAGACCTACCCTCATATCTAGCAATTCCACTTCTGGGTATTTATTTGAAGAAAATTAAGACACGAATTTGAAAAGATATATGCATCCCTATGCTCACTAAAGCTTTTGTTACAATAGCTAAGACATAGAAGCAACTTAGATTTTCATAAATAGATGAATGAGTACAGAAGTTGTGATATATAGAGGGATGGGAAAAAGTAGATTTACAATTCTAATATGAATAAATAATACAATAATTACTAAATATTACATGAATAAACTTTGTGTTCATTAGAACACACAACTCAACTGCAAGCCTACATATTTACTTTTTTCTAAGAATGTTATTTTTGTGATGCCATTATAAATATAATTAATTCATTAACTTTATTTTATTTTAAGGTTATTCCTTATTAGAATATAGAAAAAATTAATACTTGTGTATAAATCTTGTACTCTTCAACTCTTCAAGATCTCATTATTAGTTCTAATTGTGTATGCATGTGTGTATGTGTGTGTATTCCTTGAAAATGTTATGCATAAAATTATGTCATTTGCCCACACATACACATAATTTTAAAATACTAGCTTAAAACGATTCCACTTGTCTTATGCTCCACACATCAATAGCAGATAATTTAGCATTTATCTATTAAGACAAGGTAATCTATAATCACCCAAAGGATACTTGATAAGTTTGAGCCATGATGTTGGTTTGACATAGCTGTATAGGGGTTCAAATAATAACATAAATTTATTATTCAATCAATGAAGTGTTTTTTAACCTATATTTGGCTTTATATACCTCTTTGTTGATATCTTTCTTAGGCAGACTCTCACTAAGTACTACTAGTAGGGACATAGCCCAGGGGTTAGAGAAATATGATTAACCAGGCTGAGTCACATAATCACCATAGCTTTTAGAAAATATGTTCAGCTACTTACCTAAAGAGGGCAGATAATAGTTCCTCAAAAGAAATACTCTATGGTAGAAAAAAGAAAGAAAGCAACAGATAACCGTTATTCTATGGAAGGGAAGCAATCATTGCAATGATTTTGTTTGTTGTTAGTCTTCAGATTCTGAAAATGAAACCCTATAATTTATATTGACATTCTTACTGAGGTCACCTAGAAAATTGAACCAAATAAAAATGCTCAAGTTCTGCTTCCAGGAACTACAGACTACAAACACTCCAGTAGACTATTTTTCTGGAAAGAAACACACACACACACACACACACACACACACACACACACAAAAAAAAAAAAAAAAAAAAAAGCTAACAGACAGTACGAAAATCAGTTCCCTAAAAGTAATGGGGAGTGAGAAGCAGTTAGGAGGTCACACTGGTTTGGAAGAATAGAGACAGAGAGCTTTGAAAGTAAGGAAGAAAATCTGTTGCCAACAGTTCTACACAATAAAATATATTAAAGGAAGTTCTAAAAGATTATGAAAAAATAATTATTAAAAAAGAGTAATATTAGGTAATATGTGGATCAAGGTTAGAGTCATAGACCTGAGTTGAATGCAGTTACATAGGACCCTATGCTCAGAACAAGGCCCTATGCTTGGAATTGAATGCTCTGTGGCCACCACCTTGAAATTTTTAATATAATAATTTTAACTTTGAATTTCTCTTTTGTATGTGAAGTCTAATGGGAGAATGAAATATGTCTTGGGTATGTGGAGCCTACACTCACACATAGTCTCACCTCTAACACATCCCAGGACAGGGTGCCAGCTGCCTGTTTCCCCACCCATTCCCAGGAGCCACTGTGAGCTTCCACCCAGGATGGGCCTGATGCAGGTAAGCAGTGGGTTCAGGATCAGGTGGTTGGCCCTGCACACTGAGTCAGGTGGAAGCCTGGATATCTGCATGTGTCTGCTTTCACCTGTGACTATCCCCATGCCAGTGGGAACATACCATTGAATAGAAAATGAAAACACTATGACAGTTTGGGAGAGAGAGATTGTTGTAGAAAAAATGAAACTTTCTTCCAACTTTTTGAAAAATAGAATTCTACATTTTCATTTTTCCTTGGTTTAACAAAAATCTGTAGCTGGCCTGATCTGAGTAACTGTAAAATTACTTATATTGGCTTTTCCCCCCTCCTAATTTCAGGCTCAATGGGTAGAGCATCAGCCTATGGACTGATGGGTCCCAGGTTTGATTTCAGTCAAGGGCACAAGCCTGGGTTGTGGGCTCTGTCCCCAGTAGGGGGTGTGGATTCTCTCTCATCATTGATATTTCTATCTCTCCCTCCCTCTCCTTTCCTCTCTGAAATCAATAAAAATATATTTAAAATTTTTTATAAAGAAAATAACAATAAAAACCTCAAATATTTCGAAGCTAAAAATCATATATTTCTAAGTAGAGTATTAACAAAAATATTTGAATTGAGACTTAGAAAAATGATAAATTGAAAGAAAATTTTAGAATATTGTGAAATAAATAATGAAAATGCAGTATTTCAAGATTCATGGGACACTACTTTTATTTAACATTGCTCTGAAACTCATATCCAATGTTAAAGTCAAGGAGATAAATAAAAAGCATATAAATAGGAGGAAAATCATATAATCTATGATTATATGAAGACTCTAAAGGAAATTAGAATAAAGCTGGTACAACTATTAGGTGACTTCAGCAATGTTCCAAGATACAAGGTCACTATATAAAAACCAATTGTGTTTCTAGGTGCTAGCAATGAATACTGAGAAAATAAAAAATCATTCATAATATAAAAACATTACTTAGGAATAAGTAACTTTACTATAAAAACTGCAAAACACTGGGCATGGAACTTTAAATAGATCATATAAATATTATGTAATCATTGAAAAACTCAATATTGTTAAAATTTGAGTTCTGTCCAAATTGACTTACAGCCATGCAACCCCAATCAAAATTTTAATATGCTTTTTAAAGAAGTTGAAAAACTGATTACAAAAGATATAAAATGGCAAAATGCCTTAGAATATGTAAAATACTTTTTAAAAAAATAACATATTTAGGGAAAGATGTACTATCTAATTTCAAGATTTACTTCAGTCAATACTAATAAAGATAAGATATTAATATGACTAACTAAACAACATAGTCCAGTAATACACATGACTTACCTGGTCATTGATTTTAGTCCAAAGCAACACATTAATTTAATGAAGAAAAAATAGTGTTTTCTATAAATGGTGCTAGAGGTTAGATATCTGTATGTAAAATAATGAGTTTCAATCTTTACTTCATGTGATACACAATTTTCATTGAAATGGATCACAGGCCTAAAGGTAGGAACTAAAATAAACTTTTGGAAGAATATACAGAAAACATTTGTGATATTGAGTTAGGGAAAATATTAACTTAACAGAAAACAAAAAAAAGCACCAAGGAATATCAGAAAGGAAGTACTGGTAAAAGGAAATACCTAAGAGGATGGAAAGGAAATGATAAAATGCTAGTTTTAAACCCAAATATATCAGTAATTAAATTTATAAATGAGATTAAAATTATAGGTATTACAAAGGTAAAAATTTTGTGAGGTTTTAGACATATGATTATGACTGTGTCATTTAAATCTTCAATCTCCCTTTAGTCTATTTTCCATATGCATTTCTATGTGTATGGAAAAACCGAAGGAATATATGAATAAATTATAAGAATTCATAGCAGTTTTACAAGGCTACTGGATACTGTCAATATACAAAATACAACATAAAATATACATATTCATTTCTATGAGAAGCAGCAAGCAGAAAATAAAATGTAAACATGTCATCTAACATTATAAAATATAACACACCAAATATTATCCTAGCCAAAGATATTCATGATCTTTATATAGAAAATTATTTATTTTATTATGTTACTATAACAGTGAGAAAAATCTTATATAATAAAGATGTAATATGGCAAATTAACCATCACATCATCACAAGATGGAGGTAGGGTTCCTGTAACACAGTGGTTCTCAACCTTTCTAATGCTGCGACCATTTAATACAGTTTCTCATGTTGTGGTGATCTCTAACCATAAAATTATTTTTGTTGCTACTTCATAACTATAATTGTGCAACAGGCCTCTAGTTTTTATATAAGGCAATATAAGAAACTTTAGTATTAATGCATTACATTTTTAATCACTCACAGAGATTTCATTCTCATTTATTTCTAGATATCTTAAAATCATTTTTATCAAACTCATACCTCTGCTTTATGATCTTTATACATTTTCTCACACAACGGTATGGCCACTAAGAAAGTCATTGTGATTTGGAAACCTTAACTCTATTTCCTGCTTTTCTAACTTGAACAGTCACGATTTAATGTCACTTTTTTATTGTACTGAAGCATAAAGAAATTAATTCTATACAAATTGAAATGACTGAATTGGTAAGGAGCAGAATTTAGAAAATATGGGGCTTAATTTATACTAAGTTGCTATATAGACATATCTTATAGATATTGTGGATTCACTTTCAGGACACTGCAATAAAGTAAATGCAAGAAGTCACATGAATTTATTGGCTTCCCAATGTATATAAAAGTTATATTTACATTACATTGAGTCTCTTTAGTAGGCAACAACATACTGTCTATAAAAATACTGTACATATTTAATTAAAATATTTTAAAACCTTTATTGTTGAGAGTATTACATATGTTCCCTTTTTTTTTTTCTGCCATTAATGCTTCTAACCATAGGCCTGCTCTCAGCCACAGGCCTTTACCACCTTATTGTCTGTGTTCATGGGTTATCATATATGCATAAAAGTTCATTGGTTGATATTTTCCCTCCCACTCATTCATTCCCACCTTCCCTCTGATATTCAACACTCTGTTCCATGCTTCTATGTCTCTGCATCAATTTGTTCCACAGTTTATTTTGTTCATTAGCCTCCACATATGAGTGAAATTATGTGACACTTGTCTTCCTCTGACTGAGTTACTAGTATTTTGCTTAACATAATACTCTCCAGGTCCCTTCGGGCTAACTCAAAAGTTATGAGATCATGCTTTTTTACTGCTGCATAGTATTCCATGGTGTACATATACCACAGCTTTTTAATCCACTCATCTACCAATGAGCACTTGGGCTGTTTCCAGATCTTGGCTATTGTAAATAGTGTGCTGTTAGAATATAGGGGTGCATACTTCCTTTCTGATTGGTGTTTTGGATTTCTTAGGATATATTCCTAGAATTTGGATCACTGGGTCAAATGGCAGTTTCATATTTACATTTTTAAGGAAACTCCATACTCGCATCCTTAGTGGCTGCACCAATCTGTTTGCCCACCAGCAGTGCACTAGCATTCTCTTTTCTCTACACCCTGGCCAGCACTAGTCATTTGTTGATTTATTGATGGTAGACTTTCTGGCAGGTGTGAGGTGATACCTCATGGTTATTTTAATTTGTATATCTCAGATAATCAGTTACTTTGAACATTTTTTCATATGTCTTTTGGCCTTCTGTATGTTCACTTGAGAGAAGTGTCTATTTAAGTCCTTTGCCCATTTTGAAATTGGAATGTATGTCTTCCTTTTGTTAATTTGTATGAGTTCCCTATATGTTTTGGATATTAATCCTTTATCAGATGTATCATTGACAAATATGTTCTCCCATGCTGTGGGCTCTCTTTTCACTTTGTTGATGGTTTCTTTTGCTGTGCAGAGCTTTTTATTTTGATGCAGTTCCATTTGTTTATTTTCTCCTTAGTTTCCTTTGCCCTAGGAGATATATCCATAAATACATTGCTACGATAGCTCCATCAGAGGACTCAATATCTGTGGCAGCTGTAGCCTTATAAAATGTATTTCTTAAATAATATGAATTGAAAGTCAAAATTACTCCTTCGCTATGGGCTACAGAATTGAAGGTGTGTTAGTAGGCAAAGAAACAACATTAATTTTGTTCTACATATCCAGAAGAGCTCTTGGGTTTTCAGGTGCGTTTTCAATGAACAGTAATATTTTGAAAGAAATCTTTTATTTTGGGCAGTAGGTCTCAGCAGTGGGCTTGCATTATTTAGAAAACTATGTTGTAAACAGTTATGTTGTCATTCAGGTTATGTTATTCCATTTATAGAGCAGAAATCAGAGCAGATTAATAAAATTCTTAAGGGTCCTAAGCTTTTAAGAATTATAAATGAGTATGAACTTCAACTTAAAGTCACCAGCTACATCAGCCCCTACCAAAGAGTCAGTCTGTCCTTTGAAACTTTGAAGCCAGATATGACGTCTCCTTCCTAGCTATGAAAGTCTAAAATGGTATCTCCAGGATAAGGCTGTTTCATCTACATTGGCAATTTGTTGTTTAGTAGATTTTTCAATAGATCTTCTGGATAACTTGTTGCAGCTTCTTCCTCAGTACTTGCCATACCTTGTACTTTTATGTTATAGGCATGGCTTTTTTCCTTCTACCTCATCAATAAACTTCCACTAGCTTCAAACCTCTCTCTTTTGCATCTTTCTTACCTCTTTCAGCCTCCAAAGAATTAAAGAGAGTTAGGACCTTTCTCTGGATTATCCTTTGGCATAAGAAAATGTTATGGCTGGTTTGATCTCTCCAGAACACTAAAACTTTCTCCATATAATCAATGAGGTTGTTTTGGTTTGTTTGTTTTTGCTTTCTTCTCATTTCTGTGTCCACTGGAGTAGCACTTTTAATTTTCCTAAGGAATTTTTCTTTGATTTCAGAATTTGGATAAGTATTTGGCATAAAATTTCTAGCTTTTAACCTATCTCAGCTTTCAACATTCCCTACACACTAAGCTTAGTCATTTTTGCAACGCTTCCTTTCTGTTGAACACTAGAGGCCATTGTACAGTTTTTAATTTGTCTAATGTCAATATTGTTGTGTCTCAGGGAATAAAGAGGCCTGAAGAGTGGAAGAGAGATTGGGGAACAGCAGGTTAGTAGAGCAGTCAGAATACATACAACATTTTCCCATCGCCTTCACCCTCTTGTAGAGTCATGGCTCATGGAAACTCAAAACAATTACAATAGTAACATCAAAGATCACTTTTAACAGATAACCATAACAAATAATAATGAAATAATAAAAACAAATAATAATTTTAAATACAAATAATATGTAATATTTCTTTTTAATTGAGAGAATTACTCGAATGTGACACAAAGAATGATGTGAGAAAATGCTGTTGGGAAAATGAAGCTGATGGACTTGCTCAACAAGGGTTGTCTCAGACCTTTAATTTGTATAAAACACAGCATCTCCAAAGCACAATAAAGCAAAGTGCAATAAAATGAAGCATGCCTGTGTAAGAAACCTGAATTTTCTGTAGACATCAATGAATTCTTGTGGGCTATAATTTATTCACATGTGCAAATGTCAATTTGCCTTTGGTGAAACAAAACCAAGCAAATAGAATTTTGTTTGAGCCACACCTGAATCATTCATTAGGGCTGGTGAAAAGTTCATTTCGGAATCTAGCTGTGTGGGGGAGAGGTGGCCAGAGACCCTATGGTATGCTTTTGGGTAAGCTTCAAATCTTTAATATCTGTATAATCCCCTTAGTTTTCCAAGAAACAATATTTTCATGAAATTTTGGCATTTCAAGCTATTACATCTTGCCTCTTTCTACAGTGCAGTTTTCCAACCGATAGCTAAGAATGTCATCCTAGATAGTGAGAGTCTTATGAGATTTCCTGTATCTTTTTGTGACCAACTTTAGGAGCTGCCAAAGCAGACAACCCCTCCCCCTGTATTTAACCCCCAGAGGGCAGAAGGTGGAAACATGTTTTATAACACTCTCAGCTCTTTTTAAGTTGGAGGCATGCTGACTTTCTGGCCTGGTGCCAGAAAGATAGAGACAAATGAGATGAGGCCTACTTTTATTCCTGTTCCCAATGCTCCCCAATCTAAGAATCACAAAAAAGTAAAGGATCCTGTTGAAAAGAGGCCCTGCTTCTTTCACCAGGTCAGAAGTTTAAAGGGAAATAATTGGATGCAGTCCTTAAACTGAGCATTTGCTTAAGAACAATGCGGCTGTTATTTTTGATATTTATAATAAGAAATAAGGAATCTATGGAGGAGTTTAAAACATTTAATTAAAAAATAAACTTTTGAAAGTTCATTTCCTTCATTCAGTCTCCACTATGTTTATTTTTCTGTATCATTAACACATTATAGTACAAATAGTAAAATAGTGAAATGAAGTATGACACATTTTCACCCTTTATGTGTTTGAAGTATTTAGCATGGACCTCTCTATTGGCCTCCAAAAGTTATTCTTCAGTTTCAAAAATGAAAGGAAATTAGGCATATGGCAAAGTCAATTCTATGAAATATGGATGGAATGGCATGCTCTAAAACTAACATGTGTGAAAGTTTTTGTGAGGAGTTATTCTGCTTCAAGAGTAATCATTTTAGATTTGTTATCAAGATAAGAAACAAGTAAAATCAGGTAGAAATGCTTAATTTATTGGTGCTTCTTCAATAGATCCTACTTGCCTCTGGGAGTTAATTGAATCTTGCATGGAGTCCAAATTAGAGTAGACATAGAGAGACTGCTCACAAAGTTGGATGAAGAAAACTCTTTCATTGGTTTATTTCCATTTAAAATAATTCTGTGTAGATTGGTGTGGTTTTTTTTAACGTCTAATAATACTGAGATTTTATTTTTCAAAGCAGTGTAAGGTTTATAGCAAACAGGAAGGGAAGAGAGAGATTTTTCATTTAGCCCTTGCCCCACACATGCATAGCCTCCCCTATTATTAACATCCCCCACCAAAGTGGTACATTAATTACAATTGATAGATCTACATTGACACATCGTAGTCATCCAATGTTCATAGTTTACATTAAAGTTTATGGTTGGTGTTTTACATTGTATGGGTTTGGACAAATGTATAATGACTTGTAGCCATCATTATAGTATCACTCAGGATATTTCCACTCTCCTAACAATCCTCTGTACACCACCTCTTTATCCCTTCTCCAAATGCAACCCAAATTGCTTCTTTTTTAAGTGTTAATTTTGATTCTATTGGAAGATATTTAAAAAAAAACACCTCTATTGGGAAACTGACTCAATATATCAGGCATAGCAGTATAGATTCCCCAAAGCATAAAACAACCCCAATATAATTGACCCAGATGATAGTCTTTTGTCAAACCTGAAGTAGGAAGACTTTTCCTTCATTCAGTCTCCACTATGCTTGTGCCTCCCAATTACCCATCTCTAATAGCTTCTGGATTTTTTCCAAGTGCAAATCAAGTACAATATATCTAAATTTATTTCTTATTTTTCTCAACTTTTCATAATAACCTTTTCTACAACCACATTCCACAAATAAGATAGGATTAAATTGCAAGGTAATATATTTTTTTAATTTAAAAATTTTCAATTAGAGTTTACATTTAATATTATTTTTATTAGTTTTAGGTGTACAGAATTATATATTTTACAATGTGTTCTCCTTGATATCTCCAGTACCCAACTGGCAGCATACATAATTATTACAATATTATTGACTACATTTCCTATGGTATACTTTACATCCCATCACTAATTAGTAACTATGAATCTGCACTGCTCAATTCCTTCACCTTTATCACAAAGTCCCCAAACTTTGTTCCCTCTGGCCCTCAGTCCGTTGCCAGCATACGTGTTGTTGTTGTTGTTTCTTTTCTTTTTAATTTGATGTTATGCTTTAATGTTTTATGAAGAGTCTGACAGGTATTGCAAAAAGGCACTGATAATATTAAGTAATTTTTGAGTTTTACAATATAATTAAATCACTCAGGGGAGCTGATGTCAGATTTTCAGAAATTTTCATCATGACACAATTTGAAATGTAATATATGCTGAAATAATACTTTTTAATATCACCTTTTGATGATATTATTATGATTTTTATTAGTTTGGAATGTACAAATGCAGCTTGTATATCCAGAATATTTATAAAATAATGCTTATTAACAAAGTCACCACAATGCATTTTGGAATATGTCAAAATAAAAGGAAACAGAAAAATAAAGAAATTTTTCCAATTTTAATGACTTTGTTGAGAGAAAATAAAAATAATTTATGAAATAAAAATTATCTCCATCTCTCTAAACCAAGTCAAATGCAGAGTGAGGTTTTGTCATTTTTGCTTTGTATAGCTATACACTTGCTTAAATAATTATTCTATATTTTAGACATAATTAGTTGGTCACTGGTTTTCTTATCTTAGTGACTACTCATTGAGCTTCTGTAATAACTACTGACCCTGGATCCCAAAGCAAAATTTTGAGTGACTCCATAATTCCACATATAACAGTAATGATTCCTTTAGCCACATATAATACTTCATATTGATAACAATAAATTATTACTACATGACAATTTTTAAATTTGAAATCATAAGGAGAAGAATGACACTCCTGACTCCATCACTCCTACCTGTGAATGATTTGATAAGTCATATAAACTTATTTACATCATGGCTTTTTGAAAGTATTCTTATATTTTAATTATCTGGGTATAAATATCAAATATTAGTATACAAATATCAACTAAATAAGCAACATAAGTTTGAAATTCTGATAATTTAAATGAGTACCAATGATGATCTGCAATTCCTTCCTCTAATGAGAAAAAACAAAAACAAAGATGTCATGTGTCCTCTCAGCATATCAAGAAAGTGAAACTTTTTAAATACCTTCCAACATGACCAAGGGATATTTTTTTATATATGAGATATGTTATAATAAATACTTCACAGAATTTTTAAAATGATGACATTATCCTTGTAAATATCCTATTACAAAAATACTTTCAAAACTTTTCCATTAAAACTGAGCAAAATATGAAAAAAAATTATTTTCATTTGCCAGTTATACAAGTCTTCCAAATTTCTTTTGTTAATTGTAAAGATAAATGGAGCACTAAATACATGAGAGATGTTATTTTAAAAATAACTTCTAAATTATGCAAGTTAAATTGGAGAAGATAAGAATAGTATAATTAATATTCAAAAGTACTTCTGTAAAGTATGAGAATATTATGAAATCATTTTTTTCTGATTGCTATAAAATTTTTAATTACAAAAGTCCCAGTAACTTAAAAAGACTCATAAAAATTATATGCACACAAAAAAAATTTGATTTCTTTATAGGTGGTCTTTATCATGGAACAGATGTTAAATAAACATGCAAACTTATTCTTGGTATGTCTTCTTTGAAGTGTAATAACTATAGAATTAATGAAGGTAAACACTAAACATGCAGCCCAAACTGGTTTGGCTCAGTGGATAGAGCATCAGCCTATGGAATGAAAGGTCCCTGGTTCGATTCCAGTCAAGGGCACTTACCTTGGTTGTGGGCACATCCCCAGTAGGGGGTGTGCAAGAGGCAGCTGATTGATTATTCTCTCTCATTGATGTTTCTAACTCTCTATCCCTCTCTCTTCCTCTCTGTAAAAAATCAATAAAAATATCAGAAAACAAACAAACACTAATTATGCCATAGTGTGTCAGTTTTGGTGCACTATGTATCACTTTTGTGTGTAGGCTCTTTGTGTATGTGTTCTGTGTGTGTGTTCTATGTGTGTGTGTGTGTGTGTGTGTGTGTGTGTGTGTGTGTGTGTATGTGGAGAGAGAGAGAAAGAGAGAGAGAGAGAGAGAGAGAGAGAGAGAGAACAAATGAAAGGTTAACAAAAAAGGATTCTTTGGAATACTATTTAGCAATATTGATACATTATTACAAACTAAAGGCCATAATTTATTTATTCAGGTTTTTCTTGTTTTTGCCTAGTGTCCTTGATCTGTTCCAGAAGCCCATCCTAAATACTGTGTTACATTTAGTCATCAAGTCATCATGTCACATCTCTTAGGCTTTTTTTTTTTTGGCTGTGTCATTTTCTCAGACTTGATTTTTTATTATCTTATTTTTGAAGAGTCCTGATCAGTTATTTTGCAAAATATCCTTCAATTGGGATTTTTCTCATTTTTTCTTCAAGATTATACTGGAATTAAATGTTTTGGGGAGAAAAATCACAGAGGTGCATTCTCATCATATTGTACTAAGGGAATATACTACCAATATGTCATATCTATGGGTTTTAACTTTGACTACCTGGATATAAAGCCCCCTCACCCCCAACTTTTCTTACTGTCCTTTTTGGAAGGAAGTCACTGTGTGCAGATCATAGTTAGGGAATGAGAAACTCCATGCCCTTAGGGGCAAAGTATGTATGTAATATTTTTGTAACTTTTCTGTCCAAGACATTTGTTTATTCTATCCCCAGTTATTTATTTATCTTTTTAATCACTTATGTTTATCAGTAGTGGTGACTCATAAAAATTTATTTTATACTTTACATTGTAATCTAATATTGCCTCATTTTGTTGCTCAAATGCTCCAGCTTTAGTATTTGGAGTTTTTTCAGTTGGCTTATTTTGACATGCATTGCAGATTTTGTTTTCTGAGCACTCCCTTATTTTCTGGCACTAAACAATGGTCTAGGATCATTCATATATTACCTACCCCAATTCTAAAATCAGTCATTTCTCTAGGTTGCACTATTTTATTTAATTGGAGAATGGGATTAGAAACCAAGATCTGATCTCTGGATATACGCATTGTTCCTGGGGTGTCATTAATTCTTGGCCTTCTCAGCTGACAGAAAAAGTACATACATATGAATTCATATGTATATGCACATATCTATAAATATTTTGGTATGTAACTATGCATATCTGTATTAAGCAAAGCATGAATTTATACTGATAATTCCAAATCTCTTCCATTGGCACAAGGATAATTCTATCCTCTTGCTTATCTGTAACCTCCTACTCCAGCAGTGAGAAACCTGGCTCCCATTATTGGCTATTCATTTTCTTAATGATTCAATACCTGTATATGAGTACTGTTGTCTTAAAAATTGTTAAACTATTAGAGTGCACAAATTTCTGTTTTTTATTTTGCATTTAGTCTAACAGACTTCACTTATTTCCATAGTTACTGAGGTCAACACCTTTTCTCCATCCCCTTCAGTGAAGTCATTTCATACATATCTAGTGCAGTTGGATTCTTTTGTCACATTCTGCATGCCATCCATCCTACAGAGTTTCCCAAGCTTCCATGCAATTTTTTAAACATTTGCATACATTAAAATTTGCTCTTTGTTTTTTAAAGCCTAGACAAGAGCTTAGTGTCACATATTTAGCATTGTAGTTCATTCAGAATAGATACAGAAGAGTAAAACAAAAAACAAAACAAAACAAAAAAACCAATTCACAATGAGGTGAGGGAAGGTAATGAAAGGCTCTGTATTGTTTATTTAAAAACTAGAAGCACAGTGCATGAAGTGTGTGCAAAGGTAGGGTGCCTAGGCCTGGCCAGTGATCAGGGCCGATCAGAGACTTCTGGCTGCTTGCTGGGGCCTTCCTTCTTTCTTTACTGCCCCTTAATGGTCAACACATATCATAGCAAGTAGTTGAACTCCTGAGGGGACAATTTGCATATTAGTCTTTTATTATATAGGATGTGTCTTTACTTTATATTATGAACTATGGTGGAACAATGAATTTTATTTATTTGTTTGTTTAAAATATTAAATGCCTCACCATTTAATTGGAATGCCCGGACATGCTTTTAGTAATTCTGTTGACATAATACATCATATTCTGGTTGGAAATCATATGGTTTTGCCATTTCTGTAATAGTTTTGCTTGTATTATGTTTTGTTTTATTTTACTTGACTTTTTCTCATCTTAATGTAATTCCTTATCTTTCTTTGTCCCTTTTCAGCTGTGCCCAAGTTTAATTTTATAAAAAATAACAACATACTCTTTATACATAAACACCCTTTCTTGTTGGACAGACATCACATGTGTCATTTTTTTAGGTTAAAGAAATACTTTGTATCTGGAGTCCAAAAACTATGTTAATTTATGAATCTTACAGCCACATTCTTGCACAACCTGACAACTCCTGGACTCTTCTGTTATTTATGGACCAGGACATAATACCCCTCTTTGTTACTGTAGATTTGGATCTGTGAAGCCACAAAAACTTCCTTATTTTATAGAAAACACAGTGTGAGAGGTGAAAGAGAATCAGTCACCAAATAAATGAGTCACTGATATTCAGCAGACTGAAGTTCCCTCATTTATCCAGGTCCTTAGCATGGTGCTTCCCAGAGGCAGAGTGGCTATCTCCTCCACAGCACTGGCCTGAGGTGAAGAATGGTGAGAGGAGCTGTTCCAGAAACTGTGTTTGCTTTTTTAGTTAAAAAGTGCAGGGCAAACAGAGAACATCAGTTACAAGCTATGCACATTTTTTTAAAAGTCCTAATTATAAAACAGAGGGAAGGGAGAGGTGAATAGAATAATAACTCACAGTGAAGCCAATATGGTTTTGGTAAAGATTACTGTATTATAAACAAAGTTATATCTGATGGCATGCTTTGGTAAGAAGATTGCTTTGTTTTATAGAGAGATAAGTGTTTTTTTTAACTGTGAATTATGAGTACTAAACATGACTTCTGAAATGGCTGAGCTCTACATTTTGGACAATTTAAGCTCAACAAATATGTGTGTTTTATTCCCCAAGGGGAAAAAAAATATAAAACATGCCCCGAAAACCAACCCCTAAACATGTTTGGATAGCAACTGATAACATAAATAATCTAACTTCAAAAAGTAAATTCCTTCTCACTCAGGATATTATTATTATTAACAATGGAAACTATGCAGCTCCCATGGGTATTATTATAACTTACTTAGAAAGTACATGTGAAGTAGATGTTTATGCTCTACAAGTAAGAAGCAAAAAATTGATGCCTGATTGAGGTCAATGGGCAATGTATCCACTTCTGAGAGGCAGTAAACACTAAACAATGGCACAATTAAGAAAAAAAAAAAGCTTTTTTTTTCTTCTGATCTGTGAAATGATTACAAAAAAATATTCTGGGGAGGGAGGTGGTTTAATTTTAACAGCCCTCACTTAGAAAACAGAGTGTTGAAGGATGCATTGACTGGATAGAATTACAGGGATAACATTTTCTCAAGAACAAATTGAAGTTTTGTAACTGGCACAAGTAGATAGTTCAGGAGGGGTGTAGCTTTGTTCTTGAGCAGAAATGTTTGTATGTAGCTAGTTTGTAAAAACAAACAAGCTCTGCTGGCATTTAAATTTCTTCCTACTTGTCAGAGATGTCCAAGGGTACACCCTGAGCACAGGATCATGTTTCCTGCCTGCTGGGCTTATTTCACACGGAGGAAAGTGCTTTCAGCACTCCCGTGCGGGTGCCGGCAAGGAGTGACCTTCCCAGCTTTATCTCAGATTTAAAAGGATAGTTATTTTAAGCTTTGGTGTAAAAAAGCATGTATTTTTTGTGATACATGCTTTACAAAAAAGAACAATATATATATATATATATATATATATATATATATATATATATATATATATATATGCTGTAATAAGGAAGGAAAATCATTTGTTTCTTGAATACTAACTTTATGCCTTAAGTTTGGAGCTACTTATAAAGGGTTAAAACACACACACACACACACACACACACACACACACACGAGTGTGTGTGTGTGTGTGTGTGTGTGTGTATGTATATACAGATATATATGAATACCTATGTATAGTTTTTCTCTTTCATTTATAAAACCACTATTATAGTAATAAAGTAAAACGGGGAAAAATAGACAAATCACCCATAATTACATTATCCTAAGCCAACAACCTTCATAGACAACCTTTTATAGCTTAAAGACTTAAACTATGAGTGGTAAAGGCATTCCAAACAGAAGTAACATACTTTAAAATAAATTGTTTATTTGGAGATAAGCTAATCATTTGATTCGATGTAGAACAATGAGGTGAGATTAGAAAAAAAAATGAGGGAAGGTAATAAAAGGCCTTCTATATTTACTATATTTTTAATAAGACTCCACATTTTTGCTTTCAAAACATTTCTGCTTTCTTTGGGTTATAAAATTGGCATTGTATATATTTTAAATACAGATTTTAATAGTAAGTTAATAACTAATTGACTCTTCATTTGCTAAAGCAGATCTATCATTTTAGTTATAGAACTGTGCACTTTAAATAAGATAAACTATCATGTCAGATAAACTCTTTTTCAAAACTAAGAATGGAAGTAAAATTCTAATTCAGTATATACCGAATAATGACTAAACTTAATGAAGATGCACTGTGGTATAATTACATCTGATTTGCTCAAAGGGCAATGTTATTCTATGAAAGCTATAAACATCAAGGTAATTTTCCCTTCTTAATTGATCAAAATTCTAAATGTGTTTCCAATCATTTTGGAGCTTTTAAAAATTACATGAGAAAATTTGCTATTATATCTAGGACATTTTGTTAAAATCACAAAACCTTTTAATGTCATGTTTACTAAGAGCAAAGCACACAGAATGGGTAAAACAGATATCTTTTGATTTTTTAAAATAGAGTGATATACAAAATGTCCATTAAGCATGGCTGGTCTATGTACTCTAGTCACACAATCTAAAATATCTTTAGCAACTATAATGTAAACATAATTCAATTTTGAAAGTACATTTACTGAAGCAAATAGACAATGTGTCAAATTTAAAGTGTTTCATTTGTAGTGTTTATCCTATTCTGAGATATGAAAATAGAAAGGATTAATATCTTATTTCACATGATTTTATTTATTATTACTTTTTCTCTTTGTTTCCCTCATTGTCTTCCTCTGCTTCAGGAGTTGATTTTAATTGCTCTTTGAGACATTTGAAATTTTCTGTAGGCTTCATATGCAGCATCTTTCATACAATCTTAATTGCCTGCCTTATTTAAAGACTGCTTCTAAATACAATTTAAATTGTTTTGTATTGGAGTACATTTTCCCTTCTAATAGATTTGCTTGGATGTGTATCATTGCTCTGATGCATAAATTCTGAACCTAATAGAAAGAACCTATGACAATTTAAGGCAATGGATCCTTTCTTCCTTCTCTTCCTCCCTCCCTCCCTCCTTCCTTCCTTCCTTCCTTCCTTCCTTCCTTCCTTCCTTCCTTCTCTCCCTCTCTCTCTCTCTCTCTCTCTCTCTCTCTCTCTCTCTCTCTCTCTCTCTCTCTCCCTCTCTCTCTCTCTCTGTCATAGGCCTATATCATACCTCCTTATTAACATCCAATTTTTTAAGAGTATGAGGAAAGAGAATACTTGAGGAAATCTCTGTGTTTGTTTATTTTTAAGGAAAGTGATATTGAAATTTGTAGTGAGACATTAAAGGAACCGAGCATATTAGTTTTAACATTCTATTTTATATAACTGTTCTCTGAATCTTTTTAAATGTAAAATGTATGTGTTTTACCCTCTTTGTGCATTCCCGTCTTGTGATGAAGTATAGGCAAAATAATTAACATCTAAAGTTTTCCATCCATTTTTCACACACACACACACACACACACACACACACACACTCACACACATATAACTTGGTCATTGATAACAATAACCTGTTATTTGATCATTTGAAGCCAGTATGTCTGTAAAACATGAAAAGATTTACACAAGTCTTTTTTTTTTTAAATTGCACATAGTCTTTAGTTGTATTGCATTCTCTACTTTATTACATTAAACCTATTTTATAATTCAAAGTGGATACCTATCATATCTTAAATTTTTATTAAAGTTGTTCAAGAGATTTGAATAAAACTTCTATATAATATTAATTAAACTAATCCATATAGTAGAATTAGAATTAAAGTACCTGAAAATATAATTAATAGTTAAAAATATTTGAGTCTCAGATCACAACAAAACATGTATATTTTTGACAATGGTAATTGACAGATATGCATTAAATACTGGTGACTAATTTAGTACTCTTGTTTTGAATGAAAAATCAATCACTTTATCATTTTAGATCGTTTTTCATTTATGCAATGCTCTGCCCTCTCCTTCTTTCTCTCATATTTCAGCAAACCCAAAACTCATTATAAGATTTACTGATAAATCATACAGGACATACATGTTTATCTAAAAATTCACTCTATCTCTCATTAAATTGTTAAGAATATATGTCAACCTGCACTTTATAAAAACAAAGTTAAATTATTCTTATTTTGTATTTTAATTACAGTTATAAATGATTAAACATGCTATTTGAGTGAGCCAAGCATCTTTGCTAATGCATTACTGTTTTTTCTTGTTAGATTGTTTTCTAACTGTTCTTTGCTCTCTTCTGGCTATCCTCATCACAAATCTCTTCCATATTTTATATATTTGTTTCAGGTAGTTTATGATGTCAGCACCTTGGTTTTGAACATAGCTGTATACGTGTATGGGCTCTGAAGAATGGCTTTGAATGCATCTCATCACCTCCTCTCATTTATTGCCACCTTTTTTGGTGTGAGGGCTGAGGACAAAGCTTTTGCAGGCCCACCTCACATGCCTCCTTCACTTGTCTTTTGAGAGTGCAACTTGAAAACTTTTAGACATTTACTCTCCATGCCTCTAAGTAACCAGTATTGCTGGTGAAGAAGCCTAAAAAATCTCGTATTATTGAATTGAATCTATTTATACTCCACTTCTACCAAAAAGAATTTGAAGCGAGGCTCTCAAAGTGGTTTCTTTCTGAAGAGTTAATTCCAAGAACTGAAGAAAGAAACATTTCTGTGGTCAGAAATGTGTGATGAGGAGATCTGTTCAAGCAACTTAACGGGAACAATTTTGACAAAAACAAAAACACAATACCATGATTTAGGAAGAAATCTATAAAATACATTTTTCTTGCTTCATGAAATTGGAGTTCAATGAGTCAGTGAAAATTTATAAAAATTGAATGAAAAGAAATTATAAAACCTGGCTATTATAATCCCAATCAAGTCCTCATTATATGTTCTCATTCCACTGGAATGTAATATAATTGTGATGGATATTTTTTATGAATTAAGTATTAGGGAAAAAACCTAATTGTAATATTGAATTCATGTGACTTGAATTATTGTCTTGGATTTTTCACCAATGTGAATAAGTTACTTAACCCGGGAGACCTTTACTTTATAGGTTTTGTTTTATGATATCAGTTTATTTATAAATTTAAAAAGTTAGAATATAAAGACACTAATATTTTTAAAAAGTTTTTTAAATATAAATTTGAATTTTTTAGATTTTTTTTCTTCTAATTTTAAGCCATCTTCTTTCATCCTCATGTAGTGATGCTGGATTTCTTCTAGGTGTGGTGCTGGTAAAATATGTATAATTATGTCAACAAATGATTTTATTTTAAAAGACCTCCATATTGAAAATTTTAATTTGCCTATAATTAGGTATTTTACACACCAAGTTATACTGCTTTTTTATGGGAAAGAAATATGTATATAAGAAATGGGACTGGCTGTATGCATAGGAAGAACAGCCTGCAATTTCATCATTAGAGGATCATTTCCCAGTGGTAAGACATTACATATCCATTAAGACTCTTGTTAAAGTGCAGGTACATTTGGGAGATATTAAATATGGAATAACTAAAGTTTATAATAAATTAATTTACAAGAGTAACTAAGGTTCCTAAATACATGACTGTGGAAGACATAGATTTTAATGTGGTGTTGTCACTTGGGATATACCTGGAGGTGAGATTTAGCTGCTTCTGAATACTAGAAGCCAAAAGTATGAAATATCAACAAAAAGGAGGCTTTTATTAAAGGGAATTTGGTTACCATGTCCTACTATTTGTCCTTTCTCTTATTATGTGTACAATTCTCATTAATAACTGTCACTACTCTCATCATCTCACATTACCCAAGTATCATAATTTGTTATCCTATTCCTAGTCTTACTTTTCTCTAGTACTTCCTCCCTGCAATTTCCAGAATGTTCTCATATTATATTATTGGAGATAATCCTCGTGGTTCATTCTATATACATTTTCTGTCTTACCACTCTTCCTTCCATGACAACCATCTTGAATTACTTGAATACCCTCAAACAAAATGTCCTTCTGGCTGCCTCTGTGACTTTGTCCATTATAAGATAGCTGTCAGAATTACTCTTCCCATATTTTCTTTTCTGACATCCTGAAACCGTTACGAATTTCTGCAATCATAGTTACAATATCTTCCCCTATATTCCTTAAATTCCTTAAATTTGCCAAAATAAAATAATTGCTCTTCCTTTGTCCCATTTCCTCATCTGACACTTACTTCTAATCCTTTATTGCTACACTTCATTGAGAATAGGTAAGTGTCTGCTCCCTGATGGCAGCTCTTGTGTCCTATTGGCCTTACCATACTTAGTTCCTTCCATTATGTGGGGCATATCATGGGAGCTCAAGAAATCTTTGCCTAATTGTAAGTTTTTGGGTTTTGAAACTAGTGTTTGTCTAATTTTCAATTGTAAGAGAACTTCTAACTCTTAGTTTAATGCTTAGGGAAAGTTTATTAGGAATTAAAATACTTTGATTTATCACTTAAAAAAAAATCTCTTGACCTTTAAAATGTGATTAAAAGTTTAGGCACTTTAGGGTATTTATATATTTCTAAGGTTGACAATTACACAATTGTTATATTGTTTCAAATGTGTGTCATTGGCTGGATTCCCTAGGACAGTGGTCAGCAAACTCATTAGTCAACAGAGCTATATATCAACAGTACAAAGATTGAAATTTCTTTTTTGAGAGCCAACTTTTTTAAACTTAAACTTCTTCTAATGCCACTTCTTCAAAACAGACTCACCCAGGCTGTGGTATTTTGAAGAAGAGCCACACTGAAGGGGCCAAAGAACCACATGTAGCTTGCGAGCGGTGGTTTGCTGACCACTGCCCTAGGAAATAATCTTTGAGGTGGGATTTGTATGCAGAATATTTGTTGGAGAATGCTTCTGAAAACAGTTCCTAAGAGGGTTGAGAGAGCAGGATTATCTAGAGCAGTGGTCTGCAAACTCATTAGTCAACAGAGCCAAATATTAACAGTATAACAATTGAAATTTCTTCTGAGAACCGAAAACTGATTTCTGCGCGTGGGCCACTAAGTTTCAATCACACTGTAAGTGCGCACCTACACGTGGTATTTTGTGGAAGAGCCACACTCAAGGGGCCAAAGAGCCTCATGTGACTCACGTGTTGCAGTTTGCCAACCAATGGTCTAGAGCACATGTGTCAAACACAAGGCCCTCGGGCCAAATCCGTCCCGCCAGGCCTTGCAATGTGGCCCGCACCGCGCTGTCATCACTGCACTCCGCTGCGTTTCCATCACAATGACAGTTTATGACTGTTCAGTAAACCATTCGGCCGGCGATTTAGGCTGGATTTTAGATTTTGGCCCCTTCTCTGATTGAGTTCGACACCCCTAGTCTAGAGAGAGAAGTTGAATTGTAATACAATTTCACCAAAAGCTTTAGCCAGTCTCAAGGGGAGTTTTAGAGCTCTGTATTAACAATCAGAGATGTTTCAGATATAAGTATGGGTACCAAACCTCCACATAGATCAGTCCTTTGATATTGGAAATTCCAAAAGAGTGTAATCCTGGCTTGACAGTACCCTTACTTGAAATATGGTAGCACTCATACTTGGGTAAAAACTGCTGTCTGACTTCTACCTTCCATTGCTTGCTTAAACAATAGGGTAGTTACAGGAGATTGACTCCCACTGACTCAGTAGCTTCAGGGGTAGAAACTGTAGATAACCTTTAGTTCTGCTTTTGTATTATGGGCAAGATAAGGGCCACATCTAATGTCAAGCAGATGTGACTGGGAACCAACCCTGCAGGCCGTCCCCAGTCTTTAGAATTTAGTCCTGAGGGGCCAATCAGGGTTAGCCGAGGCAGTGACATCACCGACCTGAATAAAACTCCTGGACTGGGTGATATTCGCTCTCTTCCGCCATGCTGCCAGCGTGAGTGGGACAGGGCCCATGCTAGCATGGAGATGGCTCTTTTGTTTATTGCATCGGACTTGGCTCCCTGGTGGTCCTTGGGGATCATGACTGGAATCCCCAGCCAGGACCATGAGGGACCCCCATTCCGAAGAGCCTGACTGGCCGCGGTAGGTGTGTGTTTGTCTGTGTTTTTGTGTGAGCGCTCTGGAGGGACTGCCCCTCCATCAGGGCTCTTACCTGGGTGTTTACTGGCTGCTGCGTCAGCCATGGTTTGAGTCCAGATTCGAATCTGTAATAAACTCTAGCATGCTTAATCAAATTGGCTCCGGTGGTCCATCTCTTGGGGACTCGCTTCGTAACATTACTGTCAGGGTAACTTCTAGACAGGTCTCAGTTTTGAGGTCTCAGAAGCCAACACTAACAGCAGCTGGAGAAATAAGTGCATTAATTATATAAGGCAGATCTCAGTAGTAAACCATAGCCTCTCCTACTATAGTTCTTAGAGATCTAATTAATGAATGTCTTGACTAATCTATTATCTGAGCTTCAGTCTCTCATGAGGGATTTTTAAAAAAATGATAAATCAAAGTATTTTAATTCCTAATAAACTTTTCCTAAGCATTAAACTAAGAGTTAGAAGTTCTCTTACAATTGAAAATTAGACAAACACTAGTTTCAAAACCCAATAACTTATAGCTGGTAACCAGGAACAGGGAACTGAAACCTAGCATTGTCACTGGAGATAAAATGTAAAAAGAGCTAGCCAACCTTGATGGCTCTGAATGGTCAGAGCTATTAACTCATTGTCTAGTTGAGATAGTGGTGCCTGAGGCAAGTTTAATTTGTTAATCATATGTAAATGTAAGTTGATTTTCTGTTGTTGGAACTTCCTCCTTAAGAGATGTATTTGTTTCAGAATCTCAATAAAAGGAATGGTAAAAGGCCAGAGAGCGGTTAGTCTTCCCACTGAGGTAGACTTCTCGCCTGGCCCCCATTTTCCCAAATTAACTCTTTTCCAGTCTCTCTCTTCATTTTAGTGTGCGACCTTCTCCAGAAACCGGACCCTGAGTGGGCCCTGAACCACGTGGGTCGTGTTAAGGGATCCCACACTTATAATTAGGCAAAGATTTCTTGAGCTCCCATGATATGCCCCTCAGGAAGTTGATGATTTGGTAGGTAGGACTTATTGGTATATAGGGCTCATTTCATTTCTTTTACAATGCAATTCTATGCTTTCCTTAAAATGCTCTTCATCTCTTCCCTGCTATAACCACTGGCTTTTATCTTATTTTAATGAGCAGCAGCTTCACAAAAATAATTAGAGTAGGTAATTGTTTAGAACCACACTAAAACAGATAGCTCACAAGTAAGTACAATTAAGCTATTATGTTTATTTACAAGGCTACTGTTACTATAATTGAAGAAAGAAAGTAATATTGTGTTCAGAAAGAAATGGTGGGAGGAAATGTTTGGTCTGAAAGAACAAATTAAGCCACAAGAATATGCTTTACTGAAAAAGTATGACTCTTATCAGCATATGTTTTCACTTAACTGCACTGACTAAGGCAATTTTCAATGATAGTGACTCCTTCTGTCTCTTTTTTATTCATCACTATCTTGTTCCCGTTGTAACATTTTTAATAAGCAGACTCTGTTGGATTATGACTTTAGGAAAACCTCATGTGAAAGCCAAGGAGAACAGCACCCTGAGGTGAAAGAAATCACCTTAAAGTGACTAAAATTATGCATTTTGGATTAAAATTTACTGTAAGTGGCATATTTGTGACCTCAGGGGTTTTTTATATGAATGGTCAAATTGGTAACCAGTAAAAGGGGAAATTTCCTATAAGAATACTACCCTCTTTCAAAAAGATAAATGAGATTAAAGGCAAGT
The DNA here is from genome assembly GCF_014108245.1 of Pipistrellus kuhlii. Classification (NCBI taxonomy): domain Eukaryota; kingdom Metazoa; phylum Chordata; class Mammalia; order Chiroptera; family Vespertilionidae; genus Pipistrellus; species Pipistrellus kuhlii. The sequence goes on from NW_023425515.1 coordinate 67,218,166, forward strand.
TTTATATTGCAATAGAAGCTTGTTTTTTTATGATTTGGTTGTTTATTTTGCTCTAAGCATTATTTGTTCTATTTAACCCTTCCATTTCATTAGCAACACTATGATAGCATCCCTGGACTATCAGTATGAAATCCTATCAGAGAGCATAGCACATCCCTGCAGAATTAAGCTATATGGTGCCTCTCAGGTTGTTCTAAGTGTAAATCGGTTTTCCTTTTCCCAAAGTCATAGCTTCCTTTTTACTATAGCCAAACTTTGTGTGTGTTTCTGCAGTAATGCAAAGGGAGTTGCATTGACCAAGAGTTCCATTGCTCAGTGTGATGTGAGCTGACCACCAGGGGGTGGTGCAGAATGAAGGGAAGCCCTGGCCAGCAGCTGGCAGCTGGGGAAGGGAGCAGCTGCTACAGACCCTACCCTTGAATTTTGTGCACTGGGCCTCTAGTTGCTATTAAATATATCTGTGTTCATCTCACTCATACCCATATTGCCTCATGAGCTACCGCAGCAGAGTGTCATCTAAAAAAGAAAATACAAGTCAAAATTAAAAATAAAAGGCTTAAAAAGAAAGGATATCTTACACAAAAGGGAAAAAAAATAGAGAAATGCTTTGTATGACACATAACAAAATGTCCTGGTTTATTCCTTCTCATCTGAGTTCCCCAAACCTCATTTGTCACTGAAGAAGCTCGTCAAGTAAATGTCAATTCTCCCTTCCCAATGTCTTCCCCATTATAGTATCTTCTGGCTCTTCTGGCTCTTCTCACTCCACACTCCTAATCATAGGCTCTGTTCCATTTTGATGTACATATTCCATGCAATTTAGCCTCTCTCTCTCTGTTGCATTCTCTCCATCAAACAGTATAATGAAAGGTAAAGATGCATGCTAATGAAATCCACATTTCACCACAAATAGTATACAGGATAGGTTTTTAAATACCCAAATACCATCATTTTAGGGTTGGTTACATATAATTTTGTCTATTGTTAGCACCCTACAATTTTACAATAATCCACTATAAATGTCAATAAAGGAGAATTTTTATACCTTAAAAATACTGTATATGCTAGTAAAAGGAAAGTTTCTGAAGACAACTTATTGCTTGGGTATAACATTATAATGTAACATATTTCCCGAAAGTACCATATTAATGAGGGTTTCTTGGGATGTATCTCAATGGATTTGTTAATGTGGAAAAGATTGCCACAGTGCATTTCCATCTGCAAAGAAAGTCCTCTTAACTGATTCTGCATTCTCTAGAACTAACTTTCCAAAGCTTATTTGTTTAGATGTATGTTTTTAAAACTCACAAAACACTCACATATAGTTTATATAATTCTTTTGGTAATAGTAGAATAAACTTCTCCATTTTTGTCTTAGCTGATGCCATCCTTTTTCAATTCAAGTAATGTTTCATTCATCTCTTCTCTCTGACATAAAATTCATTGTTTCTACCTCAGTGGTCCTTGAAGTGTAGTCCTCTCTCATAGATAAGAACAATGAGACACATTGATGAATGCACAGGAGACTAACTAAGCAAAGTTATAAATCCCTTCTTTTATCTCCAAGTCTAGTACTATGTTCACTACCATATACTCAGAACCCCATTCAAAAGGGCATAACTGAGACATAGGCTATAAGAATAAACTGTGACTAAATGTTCTGCATTAAAAAAGTATAGCAGTTGATAGAATGGATATGGTGCACTTTTAAAAAATGCACAAAACATGCACACACATTGCATATCTCCTTGCAGAGTGTAGATGGCTTTTAATATAAAATAAAAAGAAAATTTATATAAAAAATATATTTCTAATGCATCAACACTGTTTTTAAGGATAGATGGGTGAAGGGGAGGGCTCGGGTTCATGCAATCGAATACTGCTGGTCTAGTCATGACTATGAAGCAGATATGTTCTCATATTTTCTCCTCTGAAAATTGTGTCTAGTTGTATAATAAGAATTTTGGAAACCATACCCATATGCTATTAAATGATTTTCATATCTCAATTTGTTTAGAACCAATGTCCTTACATTTGCTTTTATCTAGGTAAGGTATCTCAAAAATATTTGTCTCCATTCCATTCCATTCCTTCAGTTCACTGACACTAATTCTCCCTTCCTTCCATGGTGTGTTTCCAGGAGATGGAATCAAATGCCCTTTCCTTTATTGCTCTTTCCATCTGGAAGTAACTTCTTTCATTGTTCTGTCTCACTGACTCTATTTCTTCTACTATTCATATAGTTCTTGAAAGTCTCTTTTCCGTTGCCTAAAGCTCTCTTAATTTTCTTTTCCCTTTGTGCTTATTTAACTGTGTAATTGTATTATTTAACTTTATAAATAATTTTGAGATTCTGTGTATGTAAGTCACAGTGTGAATCAAGTGCTCCTTGAATTGGGTTTGTGAGTTCAGTGCAAAGTCTTTCTTAAATATCAGTTGTAATAAGTTTGAGGTTTTCCTGATCTTTCCTTTTTGCAATTTAAGCCAGTATGACACAGGAAAGAAAACTTGCTCCTCTGTGACCAACCTAAGCTCCTTTATTTCGCATATGAATTTCGCCAAGGATATATCTCAGCTGATAGCCATCAGATATTACATACCATCCCTTTAACAGCTAGAATAGCTAAGCGAATGAGTGCCATAGCCCTGTAGAAGGGTGTGCCCTGTGGTGGACATGAAGAGACTCTGTCCAACCTCCCCTTCAGGAAGCATCTGTTGCTCAGCCACTGGGAATCTATCCAGCAAACAGTCATCATGGAAAAGCTCCTTCAGGTATAAAGAACTTCCTTGGACAAATTCAAGGGGTCTCCACCCAGAGACTTACCAAGGTGGGATACAAAATTCTGTCAACTTGGCCCAAAGCATAAAAACTCCGTGGGGCATTTCAGCTCCAGAGCTCCCCACAGAGTTGAAGAAGGCTGTTCAAGTCTACATCACAGCTTGGCCTCTGCTCTTGCCCAAGCCTACTTCCTCATTCTCTTTCACACCAGTGTGAAACCGAAGGGCACTCCCTAAGAAGCATTTTGAATACTAAAAATTCAGTTTCAGAATGTGCTCTCTGGAAAGCAAATCCTGCAAACTCAAATTAACTTGCAACTTATTTTACTGTTTGAATCTACTTTATATAATAGGAAGTTATGAAAATAATTTCTCCAGAGATTCTTGTGAGCTCTTCTACTAAAACAAAACAAAAACACCCTCCTCCCCACGCCCCCCCCCCCCAAAAAAAAAAAAGCCTTACAAAAAAAGTTAGTGGAAGGAATGGGAGCTCTATTTTTTTAAAATATATTTTATTGATTTTTTTTAGAGAGGAAGAGAGAGGGATAAAGAGTTAGAAACATCAATGAGAGAGAATCATCGATCAGCTGCCTCTTGCACACCTCCTACTGGGGATGTGCCCACAACCAAGGTACATGCCCTTGACTGGAATTGAACCTGGGACCTTTCAGTCCGCAGACCAATGCTCTATCCACTGAGCCAAACAGGTTTTGGCGGGAGCTCTATTTCTGAAACTGATTTGGGGGTTGCAATTGATTCTGATCTTTTCCTTCCTCCATGCCCCATTCTAGGTTTCCCTCACCTCATGATCACTTCTGCTGATCTAGGCAGGTTATCTGTTAGATGATCCAGGCCAGTGTGTAGCAATAAACAGTTTCTCTCTAAATATTCCGATGTCTAGCATTTTCCAATTTCTAAAATGTAAATATTTTCATCTTTGCTAATTTCAAGCTACCAATGCGAGTGGTATCACTCCACATGGGTTTCGGAAGAAGTGTGCAAAAATGGTTCTCAGCTTATAAGCCAGTATACCACTGTTCCCGACCCTTAGGCCTAAATAGTCTGAATACATGGTAACCATGTGTGTTTTTCACCATGGCTGTTTCACTCATCTACTTACCATCAAAATTAAAATATCAAATACCATAGAGTATCTCTGTGGACCAGAAAACTTCCTGCACACTCTGAGTAGAGCATCCTGGCTCTTACTAATGACCAGAGTCAATTTTCATTAACATGATTGTGACTCTTTTTCTTTTTTCTTTCTTTTAGTATTTTTTAAATGTTTTTATTGATTTCAGAAAGAGGAAGGGAGGAGGAGAGAGAGAGATAGAAACATCTATGATGAGAGAGAGTCATCAATCAGCTGCCTTCTGTATGCCCTCTACTTAGAATTGACCCTGAAATCCAGGCATGTGCTCTCTCTGGGATTTGAACAGTGACCTCCTAGTTGATGGGTCTATGCTCACTCACTGAGGTACACTGGTTGGGTGTGGCTCCTTTTCTTGACTTTGAATGGAACTCTTGCCCTGTTTCCTAGTGAAATTGTTTCCCATTGGCTAATTTATATTTGTATACAAAATGGATAAGCAGGTGCATTGCCTAAGGTTCTTCCCCTTGGGAGATGTTCCAAGCTTCCCTTATTCATGTCTTTCCCAGAGAGTTTTGGTGAGACTTTAGTATAGTAGCAACATATATTTTTTGGTTATACTCACATACTGGGCCAATCCACTGATGCAGTTCTCTCTATCAGTGAGTTATAATCCTCCCCACCCCCCCGCCTCACACACACACATGTTAGCTGTGAATTAAAGGAGAGGCCTCAATAAAACAAAGATGGATGATATAAAACATTATTAGGTCATTTACTTGTGCTGCTTCTTGGAACCTCTGGTGTTTCACTTCCATCCTACAGCATGGATTGCTGTTGAACTTATTATGGCTTGTATCTGACAGAACCTGGCTCTTAGCAGGCACTTCTGAACACAGTTAATCATCATCTCATGGTCAGGTACTTTATATCAGGACCCCGTAGCAGATTACCTGCTCCACATGGCGTGGCTCTCATCCAGAAAAACAGGATTCTAAGTTGTGATTCCCCTAGTATAGTTTGTTATAAGCTCTGCACAGCATTTTTCCAGTTGCCAATTCTCTGACAAAAAAGGATCAGAAGTTAACAGCTGCATTGCACCCTGATCCTATTGCAAAATGTTTCCCCCCCTTCTGGTTCTCATTTAAAGCTGGTAGCCTTTTGCATTACTTGTGATGAAACAACAATGTTTTGATGAAACAACAATGTTTTCCCAAGTTGGAATATACTGCCTACAGAATCCAGGTGGGCCTAATAGGCATTGTGTTTTTTGTTATGGAAGATACCAGTGACAATAATTTGCCTTTTCCTTCGTTTTGAAGTACCCAGGAGCACTGGACTCACGCTAATTATACTCTTTTCCTTCAATCAGTGGCCTGATGTTCTTAGAACTGGTTCAGTATCAGAGAGGGATTATGCTGTTTTGAGAGGTGAAACCCTTAACCTTCTGATTATCTGTTCTTGACTTATTTTATATATTGAACAATATCCTTTTTGTTTGCTTATCTGTCCTAACCAATGGGTATAGGTTCTATTAGTTATCCCCATAGCTTTTTTGGATCAAAGACCCCACGGGTACAGGTTTAGAGAGTTCCAGATGTTCTGTTCCAGTGTTTGCATGAATCATCCTAGATATACTTCTAGATATACAAATTTCAGGGTCTCACACCTTTCTCACCAGGGACATGATCTTGGCATAGTATATTTGCTGGGGCAGGAATTTCAACTTTCCCTGGAGTTCTGCAATTCTTATAATTAAGTTCTGGAGCCTGGCCCTCACCTTTGTCAGCATTCAATTGTGGGAATAAGTTTTTCATAATGTTACTTAAGAAGTATTCTGACTTTGACACTTTTTTTTTTTTAATTTCACCTTCACTTGGTGATTCAACAACCTAAGCATTTCAGTCTTTTCTAAATACCCAGTCATTCAACAAGACCATCAGAGTCCTGTTAACCTTTATAATTAATATTATTTTTTTAAATTACATTTTATTGATTTTTTACAGAGAGAAAGGGAGAGGGATAGAGAGTTAGAAACATCGATGAGAGAGAAACATCGATGAGAGAGAAACATCGATCAGCTGCCTCCTGCATATACTGGGGATGTGCCAGCAACCAAAGTACATGCCCTTGATTGAAATCGAACTTGGGACCCTTCAGTCCATATGTGGATGATCTATCTACTGAGCCAAACCGGTTAGAGTAATATAATTGATTTTCTTTATTTTATCTTAAAGGCCTGAGATATTATACATGCTAGTCCAATTCCCTTCTACCAGTATACCAGCCCAGTTTAGCACTTGTGAAGATCCTGACAATTGAACTCATGCAACATTCCAAAAGCAATCAGTGCCCCACTTACACTATACATAGATCTGCTTGCCATATTGCTGGCTTCAAACCACATTATTTCAGACCACTCCTAACATCAAATCTCTCAGTTTTATTTTCCAAAAAATTGACTCTGTGATGGAAATTTATGTGCAGAAAGTTGATCAGAGGAACCATAGGAAATGAAAACATTTGGGAAATAAAGGATATTATGGTTTGGAAAAGGGAAGAGTCACAGTGCATATCAGTTGCAACAAAGGGAGAAGTTGCATCAGTACAAATCCTTTTTGGGTGTCAACCAAATCCTCAGGAATCTCTGAACTTCCTGGCACAGTGCTTTATAGTCATTTTTCCCCCCCTTGTAGCAATGGAGACAGGTTTATACTCATAACAATTAGTCATTGGATGAGGATTGCCTCTGGGGAAGGGGTATGATCTCACATCAAAGAGGTATCTTCAGAGAAAAGACCTAGTAAGGGAAATTCTAAGAGAGGGACCTAGCCAAGAGTTATCAATCATCACCCCTCCAAGAAACTGAGGGAATGCGTGCCTTGTGCATGATGGAGGGACGGGGGCATAGCATTCATTGCATTCAGTCTGGACTCTGGATTTCTTAAATCAAGTAATTTGACTTATTCATCTTCACACCCTCAGAGCCTACAATAATGCCTGCCATTTAGTAGATCAACAATTTCTGCTGAATGAATAAACAAGCATATATTAACAAACCACTACAATAATTTATTAGTCAAAGATATGAAATAGTCATTTACAATTTCATTTACATAGAATAAAATATGAAGACATTTTTCTTTAACTTCATTTATTCATTATTCATTATTTCAACACACACTTGTTGAATACTTTAATGTGTGCTAGGCATTAAGTAACACATTAAGGAAAAATATTACTTTTATTTTTTATTATTTTTTATATATTTGGTTGATTTTTTACAGAGAGGAAGAGAGAGGGATAGAGAGTTAGAAACATCAATGAGAGAGAATCATTGATCAACTGCCTCTGCACACCCCCCACCGGGGATGTACCCGCAACCAAGGTACATGCCCTTGACTGGAATCAAACCCAGGACCTTTCAGTCCGCAGGCCGATGCTCTATCCACTGAGCCAAACCGGTTTTGGCCAAAATATTACTTTTAGTGGAACAAATATTTTAGCCTTCTCATTTTGTTAAAAAAACAAAACAAAACAAAAAAAAACAGATAGCTTCCATTTCTTTTTTGTAGCCTTGTTAAAAGGCAACATGGAAATTAATCTTATCTTGTGCTTTTGGGGTTTCCATTATGATACTCTTCTCTGCTCTTAAATGGCTAACATTTGCTGTATGGAAGAAAATAATGATAATTGTTGCAGTAGTCACTCCCATGACACCTGTGTGCTTACTATTATAGTAGAGCACTTAGTCTATTTAGAGTTGAATATAAACTAGAGATAGAAATAGCAACAATCTAAAACAGACAATCCTCTAAATTAAGACATCCTATATAATAAAAGGGTAATATGCAAATGGACCAAACAGCGGAACAACAGGTCACTATGATGTGTACTGATCACCAGGGGACAGATGCTCAATTCAGGAGCTGCCTTCTGGTGGTCAATGCGAGCCAGAAGCAGGGCTCATGGCTGGGGAGCACAGCAGTGGCGGGAGCCTCTCCTGCCTCTGTGGCAGCACTAAGGACCCCTTGGAGGATATCTGACTGCCGGCTTGGGCCTGCTCCCCAGACTGTCAGACATCCCCCAAGGGGTCCCAGACTGTGAGAGAGCACAGGCCAAGCTGAAAGGACTCCCCTGCCCCCTCTCCCAGTGCAAAAATGTCATGCACTGGGCTTTTAGTTGATTATAATTCCTCAGTTTTGGGATGTGCTGATATAAGTATATATCTTTCTTCTGAGAAATGAAATTCCTTTTTATAACCTGTTTTACATGTTATAACAAAGCTACTATATTTGTGGATATTTGTTAATCTGTGACTCTTGCAGAGTTCAATAGCACAGCATTGGACTAACTGACAATTGGTTAGAAATTATATGATCACTTAGTATTTCTCACTGGTTTACCACTCATTATCTAGATTGAAAAGATATACCATGCAGTTATTTAAATATAAAAATGTTTTAAAATATGCTTTTTCCTTGCACAATAAACTATTGCTTCTGTAAACAGGTAATCCACTCGCTCCCTATATTATGTTTCCTAGAGCAGAGTCAGTTAAAAATAAACAAGTCTATTACCATCTCAACATATATCTTTCACTATTTTTTTTCTTATTTATCTGAAACCTGTTAAAAAAGAATTAACATTTTGATTCATTATAAATATTTATGTGATTTTGATTAATGCCAATATATAATAGTAGAAAGAAAACTAGGCATTTCTTTGCCCAACCATATTCTATATTTGTTTTGACAAAACCATTTGAGTCAGAGTATTCATGTCTATTCTCCATTTATAAGATCATGACATAGGAATTTATTATTTTAGAAATGATCACTTATCAAAAGTATTTTTTTTTACATTTCAGTCTCCCACGCTATTTCTTCTCACTTTCAACTATATTCTTATCCTGTAGTTGTCATTTTTCATTCTTTCAGTAATTTAAATTATCACTGTGTTTCTGGGAACCTGAATAACAATTCAGCATTAAAGAACAAAAGCTCTATTTTGTTAACACAGATATCTCTGCTTTAGAGAAGACTAGAGTTTTGTTTTGCCAAAATTAATAACAAGATCAGCTATAAAAATAACCAAAGATAAAAGAATCTAATTCACTTATATTTGATGCCCAGATTAGATTGTTTCTTTTTAATTGATAATATTATATCTTACAAAATACTAGCAATAAAGGGGAAACTATCTGATTGTGGGCATTTAAAGTACTTTTCCATTGGTATCTATATAAATTATTGATCTAGTTCAGTGATTTTTTTCAACATTAATGTGAATGGGAATTACCTAGGAATCTTATTAAATTGCAGATTCTGATTCAGGAGGTCTGGGACTTCAATTACAACAAGTTTCCAGATGATATTGATGCTGCTGATCTATGGAACAGATTTTGTTAGCAAAGATCCAATTGATATGTTCTCACTGAATTGTTATAATTATGAAAACATAAGTTGATGGTGGGACATTAAACCATTACTAATACACCACTCATGCCTAGTAAAGAAAATGAAACTAGAACAATCTACGATATTTAATGCAGAATATGTGTGAGTAAATGTGCAAATTGAGAGGAAAATATGAGGGAAAATAACTTCAAGAAAAATAAGTTTTCAATATTAGTAAAAGTTTTAGTCAAGCTCTAGTTCCATGTGAGCTCAATCTGGAAACCAGTTTTGGTTTTTGAAAATGGTGAGTGTGGACATCTTCATTGGTTTCATTTTGACTTATTTTCTGAAATGCTTAATGATAGCTAGAAGTATATCATAGAAACAGTAATGTGTTAAATAGAAAAATTTGGAACAAAGCTTTCTGTTTTGAAGGATATTTAATGTTTGAATAAAGCTAAGTAAAGCTCTTATTCAATTTCTGCTACAAATATACATTTCCCTAAGGAAAACAATTCATTTTTATGGATAATATATTCTAACTTTAAATATGGAAATATTGTATTAGATATTCTCAAAAATCTCTTCCCACTTTAATAGCCTATGATCTTATGATTCTGTTATATATTAATGGAGCCATTTAATAACCTATTTCCTCACCCCTCACAAAAAAATCATTTTATGCTGTGGAGACTGATGCTAGCCAATACCAGCATATGGCAAAATATTTTCATATCTTTCTCTTTCCCATTTTTTCAAATTCTTACACCACATTTTTATTCTTCAATAAATAACCAATTTTCTTTATCTTTTCCCTTCCAATATCACCCATGTAATAAATCCCAAATTGATTAGTCTGACATGCTCAGTTCTGTGTTAATACTTAAGATCAGCCTTAATTCAAACTTCTCAAGTTCACTTCTGAACTGCTGGAGTTAATTATGAAACACTGACCCTTTATTAGAGTTTCTTAGAATTCAACAATCAGGATAACAAATATTTTAGGTTTAAAACAAGTGCAACAAAGGTAGTAAGAATAACTTAATATAAATGAAAAATACAGATATAATTTAAAATTCCTCAACTCCATTACAAACTAGTAAATTAAGAAACATTAAAAATGATTAAGTTCACAAACACACACAAAAGTACTTTCTGGCTAATGTTTTAAAGTATAGGAATTCATTTAAAGTATAATTGAATCTCAAAAGACTGGCTGACAATGGAAGTTTCAAAAACACATCATTATGTAAAGTAAAACAACATTTGCATAATAAAAGAAAGACTGTCTTCCTTAGAGTTATAGGTAAGTAATGAAAACTCCTGGATTCATGGAAGATACAAACAAAGGAATATGCTCAAGCTTGGCAATTATGAAGACAACAAGCATGACACTGTTGTTAATGCTACTTACTAAAAATCAGATATCAAATAAGCTAATGAACAAATTTTACTATAATTTTAACTTTGATTTTTTTCTATTTACATTTATTTTGTCTATTTATTTTTATTTTTTAAATTTACTTTTTAATTTTTTCCATCGACATTTATCTCCTCTATGCCCTCTTCTACTTCCACCCACCCCTTTGCCCCTGCAATCCTGCAATTATGTCCATGAGTTCTCTCTCTTTATTTTTTTCTCAATCCCTCAACCCGCTCCTATTACTGCCCTTTACCTCCCCTTGCACCCCCCCTGCCCCCTAAGCTCTTGCTCTCAATCCATGAGTCTGTCTCTATTTTGCTTGGTAGTTCAGTTTGTTCATTAAATTCCACATATTTGAGAATTATTTAAAATAAATAATATGGGGTGCATTGTGATGGGACAATGATAACAAGTTACAAATTCCACTCTGGTTATTATTTAAGTTTACATTTGATAAAGTCAATGCTGAAACACTAACAGTTATTGCTCTGCTCATAGTAAGTTTATTTTATGTATAATTTACAAACTTTTATATTCCAGACAAAAGTTTACATTTAAAAGCCAGAAACCAGTAATAATGTTAGCAACATGGCCAAATAAGATGTCCCTCACTCATAAACACCCTCACTCAAAAAAACAAATATTTGGCATCCACTCATGGACAAATGCTTCTTTCTGGGGACTGTAGGGTCCAGCATCATACACCAAGAGACTCATGAGGAATCTTATCCACCCATGTATAGATATACAGACCTTGGTCCTGACTATAGAGGCCCATGAACTGGCTCCAACCCTTCTTGGCCATGGTCAGGGAACCTCTGGAACACCCTATCACAGACAATTGCCCAAAGACAAAAATCGTTGTGGAAATCCAAATTTTCAGTGAAATTTCTGCTCATGGTCTTAAAGATGGAAGTTTGTTTCTGTTTCTGTTTGTCAGTCCTGTTTCTCATTGGTCTTTGAGGTCTGTCTCTTTATTGTCTGCATTAAATCTGTGATCCTTACTTCAGTGATGGTCAATACTATCCACCAAAATGTTTAAGCTGAAACTTAAGAGTCATTCCAGGATGATTTCCTCTCCCTCTCCTCCATCCAGTTGGTACTTGAGTCTTCTTGATTCCACTTCCTAAATATTTTCTATATCTGTCTGTTGTTTTCCATCTTCTGTCCTAATTCAGTTTCTCATCAATGCTTAGTTAAAATTTTATAATTTATTTTGGGTGTCATAAGAGTGACCTTTCTAATAAGGAAACATAATAGTGTTACTCTCCTCCTCTGAATAATTTGTGGCCCCACGTTTCCTCTTTGCTTATATTATGTCCTTGTTGCCCTTTAGACTCCAGCCATATTAAACTCCATGGTGGCTACATGCTTATTCATACCTTCTTGCCTTTGCATGATGTTTTCATTGTCTGAAATCACAGTTTAAATTCATACACTTGGAAAATTCCTACACATGATTTAGATCTTAGCTCATATTTACTTCATCTGAGAAGCTTTCTCAAACTCTTCTAGGAAAACAAGATTGCTTTTTTTTATTTTTATTTATTTATTTATTTTTAAATATATTTTATTGATTTTTATACAGAGAGAAAGGGAGAGAGATAGAGAGCTAGAAACATCGATGAGAGAGAGTCATTGATCAGCTGCCTCTTGCACACCCCCTACTGGGGATATGCCCGCAACCAAGGTACATGCCCTTGACCGGAATCGAACCCGGGACCCTTCAGTCCCCAAGCCGACGCTCTATCCATTGAGCCAAACCGGTCCCGGCTGCTTTTTTTTATTTTTATTTTTTTTATGCTTCGACTTTTACTTCCATCAATGCTGCCGTTTTATTTTTTATGGGTTTATTTCCTTTCCGACTTCCTATAAAAATCCTAAATTTAGAGGGACTTGGAGAGATTAAGTAATTTTACCAAGGCCACCTAGCTTGCTAGTTATAGAGAAAAAGTTGGAATCCAGATGGTCTGACTTCAACAATCAGGAATTTAACCTACTAGTTATGCCAACTACAGTCATTCATTATAGACACGATTGATTACCTAATGCCTTCTAATCTGCTGTGTCAGATCAGGTAAGCTAAATCTTTTTCTGGCTTTGATACTAAGAAGTTAAATAATGGATTAAAAATGGGTTTTCCACAAGGCTTAAATTATCTATTTTAAGAGCATTTACTGAATTTCCCCTGATAACTCAACTATCTTACCAAATCTTTGGGGCTTTATCCTCTATATTCAGACTTCACCAACCACCTCAAAATGATCTCCCCTTACTATTTTTTCCCCCCTGAACTTTATTTCCATCAGTCTTACTCAAACCACTCTGCCAACTAATTGTAAAAAGAATTTAGTAAACCTGCAGCGTCAGTTAGCTAGAATTTACATTAAAATAGGAAACTCTTAAAAATAGAAACCCTTAAGAAGCAGAAGGATAGGTCTCTTGTGGAATGACAGGTTGTGTGTGTTGAAAAGAACATTCCATCCAGAAGTTGTCTCAGATCACAATGCTTAGATAAATGTCTCAATGACTAGTACTGGTTCTGCTTAGAAATTATCTTTTAATCCTGAACACCTTGCTAACAAAACATAGCAATAAAAACATGAGATTTTCTCCCAATATTTAATTCCTCCTAAGTATAGTATAATTCGTAGGTATATGAGTTTGCTGGTAAGTTTCTTTTACTTGAGAGACAAGAGGAAATAAAAAGAACACACTTCTGATGCAAACTGCCTAACAGGAACTTCTAAATTTACTTCACTTTTCTGTTATTCACTTCACTTCATTTCTCTTCATTAGTTTAAAATTATGTGCTGTGATTTTATCTTTTATTAATGTAACAGAACTGATGAAAAATTAATCATATGCTGCCCTCTTGCATTTCTTTTAAAGATAAACATCATATATTAATCCAGTAGTAGTTATATGTAAACTCCAAATTTAACACAGTGGTTTATCAGTCTTTTAATTGATAGAAAAGATTTACTTCATTAAACAGATTTAAAATAGTAAAGCAAAGAGAGAAAAATATATCTGCAATATTTAGAAATCTAATACTATTTAGAGGGACATAGCACAGCATCGTCCCAAACCATGACACTTGGATAAAAAACTTGCCACCAAAGTTACACATTCTGGAGTTATGAACTATTTCCCTGTTCATAATGGTTCACAAGAATATTGTTCAAAGTTGACACTAACAATAATCTAATAACTTTTAATAGTTCAATTGAGAAAGTGTAACTATTAAGGATTACCTATTTTTTAAGGTGAAAATTAGCAAATCTGAGCATTCATTCTCTGTTGGTAGATCATGGGAATTTTAAAGGCATTGTATTGTTTGATTTTTATGTCAGATGGAGCTGAGGATATATAGATGAGTGAGAGAAGATAGAACAAAATTGCATTTACAAAAGCAAGTCCTCCCCCCCCACCCCCATGGACTGCGTGAAATTGGTTGAAATTTCCCGTGTAATCTTTGCTATAATCATTAAGTTGAAACATTAACCTCTCTCTGGGAGATCAGCAGATGGAGCCAAAGTGGCCATATTTCATGATACATACATACATTGATCTGGGAGAAGCGACTTCGTAATAGAAGAGAATAACGTTTCCTTTCAAGCACATTGTAGGATTGAAAAATCAGATTGCTACTGAAAGACTAGTGTTAATACCAACAGGTATTATTGGTATAGAACTACTCATTTTTACTCAAGTATGCACCACAATTTTTAAATCTTTGTACGACTATGCTTTTTCCTCTCTCTAGGATGAGATTCTCCAGCCACCTTCCTTAATGAATCCTTTTATAATCATCCTTCAAGACTCTGATTTAAAATATCTGCAAATATTTCTATTAATGTATTTCCCATTACACTGTGAATGTTGTTTCTTTTACATAATAAAGTCTAAATTATTAAGGATTATGACTTTTTTCACCTTTATATTTAATGAATGTATTATATCAATATTTATCTAATGTATTAATATATATTCTCAGAACTTGTACATATTTTTTGTTTGCTAGCAAATTAGTTTTATCACTTCTAACAAAATGTTCAAGTTACTTATTTGTGACTTTGACCTAAGTAATCTGAACAAGTTCTCTTGAAGAAAATATTTTTATTTAAATGCTACTTTAATCTAATATAGCATTTACTATTTTCCCCCTTTTTTTCTTTATTTTTCTTTCCTCTATTTTTCTTTGTTTTACTTAAATATAACAAAGAACCTGATCATTTCAAACTGCTGATTTTCTGCTCAGCTTTGGATAATTTTAAGAGTTAAAAAATCTTATAAAAATAGTCTTTATTGCATAATAGGGAGAAGCGCATGATGTGATATTTGTTTTTCATGCAATTAGCAGATCCTGATTTCCTAAAAGTTATGCTCATTTTTATTTTGCAACTTACAAGCTGAACTGTTGAAGTTTAACCATGACTTTTCCATTTGAAAGTAAAAAAGTATATTCTGTTCAGTAAAACCTCTCCTGAAATTTCTTCTAAGTTTGTGGGGCTGTTGTTCTTGAAGTTGCCAATGAAAGAGAGACAGAGAGACAGAGACCTGGAAGACACAGTGATACCTAAATTTCTTTCTCAGTCTTCATATTTCTTCTTAAATGTTGCTGATTCCTGGATGAGAAACTCAAATCTTAAATTTGGTAGTTAGATACAGCAATAGAATGTATTTACTTATTTATAAGCCTAAGCACTGAAATTGTTTTATGCCCACAAAGTAGAAATAAATATAAAACAATTAAAAATAGGTCACATGAGTTTTATTTAGTCAATATTTATATATTTTAATGTATGTCTAGCTTGGTAACTACTGCCAGGCATTAGTCCAGTATATTTACCGCCCAAAAGTCTACCCAGTTAGAGCCTGTCCGAAGAATTCACCTTTATAATAATGGCACATCCAGTTTCAAAGGGTAAGATGCTCTGGAATGAATGTATTTGGGGGCTTGAGAGATTATTTTGTTTCTTTGATTGCTCAGCTGTTTGAATAAAACCATATAGAGATTAGAAACCCCATACTGAAAAATCCAAGGGAGCTGGTGTGCCTTTGTCTTTAAAATTTGATTTTTAAAGAATCACAATTTCTGTAGGAGTAAAATCATTTCCTTAGTAGTCAACATATTATTGTTAGCATTAGCATAATATGTTCAAAGGTGAAATAATGAAGATGGGAAAAGTATAATGCAATTTATTTTGTTTAATTGCACAATTTCCTTAGGCCAAATATTACATATCCTCTTATCTAATGTAAGCTTGAAAAAATTCTGTAAGTTAGGTTTTATTATTTTATAGATGAGCATAATAAGTTTACAGAGATTGAGCAATTATCTAATGTTAAATTTAAAGAACCTGTCAGACCTGCTTGACCCCTAGGATCAGGATATTAAACCAGTTCATTATAGTACCATCTTCCATGTTTTTTCACTTATTCTGGAAATTGTTTGGCCAAATGCAATTAATTCTACCTTTTCCCTTTCTTTTCTACTCCCTCTTCTCTTTTTCTACTCAAGTTTATGTGTTTTTTCTGTGTGTTTTTTTTTAATTGAAATATAATCAGCCTATAACATTATATTAGTTTCATATATATATGATACAATGAATTAATATTTATATAAATTGCAAAATAATCGTCACAGTAAATCTAGTTAACATCCATCACCATACATAATTAACTTTATCCTATCTAATGAAGAGGGAATATGCTAATTGACCCTCTTACCATCACAAAGATGGCAACACCCACAGTCAATTAGGAGGGAATATGGTAATTAACTGCCACACTCTCAAAGATGGCAGTGCCCACAGCCACAAGATGGCAGCGCCCAGTCCCCTCAGCCCTGACAGGGTGGCAGGTGTGGCAAGGTCAGGCCCACCTCAGGGAGGGACTGACCACTCCTCATGCCTGCCTCTGGAGTCCCCTAGTCTCCTAAAACCCCCAGCCACCCAGGGCTTCCTGATGCTCAGATAACCAAGGCTTGCACTGCTGGCAGTGGCAGCAACAGAGATAGGATGGGGTGCAGCCTTCCCCTGGTCGCTGGGTCATCTCCCACCCCTGAGGGCTCCCAAACTGTGAGAGGGGGAAGGCTGGGCTGAGGGACCCCCAACTCCAGCGCATGAATTTTCATGCACTGGCCTCTAGTTTTCTTATAATGAGAACTATTAAGGCCTACTCTCTTAGCTACTTTCAAAGTTGTAATATACCTGTTGATGGGTATAGCTTTGTTTGTTAATTGTACCAGGTGTACAGGATTCTAATATAAAATTCAGCACAGTTTACTTTCAGTCTCTTTTAGACTGATTACATTTTATTTAGCCAATAAAAATCAATGCTTCAGCTCATCCAGTGTGGCTCAGTGGTTGAGGGTCAACTGATGAACCAGCAGGTACCTATTTGATTCCAGGTCAGGGCACATTCCCAGGTTGTGGGCTTGATCCCCAGTAGGGGTGTGCAGGAGGTACCTGATCAATGATTCTCATCATTAATGTTTCTATCTCTCTCCCCCTCTCCCTTTCTCTCTGAAATGAATAAAAATATATTATAAAAAATTACTGTTTCAGTGTGAGTTTCACAAGGATCTACACCACATGTTAAGTTTCTGGTTTTATTTATGTACATCTACTAGATGTTATCACAGTACTCTTTAAAGGTTTTTCACCAATTAATACTCCAACTAGTGAAACTTGAAAGTTCACATTTTTAATCTTTTGTCAATATCTGACATTATCAGATATAAATTATCTTGCCAATCTGTTAAATGCTAAAACGTGTTCGCTGGTTGTTCAATTCACATGTCCTTAAAGAAATTTGAGCATAATTTTATGTTTATTGGTTATTATAATTTCTTTTTCTGTGAATTGTGAATTTGTCCATATACTTTTCTATTTGTTCACACTTTAAAAATTTAAACTGCATCTTTATATATTCTGTATACTAATTATTAAAATATTTTCTTCAAAACTGTCTTGAATTTTCAGTTTTTATGGTAACTTTTATTATATATATTCTATTATATGTGATATTAAATTCTATTTATTTTATGATCTGTGGATTTGTATTTGACATATAAATTTCTTTTTATCCCGAGACCCTAAATATGTGCTATATATTATTCTAAAATTTTTTAAATGTCTGTTTAATTTATGGCCTTTTATACTTCTGTAATTTACTCTTAGGTGTGCAGTGAGGTAAATATCTGATTTTCTTTCCTTGAAAATGAATATGAGTTGTTTCACTCTATTTTTTTAAACTGACTGAGCACTTTGGCTCTCGGATAACTTGGCTTCACTCCATTGTCCTCTGCTTCTTCCCTCTGTCCAGTCAACTTCTCTTCCAGATTCAAGTAAAAAAACATGACATTCAAACCCACATTTCAAGAATGGGGTTCTCCAGACTCAATGACATCTCTATAATTAATAGTTTTCTTATTTCAGTGGTGGACCAAGAGCAAATGGTCCTGAGGAGAAGATATCAGTCCTTCGATTTGAGCTGTAACTCCTCATTGGTAATCACGTAAAATTACTTCATCTCTAAAGTCCAACTTTTTAACCCTTAAGTGTGGCAGCTGAACTGATTGAGCTTTATTTTTTATTTGCTTTTGTAAAAACTAGGTATATCAAGTGCAAGTATCCGAAAAGACTGTGGTCTTTTGCTCCATAGTACTTTAGCTAGTAGAAGTTTTCCAAAATTGCATGCCCATGATTTATGAAATCCTGCAAAAGGAGAGTTGATGTACTGTCCCAATCTCTTTTTTTCTATTTCCCCCATTAGTTCTATTAGAACTGTCCTCCCTTTAAAGCAGTCGGTATTTTTAGCTATTGCTGCTTCAAAATCACCTGGACAAAGTTTTAAAATTTGTTAACTGGACTCCACTCACCCAAATTAAACTGAGATTACAGGATAAGTGGAAGAGTGTTATAAAGTTTGGGCTTTTTGGTGGTGTTGTTAGAAAAACTCAGCAAAATAAAACTCCAGGTTATTGTTGGACAGCATGTTTCACATGCACATCAAACAGGCCAATAAATAAGAAAGCAAAAAGCAACTTCATAGAGAGAAAAAGGGACAGAGAAACCTTTTATCTGTATCTTTGGTCTTATACTAACCAACTATGATGGTTGAGCTAAATACATACACAAAAAAGTTACTGGAGTTCTCAGAATAAGATTGTCTTTGTTGTTATTTTGGCTCCTCCTTCTTCTTCTTCTTCTTCTTCTTCTTCTTCTTCTTCTTCTTCTTCTTCTTCTTCTTCTTCTCTTCTTCTTCTTCTCCTCCTTCTTCTTCTTCTTCTCTCCTCCTTCTCCTCCTCCTCTTCTTCCTCCTCTTCCTCCTCCTCCTCCTCCTCCTCCTCCTCCTCCTCCTCCTCCTCCTCCTCCTCCTCCTCCTTCTCCTCTTTTTTTTCTCATCCTCCTTCTCCTTAGAAGGTTTCGGGCTTTTTTTTTTCTTAGAAATTAAGAGTATGTTCACAGCAGAAGTGAAGACAGAAGTAGGACAGAGAACACTCCAAAGGCTGGTTTTATCATCCTGAGATCTCTAAAATTGATTGATCCCTAACAATATGTAGAAAAATATGCAATGCAAATTTAAACATGTATATATATATTTTTTAAATGTACAGAAAGAAAAATCAGGGTATTAGAAGTTTGGGTTCCTTTTTCCCTCCCTTTTGCAAATTCACCTTGTGACTTTGGTTGGGTGGTGGAGAGTGCCTGTCATCTGCCCAGGGTGCTATCTGCAGAGGGCCCATGGGACTCTCTACTTGAAGGACACAGGAAGTGGAGGGTGAATAGGTCACAGAAGGCTTTTTATTTTCAATTCAACTTTTCCCTTTTTGCTGTGTAATCCTCTTCATTGGTCTACTATCTTGTGATGTCAATATCCTCATCCTCATCATCTTTAGCTTCTTTTGCCTGTAGCTGCCTCAGTCTCCTAAATTTCATCTCCATTCTCTCCCTTACCATCACCTTCATCCTCATCCTCCTCTTCAACCCCTCTTTCTTCTTCTTCATATACCGCATTGTCAGCCTTCTGGTCCCCATTTTTCTCATTAGTGCCCTCATTAGCAGGTGCGTCTCTGCCATGCTTTGCCTCCTCAACTACCTTCTTCTTTAAGTTCTTGGTGGTGATCTCGGAGTTGGTGTCCCCCTCAGCGTCTGCCATGGAGTGGCAAGTGGATGATCTCATGCAGTGGATTTCTCTTAAGGCTAGAGAGTTCAAGGAGCCTGGGGGACAAATGGTGGCAGTTCTGGGCTGTGGAGGGGGAGCGAATGGAGGTAGCTGCCTAACCAAGAGCCAAATGCTGTAACAATGCACACATGGCTTTCAGAGCTGCCAGTCTAAGCTTTTTTTCTTTTTTAAGTTTATTCAACTATGTCTGAGGCATTGAGAAAAATTGAAAAACATTGATTTACTAAGCTCTGCTTGTGTTTTTTTTTGTGTGTGGGTTTTATTGTGTTGTGTGTTTTTTTGCTTTTCTTTGTGTTTGTGTGTGTGTGTGTGTGTATGTTTGTGTGTGTGTGTGTGTGTGTGTGTGTGTGTGTGTGTGTGTTTTGTTGGCTTCCTGAAAAAATTAGAAAACAAAAATGCTGAGCCAATTTGCAACATTAATCTCTCTCTTCTCCCCACACACAGTGATTCACAGTTTATGAATCTTCACATTTGGTTCAAAAACCACTCTTTTCATTTACACTAAATAGTGTAAATTCTGTTTCTGATATTTTCTGTTTCTTTTGTTATTATCTTTAATTTCTTCTTTTGAAGTAAGACAGTTTCTTTTGATAATCTTTAACAAAGGATTTCAGGTTTATGAATTCTCTAGTGACCACACAGATTTGTGAGTGCCACACAGATTTGTGAGTGTTACATATATGTGAGAAAAGTAATTTTTCCTCTCCCCTTCTGAATTATTGACTGACATGCCTATAATAAAATAAACAGATTAACAACAGAAAAAAAAACCAAGTTTATTAACATGTATAACACATCTTCATGTACGCATGGGAGATTCCCAAGGAAAAAAAAAAAAAAAAGAGTAACTCCCAAGGTGGCTTAGAATTCGGAATTAAATACTAAGTTAACAGGCAAAGGGGTACAGGGATGGAGCCCTCTTAGAGAAGAATAAGTGATTTTTAAAGAAAATAAATGGACCCTTAGAACAACAGATAGTAGGTATGATGGTTATAACAAAGTTTGGTATGGTGTGGATATTTAGGTTGCTCTCCTGTGATGAAACTCCCCTCCTTGGAGATTTATGACAGCTAAGTTTCTTCTTTGAGGATCTATCTTTAGATGGGTAAGGGAAGTTCAGAGAAAGCCTCTCTCTGCATTTACAAGAACCTGTTGCTCAAAATACTTAATATAACAAAGTGGCATATTTTGGGTGGCACATCCTCAATGTCCATGGACATTCTTGGAGCAAGTATATTCTGCTTTCTTTCAATACCCATCACTCTACTTTCTTTCAATACCCATCACAAACATACATCTACATCACACTTTTAAAACATTACTAAGCTCTCACACTCATATTTTTCAAGTTTACAAAATAGTCCACAGATATATGAGGTTCCTTTTCTCTTAAAAATGTCAAGCAATTTTCAGATTATTTTATTTGAGGGATAATTTGAAATGACTTTTTTTTTTTTAAATGGCTTTATTAGTTTCACATCATGAAAAGATATTTTTTTTTCTGAAAACTGGGTAAAATTTCCCTTCTGGACAGAAAAATTTATACTCAGACAAAAACAATATTTAATTAGAAACTGGAAAATGATAACACCAAAAGGTTTACAAATAAGTAAACTACAAAATTAAAAATGCATAGTGCAGAAGCCACAGTATTCACCTCAGAGAAAACCTTAGGATTCAAAGGTAAAAATCAACATGATGATCAGGTTCAGGAGTTTGGACATGCATATGATGTTTCACTGGCTGCTCCTCATCATTCTCCTGACTTCCATTGGCTGCACTATGATCTTTTCTACATCATCTCCCACTTCATTATGGTCAACATGCCTGTTAGGCATGGTCCATCAAAAACTTGGGAAAGTAGTTAACCCTTCCCAGCCTGGCATTTCCTTCAGGCTTCTGGGCTTCAAGCCTCCCAAATGGTGTGTTGATTTTTCACTGCTTGTTCCTCTTTTCTGACTCCTCTTCATCCTGATTCTCAAATCTCCCAGTGGATGCACTGCCACAACAGTTGGACCTGCAGATCCACTTCCTGCTGGCCTTCACCTCCTACTCTTAGGGCCATCCCTGGCTTCAGGGAGTAAAAACCAAGAAGGGACCATGCCACAGTCAGGTCAGAAATGACTTCTGATGGAAGTCAAAGAAGAAAGCAGGGTTATATTTGAACACCAAGAAAATAAAAATCATGACTACACAAGAAATACACAACTTTGAGGTAGAAAACATATATATCCAAATTGTTAAAGATTTTGCTTACTTTGATGCAATCATAATTTGAATAGAAAGCATAGTCAAGAAATCAAGAGAAGCCTGAAAGGGCAGCGATGGGAGAATTAGGAAAGAGGGATATAAGCAAAGAAATGGCTTTGGAAACCAAGGCTGTGGTCATCCACACCCTCGTATTTCCAATAGCCATGAAAAGATGTGAAAGTTGAAAAGTGGGGAGGGGTGATGGAAAAAAGAAAATGAGTCATTTGAAATATGGTGTTGAAAGTGAGCTATATGGATATCCTGGACCTCCAGAAAGAAAAACAAGTGTTCCTAGAGCAAATTAGGCCTGAAACATTACTGGAGGCAAAAATTATGAAACTGAAGCTGCTCTATTTTGGGTACATCTAAAGAAGACAAGGTTCTTTGGAAAAGAAAATAATGCTGAGAAAACTAGAAGGCAGCAGGAAAAGAGGAAGACCAAGTTTAAGATAGACTGACTCCATAAACAACAACAACAATGGGTGTGAATCTAGAGCTGAGCAGGGCTGTTGAGAACAGGACACCATAGACATCACTCATTCATAGAGTTATCAGAAGTTGGGGCAGATCCAACAACATGTAACAATAACATCGTAGAAATAATTGTTCTAGAGAAGAGAAATTGGCTAGAAGACCACTTGTTTTTCTCTTTGTCAGTTTTCTCCTTGGCTTTTTAAATTCTATTCAAGAGACCATCCTCCCAAAAGCAATAAAGAGCTACTTTGTGGAGTAATCAGTATTAGAAGAGTCTGAGCATAATGTTAAGGTATTGAGTGCTTCTGAGGTCATAGAAAAAGGCAAATATTCCCAGGGATAGAGCTGAGCTAGCAGCAGAAGCCCCAACAGAACTGGAAACAATAGAAAAGAGGTAAATTCCTCCCCATATTCAATATGAGAATCATGCCTTATATTTATAATATTACTTGTTCAGATCAGAAGGATACTTCGTTTATGTGTTGCAGTAGTCCATAGTCTGCCATGCTGGTTCATTTTGCTGTGTCTAGTGAGTGCAACGCAGCATAAAATAATTTTATGATTCCTAATCATTAATCCCACCTCCTGAATCGTGGATAGTTCTTTTTTTACTGCCTTTTGTTTAAAATTTCCAAAAGAATTTTTTAAGGAAAAATCCAACTGGAATAGGGCACAGAGTTTGCATTTCCAATGAGGCACCTTCTGCATGCGTTTGAGGCCTCTTTTTTAAAATATATTTTATTGATTTTTTACAGAGAGGAAGAAAGAGAGATAGAGAGCTAGAAACGTCGATGAGAGAGAAACATTGACCAGCTGCCTCTTGTACACCCCCTACCAACGTACATGCCCTTGACTGGAATCAAACCTGGGGCCTTTCAGTTCGCAGACCGATACTCTACCGCTGAGCCAAACCGGTTTCGGCAGGCCTCTCTTTCTTACCATTGCTCCTCCACCAGAGTTTTGGCAGTTGGTTAGCAGCTCCTCATCTCGTGTTCTGCCTCATAGCCGGCTGTCTATTTGGCTTTTCCTTCTGCTCAGACACATCAGCAGAGACAATGGCCTCCCAGAGGCTGATATTCATCCTGCATCAGCCCATGTTGATTTTCTGCTTATTAGTCTGAGCTAGTCACAGCCAGCTGGTTGCTGTTTGCCTTGACTGAGCAGTAAGAAATATACACAACTGCAATGGCCCCTTGTGTATATGTTCACCCAGGTGCTGGCTGCCATAACAATTTTTTCCCATAGAGTGAGGAGATAATTTTGACTACTGAGGTTTTTAGGTATTTATTTATTTATTTGTTTATTTATTTATTTATTTATTTATTTATTTTTGTTTATAGCTTATTCTTGGGACATGCTCAGAGAGGGACTAGAAAGGATGCAGTTTATAAGGCAACTATATTTAAAAGAGACCCAGTATTTCACTCTGTAGTAAACAGAGGGGAAAAAAACAACAACAATAACAAAAAACTAAAGTTTAACTTTGCTTATTAGTTTCCTTCTAATAGCAATGAGAAGCCAGTACAGATTTTGGAAAACCCATAAGCAAGCTGTCTTTTAAGCATCGCAGATGAAATGTTTCCTGGGCAGCAGGTATCACACTGGCTAGTGCTTCAATATTCACAGCTTACTCTTTTATGGGTCCCAGGAGTGAAATGTTTTGAACCAGGGCATGCTGGGACCTGCTCCACTTCAGAACCAGAAGCTGCTGACTGCTTTAGGTATTGTCCTACCAAACAGTAAAAAAAAAAAAAAAAGAAAGTCTTTTTTAGAATTGCAGTTTAGTTTTTTTGCTCTAGCTGATATTCTTGTTTTGATTTGTAAAATACTTCAACATTTTTTTGAAGTTTTTAAAATAGTTTACTTGGCCTGTAATTTAATCTCCTTTTTTCCCCTGTCAGTGTCTGGCATTAGCAATTTTTTTCTAATGCCATCTTCCCCTTAGTATCTTAGCCATACTTCATTTTACCACTTTATATTGAATAAACAACAGTATTTTCCAAGGTAAGTGTATGTAATTATTCTCCTCACACTTATATTTCCATGAAATCATATTAAAAAAGAAATTGGAGTGACTGGACATATGAATTGTTTATTAGACCTGTCCCTAGATTGCTATTAGATATACCCTAGACAGATGAAATAATATTTGCTTTCAGTTTAGGAAAAATGTGAGATATACTAGTATATTATTAAAGTATTAAAATATCCTTATTCTACATTTAATAGATGATTGGATAAAGATACAGTTGTTGGCCTTATCAAATATGTGCATCATATATAATAGTAAATATATTTAATGTCAGAATCAAGGCTTGAGAATAGGTCAACATACTAGAATGATGAACTAAAAAAAATAATTAAAAACCTACTAAATATAAATGTAAAATTTCTCATGTGAATTAAAAAAAATCAATTGTGTAATTTCAGTATTGGAATGATTTTGGATTGAGAGGACATTAGATTAAAAATAACAAATATGTGGTAAGTGTAGACTACTTCACATTCCTTACCCAAGCCAGACATTTCTTATAGTCATCACTCTTTCCCTCAGATACAGTATAAAATTTTAGGTCTTGATCAATAGGATGTCTAGCAATTGATTAGAGTTGGCACAGGAGTTTAAAAATTGGCTTGCAGAGTTTAGATTTAGGGCTTGACCCTGGCCAAACAATGCCTAAAAAGTTCATCTGTGTAACCTTAGAAAAATTCTCTCTTCTGTAGTACTCGATTATTATTTCCTCACTTATATATAAAAATATGGGATTTGAACCACTTGATTTCTAAAACCTCGTTAGTCCTGATACTCTTCTATTCTATCTTCTTACGAGAAAATAAAAATATAAAAATGCCATGCTCTAGATTTAGAATAATTAATGTTTGAACTGAATTAAATCAAAGAAAATAGGATTTTTAATATGAAATGATAAGTGTATGTAACTCTATTTTTGTATCAATTCCTTAATGTAATATTTGAAGAGTGATTGTTATCAGTGAGTTGGAGTTATACAGAGAGTTTGAAAAAAAAATGGCATGTGAAGAAACTTGGAATGTTTCATCCCACACACAAAACAGGAGTGGATATGAGCACTGCTTTCTAATTAAGAATAGCTATTAAGTAAAAGTGGCACTAAACTTCTTCCTTTGAAAATATAAATAGGAGCAAAGTTTCAGAAGGAAAGTTTGATTCAATATAAGGAATAATTTTTCATGTTAAAAGCTATGCCACAAAGGATTGGACGATCTTTTGAGCACTCAAGGTACACTCCTGATAATGGCTAAAGATTTTGGAGACTACACTGTGTCAGGGACTGTCCTAAGCACTTTACTAATTTAACACTGTTATTGACCCAATGAAGTAAGAACACTTATGTTCTCTGTTTTAAAAATGAGGAAATAGTGAGCCAAGAGAAATCGAGTGGTTTGCCCTGGATTCTAAGTATAGATTTAGTAAATTGTCCAAGGTTATCCAAGCTGGAAAAGGCAGGACTGGCCACAAAGCCTCTGTGCAGAACCAAGGTTGTTATCCATTAGTCTGTACTGTTCACACTAAAAGCATGGTTCTCATCCTCTAAACATATTTAAGAAGAAAATGGGAAACTGAAATGTAAACTAAGGCCCCTTCCCACTCTATGATTGATACTGAACTAGAATTGCCTATATTTCTCATTTGAGAAATCTCATGCAATATAGAGATTTGAAAGACTATTTAAAGTTAAACATTTTTACTTTCTTTTTTTAAAAAAATATATACACATTTATATATATCTTATTGATTTTTTACAGAGAGGAAGAGAGAGGGATAGAGAGTTAGAAACATCAATGAGGGAGAATCATCGATCAGCTGCCTCTTGCACACCTCCTACTTGGGATGTGCCAGCAACCAAGGTACATGCCCTTGACCGGAATGGAACTTGAGACCTTTCAGTCCGCAGGCTGACGCTCTATCCACTGAGCCAAACCAGTTTCAGCCATTTTTACTTTCTTGATACTGTACTTTAGTTTTATTGGTACAGTTACTGAAAAACACTTAAAATATAAATAGTGGCAATGTTAATCTCATATAAGTAAAATAATCTAAATTTATCTAATTTTTATACATATTTTCTCCTGTCTGATGACTTTTGATTATCTTAATTAGGAAATTCAATTTAGGAAAGTACAAAATATAAATTTAAAAAAGTAAAATGGAGCAGTCTAACATATAATATCCCTTTCCAGAAAGAAAAAAAAAGTCATCTGTATCACTCAATTGTGGCAATTATCCTCATCATAATGACTGCTACTAAAAGTCATGCTTACTTTCTTATTGCTTATCTCAGTAGTTATAACACCTAATAATAATCCATAAAGATTATAGACAATCAAACCAATGAAGACATGAAGATCTAGAGCAAATATAAGACTGAGGCCTGGTGTTTTTCCATGCAAATGTATAGCCTGTCACTCTCTTTAAATACTTAGCCCCTTCATTAGTTCCCCTAAACTTCCTAAGACTTTCATGATTAAGCAATTTGAGACAGGAAAGCTACCTAGGATGTTCTGGCTTTCATATAGGCTCTGCCCAAGGAAACAAAATTGCATTTACTAATTAGTCTACAATCTTTCATAATTATAGGTATTTCATTGTTTTTGCCTAAACCGGAACTGAAAGCAAATATTATTCCATTTGTCCAGGGTATATCTAATAGCAATCTAGGGACAGGTCTAATAAGCAAGTCACATATCCAGTCACTCCAATTTCCTTCTTAAATATGATTTTATGGAAATATAAGTGTGAGGAGAATAATTACATACACTTACCTTGGAAAATACTGTTGTTTATTCAATATAAAGTGGTAAAAGGAAGTATGGCTAAGATTCTAAGGGGAGAATGGCATTAGAAAAAAATTGCTAATGCTAGACAGCGACAGGGGATTATATTATATGCCAAGAGAACTATTTTAAAACATTTTTTATAATTTCATAGGTAATCCACAGAATGATAAGGACTTCCATTCTGTAATCAGATTGAGTCTGTCAATATTGGTGCTGTAACTCTTTTCCCAACCCTTTTATCTCTGCTGGATCATCAATAAGCCTCAGTGACCTCCATGGATAAAGCGAGGACCAGAGCATCTTTCATCAAGCTGCTTCATCTGTTGCTACTCAGAGACACAGAGTAGTTTTCTGGCATCTTTCCAAGAGAAGACAAGCCTGTGTTATGCTATGATATTTATTTTTATAATATTGCTCTTGCTTTGTGATGGGTTTTTATTCTTTGTTCTCTGATTTTCTAACTCCTCATGGGCACATTATCTCTTGATTTTTATATCTATTTGTCTATTTATTTCACATGTACATCTCAGTGCCTTTGGCTCACAAGTTAAAAAGTATTGTTTATTGTTTATATTATGTATAACTTACCAGCATTTCCTCTCCTAACAGGTGAAGGATATGTGGTTTCCCCTCAGTCAAAATAACATTAAACTTCATTGATATATAAGTTTTGATGATACCATTGGCCTGAAAGATGACTGAGAGAAATGAGTGGCAAAAACAACATAAAAGGATGCTGTCTGAGAAGAAGTATATTATAACATTCTGCGCACCTTGAAAGGCTGTGGTGGGCCCAAGGGCGGGTCTTGGCCTATTCTCCGCACCCCTGCCTGACCCCTCCCGCCTTGGCCCCTGGTGCCCTGTCTGCTGGCAGCCCTGTTTCTGCTGCCACCACTCCCACACGCTGATGGTGCCAGCCCCGCTTGCACCCGCTGATGGCACGAAGCGATTGGGGCCAGCACTGTCAGCGGGCATGAGCTACAGCTGCTGTCCTGATCACCCTCCAAGAGCAGGGGGAGGTAGAGAAGCTCTCAAGGGCAATGGGGGCGGCATCTGCCACTCACCCCAGCTGACTGCTCCAAGCGATCAGGACTGGCGCCAGGTGCTGGAAGCAGGTATGAGCACTGGGCGACCTTGGTACATGGGAGCAAAGAATTTTCAATAATCACCAGAGTCTCGCCCGATGACAGTGACTGGCACCCTGCCTTGATCTGGCACCCCTGCTCACCTGCTCCACCATCCTGCCACAGTCAATGCCTGCCATGTCCAGCACTCTGCTGCCTGCTGCTGATGCTTGCCATGTTCTGTGCATGCCCCTGGTGGTCAGCCCATGTCATAGCCACCGGTTGTTCAGTTGTTCAGTTGTCCAGATGTTCGGTTCTTCCACCATTTGGTGTATTTGCATATTAGGATTTTATTTATATAGAGTATGTATAAAGAAAGAAATGTTTATTATTAGAAAAAAGTTAGCTAAAATAATAGAGTTTCACTGGAAGGTTCATACTTTATATACTAAAGTTGTATACTTAAATCCTTGAAGTAGAGGATTATGTTATTTGTAGCTGAGTCCCTCCCAATCCATGTATATTTCGTTACTGGCACCTAGTAAGTGCTCATTAGATTAGTAGAATGAATAAATGAATAACTGAATGAGTTTATAAGGTATACAAAGTCATAGCATGACTATTCTTATGCCCTCATGCCCTTATGTCCTTATGTTGGTATGCAATATCAATTATTGTGCCTGAAGAATCAGAGAATCAGCCAGGAAAAACACATGATATGTGATTTTAGTCAGCTATACTGATGCAAATTATAAGTATGTTTTACTATATCTTTTTAAAAAAAGGTTTTGTTTACCATAGTTCTTAGACAAAAACTTCTTCATATTTGCGCATGAAGAAAACACATACCCTTAGATGTTTAGCCTTATTTACAGCTCATTGCTTTTATTCATAAGTGTCATGAAATACATTAGACTCTGTGGTCTTTAATTTAATTTGAACATGGAATATCTGATAATTTTATGATATAAAATTTTCCAATGGGAAAGGTATAAGCAATGTTTATGAAAGGGTTGAAAATCCTAATCATAAAAAATCAAGGGAAGTTAGAACTTTATCATATTTCAGTGTCTGTGGTATTCAAATCCTTCAGTTGTTGAGTTGGAAAGTAAGGTTCCTGTGGACTCAGTACAAGGCTGGAGAGCTTCAGAGTGAGGCAGTGGGAGAGCTTTATTTTTCTAGTACTGGGATTGTTTTTATTATTTTTAATTAGCTTTGTTCTTCCCATAGAAATTCCAATGACTCTTACAAATTTATTTCAGAAGATTGCCCTACGTGTTTTTTTAATGATGTATGTGTGTGTGTGTGTGTGTATGTGTTCTCTTTACATTAGCCAGAAAGACCTTTCATTGGTCCAAAGTAGCCAGTAAATTTGAGTTTAGTAACTCCTGGCATGGGCAATAGCAGTAACATGTCAAAAGTGGGGTATAGTAAATCTATTAAGGCTGTGCATCTCTACTGTCCCTTCAGGGTACCCTTTACTGGTTTTGGATTGCCTGCTAACATTAAGGGTACCCGTAATCCATTTTTGTGTGAAAGTGCTTATTATTATATATATGAAGCCTGTTTCCTACTATATTGATATTTTCAGCAGTTAATTAGGAGATGTTAGAACAAAAGCTGATCTGTGGCTCTGGACAGGCACGCATCTTAATGACCTTTTTACCCTTTTGACTTTTGATCAGTCAGTAAAAACAGTCACTAATACCTGCTTTAATTTCATTCTGGAATGTTTCAGAGCCCTAGAAAAAAAGTAAAAAATAGCTTAGTTGTTTGTAAATAAAAGAGAATCCCGAGTAAATATTTGATGTTTTGCTTATTTATTTCTTTAGTGAGTAGAAGAACAAATGTTTAAATACATTAAATTTCTTGCCGAAACCGGTTTGGCTCAATGGATAGAGCGTCGGCTTGGGGACTGAAAGGTCCCGGGTTTGATTCCAGTCAAGGGCATGTACCTTGGTTGCGGGCATATCCCCAGTAGGGGGTGTGCAAGAGGCAGCTGATCAATGACTCTCTCTCATCGATGTTTCTAACTCTCTATCTCTCTCCCTTCCTCTCTGTACAAAATCAATAAAAATATATTAAAAAAAATTTCTTTATGCCCTAACATTTTCTTAAATTTTTTTGAGTTGTAATGTTCAGCTATGTAAAGTCACTCTACTTTTACTCAGATTTACATGTATGTGTCTCTCAGGATTTGGAGGTTGTTTCCTTCATTGTTTTTAGCCCATCTTAATCTCATTTCCTGAGCAAATTCCTTCTCTTAATTTTAATATTATTTCTATTTAATTTTTCTATTTTCAGTATTTTTATGAGACATATTTGCCACGCTTCTCCTTTCCTATGTATCTATTTTAGTTTTGGAATTGGTAGTTAACACTTGACACCATATCCTTTAAGATCCAAGATCTAGACTTTCAATATCATAATCTAATTTGGAATGCATTGTAAGAGGCCATTGGAATTGCCAATTTTGTGTACAGGACAAAATAAGCTGCTGCTGTTGTTTTTAAAAATAATGACATATTTACTTTAGGTTTGTATGAGCATATATCAATTTACATTCATGAGAAATTTGTGAGAGAATATGAAGGTGAAACAAAAATATTTCTATGGAATTTGAGGATAAAGAATTGAGTCCTAATAATTAGAAAGTACCAAAACACACAAACACACACATACACCACCACCACCACCACCGCCACCATCATCACTGTAACTATCACTGCTGGCTTCAAAAGATTTCCCAGGTCATTTTTTTTTTTCTTTTCACCTATTTCCTTTTAGAGCTCTCTCAGTTCTATGCTAGTTCTCTAAATCTTGTCTCTACCAACTCAGAGTATCTGGGAAGAGAACGGCTTTTCAGTGGTTGAGGAAAGAGATAACATATACAATGCATTATTTTTGGTAAAATAGCTTATAGGCTGCTGGAAATTTTATCAGGGGTTGAATAGCACAGATTCAACTGGGGAACTTGGAGCAGCTGGGAAACTTTTTTAAATGGAGTGAAAAACTGAAGAATTTAGAGAACGAAGAAAGAAGTCTTATGAATATTGTTGAAGAGATCATTAGCAAGTAAACTGGAAATTGATGCAGATTAAGCCCAGAATTCTGCTAAAGGTCGGTTAGTCAGATGGTACATTAAGTCTGGTAACGCTTCAAGGAGAATTTGCAAATAGTGTATTTATCACATAGTAACCTTATATAAACATCACAGAGGAAAAAATTAAAACCACATAACTTCAGTGAATTTGGCATAATTTTACTAATTAATACTTCATAATAAATCTGGATGCTATTGAGATGAATCTTATGTTCAAATGAAGACAACAAGGACATAAAATTAACATGATTTTTCAGCTACAAGACTTGAGGTGTGATTCGCCAGCTGCATTGAAACAGGTTTCACTGCACTCAGTTCAGTTCTCTAATTAGCCAAAACACTAAACCACTGCAAGAATGTTTCTCCCTGTTTATTGTTTTCTGTTTTGGGTTTGTTATGGGTTTTTTGCTTGTTATTTCTCCCAGCATCTTTGCATCTGTCTAATATATTTTAGCTTCCATTTATCCTTCTGAAATATTTTGGATAATTTGAGGAAAGTTCTAGAACCAAGGCTAAAAGCAAAACAAAAATAATGTAATTTTGAGCTAGGTGTTGTTTTTGTCACTGTCTTACAATGTAAATTTTAATGAGTTATACCTTTTCCACTTTCCTCTCTACTCATAAAAGTTTGGAAAAGTACTCAAACAAAATGACAGTAATTGCTTTTTATAAATATGCATAACACATATGAACTGCCTATAAAATATTTGATATTTGCTTAATTTTTCTTTATGCCATCTCATTACTTATAGTTATATTTCTTTACATTTTGCTTACATTCTCTAAGTATTAGAATATTACTTCCCTTTGCCTGATCCTATCCAATTTGAAAAGTTACACATTTTACAACTTTGCCATTACTTTCATTTTCAGTTTTTCAGCCTAGCCATTTTTGGTACATTATCTCAAGTGCTGTTATTAATTTAAATACACATTTCCATTAAAGTGCATGTTATTATCAGGAGTCTTCATGCACCATAGACTTGCAAAAAAGAACTCATTACTAGAATCGGTCATGCTAACCATGCTAAAGAAGCAAACCAAGATGTTGCCTATTTTGATGAGCTGTGAACAGTCCAGAAAAATCCAGCTGCCTTTCAGAATATCACTCCATGTGTGCATTGCCATGGTCAAAATAGTTTAAATCTACTGGGAGTCTCACTTATATTGCCACAAATATAACAAATTTAGCAAACAAGAAGCAGATGAAAAATGCATCAATCATTAAAAAACAGAGACTTTTAATACAAAGTAAATATTCAAATATATAACAAGAGCAGATCATTTAAAAAAAAAATCCAGGTAGAAAATAAACATCTGGCAACATGAACAGTAACAGGAATACGTTCTCTAGTAGTTAAAGACTTGCAAATTAAAACAATAAAAAGGTACATTTAAAACCTATTAAATTAGTGAACATAATACCCAATGCTAATGAGGTTGGGGTAAAGTGATACATTCACGCATTAACTGGTAGCATTGTAAGTTGTTACAATGCTTTTCAAAAGCAATATCACCATTCTGAAGACATTAAAAATTGATTCTACACATTGATCTCTTAAACCCATTTTTACATTAAGAAATACAAAAGCCAAGCAAAACATACCTTTAATATGTTATTTGTAGCTTTAAAAAAAATACTAAACAGTGGAAATAATTTAATGATCAAAGGGTGACAATTTAATAATAAATAAGAAAAAAGGAGTGGAGTCCAAAATTGTATGGACATTATACATATATGTATGTGGTCAAATACTAAAAGGAACACAGTTTACAAAAGCAACTCTTCACCTAATGTACTATAATTATTATTCAGTTGGTTTTATTTTTAAAATTCTCTTTGATTATATTGTTTTAATGATAGTTTATGTAAAGAGACTCAATTTTAATAATATGTAATATTATTAAAATGTCAACTTTCCAAAGTGATATAATAAAGTTAGCAGGACATGTTGACAACAAACTGGAATCAAACTACCTGGTTTTAAAAACTCAGAAGAGAAAATCACTTAGGAAAAGAGTAAGTTTCAGAAAGAGAAAAAAAAAACTATTAAAAGAAAACTATTAGTAAACCAAATTCAGACCTTTTTACTTTAAAATTTCACCTAGGTCTTAGTAAAGTCAAAGAACTAATTTTATCAAATATAATAAAAATCTAATATGCAAATTGTCTCTTCAACTGGGAGTTCAAACAGGAATTTGACGAGATGGCAGGCCCCCCGCCAACTTCCCATGGCCCCTCTCCCAGGCTGGCATGGCCTGATCGGCCCCAATTGGGGCCGACAGGATGGACCAACCTGTGCACAAATTTCTGCACTGGACCTCTAATATGGTACAAAACTGGATTTATTTACTTTGCAAGAATAATATTTTCTGAAAGGACCAGTCTGTATTATATACTGAGTTTATTGCTTCCATATTTTGAAGATACCTAAGTTCAACTAAATGGCAAGGTGTGAATGAAGATATCATAAGGGAGCACTTTGAATATAACAAACATTATAAGCTAAATCTGTATCCTTTCATCCATAAAAATAGTTAAACTCTAACTATATATCAATCTATATATATATAAAGAGGAGTTAGACAAATTAGGCCAGGGTGCCATAACGAATCATGGTCAGACAAGAGGAGGTTGCGTGGGCTGATGAGGCCCCCAGCGGACATGGACAGGAACAGGGGTCTGGCCAACAGCCTCCCTGGCTGATTACAGGCCTGGAGAGGAGATGGTGGACCCACCTCCCGTGGGCACCGGCAGCTCACGTCTGCCTCCCTCAGAAGCTGCATGGCTCCTATTGAAGCAGCGGGGCTCCCAGTGGTGCACTGCAGTTCCCGTTGGGCTCCTGCAGAAGCAGCTAGGGGCCTACTGCACACGATATCACGTGATGGGCTACTAGTTATAGTCATAAAATAAATGAAAATCAGCTTGTTGGTATTGTTGAGTTAGCTGTATTTAACTAATTGAATGTCAATGCTTTCTGGTATGTCCTTTTTTATCCATATGTTTTTGTAAAGTTTCTTCCAAGTTACTTTTTTAGGTTAGTTTAATATCAAAGAATGAATGTATAAATTTTTACATATAGAAGTATTTATGTATAAATATTTTAAACATGATACTTTGCATTCTAAATATCCAAAATGTAAAAGAGTAATATGTAAATTGACCATAACTCTGCTACACCCACTCGCCATGCCCACCAGCCAATCGGGAACAAATATGCAAATAAACCCAAGCAAGATGGCTACAGCCACAGAGAGCAGGAGGGAGGCTTGGGTTTCCCAGGCAACAGAAGCCAAGCTTTCCACCTGCCATTGCCAGCCTAGGCCTCCACTCAAGGCTACAAAGTATAAATTATAGAAGGTAAATAAACTCCACCAGAAATGGCTGCAGCCACAGAGAAAGCAGGAGGCTTGGCTCAGCTCCAGGCTACAAAGTTTCAATTGTAAAAGATACATAAATCCAGGGCCTCCACTTGAGTCACCAGGGGGTGTGACTGGCCTGCAAATCACCACAGCCCCTCACCCAGGCTGCCCCATGCCCCAAGGAAACCCCCACCTTGATCCAGGACACCCTTCAGGGCAAACCAGCTGGCCCTCACCCATGAACCAGGCCTCTATCCTATCTAATAAAAGAGTGATATGCAGACTGACCATCACCCCAACACACAAGATGGCTGCTCCCATCTGGTCAAAGATCCTGCCCCCATATGGACACAAGATGGACACCACAAGATGGCCAGCAGGGGAGGGCAGTTGGGGGGACCAGGCCTGAAAGGGAGAGCAGTTGGGGGCAATCAAGCCTGCAGGGGAGGGCAGTTAGGGGCAAACAGACTAGCAGGGGAGCAGTTAGGCATTGATCATGTTGGCAGACAGGCCAGCATTTGGGAGCCAGTAGACCTGGATTTTGAGAGGGATGTCTGACTGCCCTTTCCAGGCTTAACTGGGCAGTCAGAAATCTCCCAAGGGGTCCCAGATTGGGCTGAGGGACACCACCCCTCCTTGCATGAATTTAGTGCACCGGGCCTCTAGTTCCTTTATACTTTCATATACATTTATTGCATTTTTTCATCTACTGAATATCCTGTGATAAATTCATTTTAGTTGCCATTTGAATTACTAGACTTCTTTTCCAGTGTGAATTATATTTTTTCTATCTTTCCATATAATTTTGGATTATGAATAAGTTAACCAAGGTGACAGCTTTGATGAGCACAATGCTTTGGGAAATACATGTTCATATTTTTATCAATATCCACAATATAATAAAATGCTTTTTGGTGTTCTTAAATTCCTAAATTATGATTGATCTGTATAAAATTTTAAAATCTTAATAATCTCAAGTATGTTATTTTCTGAAATAAAGATCTGAGAAAATACTCATGGAAGGCAAGGTCCTTCCTCCATAGTTCTGACCCTTGGAATCACCACAAAAGTTTTATATCAAACCTATGAAACAGTTTCTATTCATTCACAGCCTTTCTCAGATGATTCCTTAGCATGGAATATTTTTAGGCATTAATCTTCATTTTTCTGTGTATGTACCTGAAAATTTTATAACAGCAAATATATCTTTCAAGATCATGAACAGAAGTAAAAAATGTGTTACTTTAAAACACATCTGTTTATATAAATATAATTCATAAGATCCCAGTGAGGTCAAAATATATCAATTCATTATTATAGGGGTCCGTCTCCACATGAGGCCATATTGCTCTTGGGAGCTTAGCACTGTTATGGAATAGCTTTTATCCATTATTAAATATGAAAGCATGGGCTAGTCTAAACAATGTTTGAACATTTAAATGTATTTTTTTTCATCTTGATAACTCATAAGCAAAGTTTAAGTAACTTAACAAAGATATAACAAAGAAAGAAAGAAATGTGCTCTAAGATTCCACACTCTGTATAACACTAATTACAAACAAATTCCAAATGTGGTAAATTAACATATTATTTACCCATTGCAATGCTGAAACTTTAGACACAATTTAATTTCATTTTAAAGAGGGAAAAATGGAATCCTCTGCAATGGTCAGTAAATAAGACCTCTCAGGAAAACAGGTAATATCTCTTTTCTCTGCTTTGTTATTGACAAAATCAGATTTTAAGTATTCTCTCTCTCTCTTTGCTCTTACATTTATCTATAATTTTTACTCAGTAAATATCAAGTTTTGTTAGCTTTAGCACCAAAGAGGATTTACACTGGATATTTGTTTAAAATAGCAAGACAGACTTTATTTAAGCTATTGCCATTGGAGAGAGAGACTTCAAAATAGAACTGAACTCAACTCCTAATACAACGAAGACTGCTGGGAATTTATAACCAATTTACAGAGTGGGGGAGTCAGAAGTCGGACCATTACTAAGAAGAAATAGATTAAATATTTGGGGGGAGGGGTGGCTCAGGAGAACAAAAGGAGATCTAGTGAAGATGAGGACTCAGAAGAACCTGACTTAGTTTTGTTCAGGAAGGAATCCTGTTAGCAGGTAGCAATCATTATTTTTATGTGTGTTTGGGGAAACAGTCCTAACATTAGATACTCATTTGCTGTTAAAGCTAGAAAGGGCTTCAATGATCATCTCTCACTCTGTGGATAGAGAATTCAGAGCCACAGAGGTTAAGCAATCTGCACAAAATCAGTCTTACTGAACATAGGCCCCTAGAACCTAAGTAGAGGGAGATCTTTTCTTAGGTGTTCTTTCTTACCTATTATGGTAGATAATTTCTCTTTTTTAAAATTTTAATAAACAACAAACTTTTTCTTTAATAAGAACTCTTCTCTTTCACAGAGAATTATGTACATGCCATCTAAAGTCAATAAACCAAATTTGTCTATGTTGACTTCTAAATATCCCACAATTATTAAACTGCCACTACACAATTCTAAATACAAACACAAGCATTGCATGAGTTAAATGAATAAATGAGTGAATAACTTTCTCCCAAACTATTCTAAGACATATTCTTTTGTTTAAAATTTATTTTTTTGTGTACTTATTTATTTTAAAATATATTTTTATTGATTTCAGAGAGGAAGGGAGAGGGAGGGAGAGATAGAAACATTAATGAAGAGAGAGAATCATTGATTGGTTGCCTCCTGCATGCCTCCTACTGGGGATCAAGCCTGCAACCTGGGCATGTGCGCTTGACAGGAATCAAACACAGGACACTTCAGTCTGCAGGCCGATGCTCTAACTACTGAGCCAAACCAGCTAGGGCTAAATTTGTGTTTTTGTTTTTTTTTAATTATACTTTACATTCACTATTATTTTGTATTGGTTTCAGGTGTGGTTAGACAATCATGTACTTTACAAAGAGTTCCCCCTAATATTTTTAGTACCTAACTAGCACTATACATAGTTATCACAATACTAGAGGCCCAGTGCATAAAATTGGTGCACAGGTAGGGTCTCTAGGCCCGGCCGGCAATAAGAGTGGATTGGGGTCTTCTGGCTGCCTGCTGAAGCTTCCTTCATTCTCCACCATCCCCTTGAGTGATCAAGATCCCCATCTCCCCCTTGACCCCTTGAAATTTTGAGGGAGCACTTTGCACATAGCTTTATATATATATATATATATATATATATATATATATATATATATATATATACACACACACACATACACACACACATACATATATATACATATACATATACATACACATACATATACATACATATACATATACATATATACATATACATATACATATATATACATATATATACACACACATATATATATGACTAGTGGAACAGTGCATGGAATTTGTGCACATTACAAGGGAATTAATTAGAGGAAATATTTTAATATTGATATTTGCCCTTTCTCTGTAGTAGAAGTGTCAGAGATGAAAGCAAATTAGTAAAATGTATATGAAAATTTTCCTCCTGCCAGAGTCTGGGGTGTGCCACAGGTCCCAGAGTCCGAGGCACCCAGAGTCAAGTCCCTGCCCACCACACGCACCTCAAAATCACTTGAAACACAGACCCAGCCAGCCCTTCCTCCGTCAAGCCCAGCAGGGCAGGAGGCTCAGCTTCAGGTCCAGGTCAAGTTCCACCAGGTGGGGTGGGGGGTGCACAGCCTTAGGTCACTAGGCCTGGTTCGAGGGTGTGTGGCATGAAGGTGCGAGGGCACCAGGGCATGATGACCATTTGCATATCAGCTCTTTATTATATAGGATTACTGACCATATTTCCTGTCCTATACTTTATATCCCTATTACAGTTTTGTCACTACCACTTTGTACTTATTAATTCCTTCTCCTTTTACACTCAGTCCCCCAACCCTGCTCCTCTCTGACAACCATCAGTCCATTCTCTGTATCTGTTACAATTTTGTGTGTTCATTTTATTATTTTAGATTCCACATATAGTGTGATCATATGATATTGTTCTTTCTTTGACTTTACTTAGCATAATATCCTGTAGGTCCATCCATACCATATCAAATAATAAGTTTTCATTCTTTAAAAAATACATTATTCTTTGTTGAGTTAATATTCATTTTCACATATCTCCTCATAAGCCTAAAGTAGGTTCATTTTAAACTTTATTAAAATATCCATATTGTGAATTTTAGAGCCCATTATCATTTTTATAAGAAGACTCTTTCCCCAAAATTCCCCTTAGCAGAGATACTGTTGCTTTATCTAGGTGAAATAGGTTGTTCCTACATATGTACAAATTTTTCATCTCTGAAATCATTATGTGTGTTATTTCCTTACTTGAAATTCTTCATGTTTCAAATCACAGCCTTCTCACTTTGTATATCTTATCTTTTAATCTTACGGCCTTTATTGGCTTTGATTTTTCTTGCCACCACAACTGTGACAAAAAAGAAAAAAAGAAGGCATCACACACACACACGCGCACACACACACACACACACTCACATGTTGATTTATTTTTGGTCACTTTCTCATCTCACTGTGTTTAAGACCATGGCATCTGAAATCCAGTTTCAAGCTGGTCCTACTCATTTTTCTTGCTTAAACAGTTTAACATTTGTATTCTTCAGTTACTCATAACTGTAAAGGAGATGATAATAGATTCTATCTCATAAAATTTTGGGAAGGTTATTTCAAAATAAATCCTTAAATTAGAACCCAGCACACACTAAATTATTCCAGAAATGGTATTTTTCTATTGAACTCTGAGTAAATTATCTTTTTGAAGACTGGGAACTATGTCCAATTGTACTCATATAACATTTTACAAAATTAGTGCTCATAAAAGTTTTCCATTAAAGACTGAAGCAATATAGTTTCCATTTCAAATTCATACTGTTTTCATTCTTTACTCAAACCCAGGAAAACATCTACCTGTCTCCTGTGGATTTCCTATCATAGTTCTCACACTGGCTGTTCCAATACTTTCTAAGACTTCTCCCAATATCTAATCACACCGCTTCACTGTCATTATGTTCATCTTTCCCTTTGAATTATTTATAGATCAAAATTTTCTTGAGCTACTCTCTTCCTTTTTGACTCATAAGAAAATGTTCCTCTGCTCTTGCAAATCTACCCAGGTAGCAACCTTCTTCAACTGCTCACTTTCCATCCACAGGATTTGAGGTATCTAATACATTCATTTGCATATTTAATCTCTCCTGTCCTGGCTGGATTATTCTTATTTATTCATAAATTTTCAGATTCTCCTGGCCTCAAACTGACCCTTTCTTCCAGATTACACCCTTTTTATTCTATTTCTTAGAGGTGTCTTTTTCTGCCTCCCTGCTAGACTGAAATTGCTCTCTTGGAATTTATGAGTATTAATTAACAAACCCTTTCAGTTTCAAAATGTATTAGTGTTAACAGCTTAATATTTTAACCTTCCTTCCTTCCTTCCTTCCTTCCTTCCTTCCTTCCTTCCTTCCTTCCTTCCTTCCTTCCTTCCTTCCTTCCTTCTTTCTTCTTTCATTTCCCCCTCAAAATTCATTTTTTTAAAAAAATTAGACAGGTACCAGTTTTTATAATCAAGAAGGCACAATTATCTGTAACTAATGATCCCTGACACTCAAGGATCCCCTATCTAAAAGGTGAGGTATATGATTAATTGCACTATAATACAAGAGTAAAGTGATCATTCCACTGAAAGTAATATATAAGTAAGAGCATTTTATTTCCTTGCCATAGAAAACTTTATATCTTTCTTTTCAATATTATTATTTGAATTCTGTATTAGATGATGGTCCTTTTACATTGGCTGTAGTTGCAATGTGACAAAGTTATTTTATCTTAAAATGTGTTAACCAGCTCAGGAGTAAAGG
Source organism: Pipistrellus kuhlii (assembly GCF_014108245.1). Taxonomy (NCBI): domain Eukaryota; kingdom Metazoa; phylum Chordata; class Mammalia; order Chiroptera; family Vespertilionidae; genus Pipistrellus; species Pipistrellus kuhlii. Next base: position 67,259,037 of record NW_023425515.1, read on the forward strand.
ACACCTTTGAGAATCCACATTTGTGGGAGTATTCAAAGCTGCATGGAAGCCTTAGGATTTATTTATCATTGAGTGTGTTAATGTGTACAGATAGGAAACATGTTTACATTCTAACCTAAGGCAGGAACTAGTTTATTGGAGAGAGCCTCGGCTGGAGATTAAGGCGATTACATTTCTAATCCTGGCCCTGGAGATCAATAGCTGAACTAAAGGGAATCTCTTAATTAGTCTAGGCTTCAATATACTCATCAAAATAAATTAGCTCAGAACTTGCACATTTTCTCTTCTTTGTTTACATTTGTATCCTAGATGATCTCATCCAGTCATATGTTTTTAAATACCATAATTGCACCAACTACTTTCAATTGAATAAGACTAACACTGGCCTGTTTTCTTCTGAAATCCCCTTCTGTGTATTTAAGCTACTTTTTTCTTTTTTAATACATTAATTTTTTTTTTACAGAGAGGAAGGCAGAGGGATTGAGAGTTAGAAACACTGATGGGAGAGAAACATCGATCAGCTGCCGTCTACATACCTCCTACTGGGGATGTGCCTGAAACCAAGGTACATGTCCTTGACCGGAATCAAACCTGGGACCTTTAAGTCCTCAGGCCTACTCTATCCACTGAGCCATACTGGTTAGGGCCTATTTTTTTCCCCTCTTTTTCTTTCTTTCTTTCTTTCTTCTTCTTTTTTTTTTTTTTTTTTTTTTTTTTTTTTTTTTTTTTTTTTTTAACCTAATTGCCAATGAGGTTCATGGCAAAAAGTTTCATTAATCTCCAGGTTTTTTTTTTTTTGTTGTTGCTTGTGTGTGTGTGTTTTACATTTTCCCTACTTCTATTATATATTTTTAAAATTCTTCATTGTTGAAAATATTACATATGTCTCCTTTCCCCCCCATTTATCTCTCCCCACCTGCTCCCCCACAGCACATGTCCCAAGCCCCCTACTGTCTGTTTCCTTTGGTTATGCTTATATGCAGGCATACAAGTTTTTTGGTTGATTTCTTACCCACTCCTCCCACCCTCCCCTGCCTTCCCTCTGAGGCTCAACAATCTGTTCAATGTTTCTGCCTCTGGAACTACTTTGTCCATTCATTATACCCAACAAATGAATGAGATCATGTGATATTTATCTTTTTCTGACTGGCTTATTTCTCTTAGCATAATACTTTCCAGATCCACGCTGTTGCAAATGGTAGAATTATTTTTTACAGCAGCATAGTATTCCATTGTGTAGATGTTGCCTCCAATTGAATATCTATTAGAATTTAAGGAATTTCAGAACTCCTGGTAACCCCAAAGTCTTCCCTATCTTGGCAAATAGCAACTCCAGGCTGTCTGAAGCAATCAATGTCTACTCTAAATCCAACACTCGCTTTATTCTAGCTCAGAAAAACTTGTATCTATCTTCCGTGAACTTCCTATCACAGAAAATGGCAACTCTGTTTCAGAACTATAGACCAAAAGCCACAGAGATATCCTTGCTGCCTTATATACTGTTAAAACACATATCTAATCTGAGAGCATATGCTCTCTATTCTATGTTTGAAATAAATCCAGAATCTGACCTCTTGTTACCACTTACTAAAACCAGACAAAGCTGCCATCATTTCTTATCAAAACCCTTGCAAGAAAATTCCATCTGGATTCTCTAATTCAGTATTTGCCCTCATCACCAACCCATGTTTACACAAAACAGCTTTAGTGATCCTTTAAAAATGTAGGTATGATCATGTCATTTTGCTGTATTCACAATTCACTTATATACACTATTAAAAGAGAAACATGCAAATTGACCATACCTCTGCTATGCCCACAAACCACACCCACCAGCCAATCAGGAGCAAGTATACAATTAACCCAACCAAGATGGCTGCAGCCACAGAGAGAACAGGAGGCTTGGGTTGTCCCAGGCGATGGAGGAAGCTAAGTTTCTGACCCTGGCCTCCACTCAAGTCTACAAAGTTTTAATTTTATAAGATAAATAAATCCCAGACACCAGGGCCTCTGCTTGGGTTGCTGGGGGTGTGGCCAGCCTGTAAACCACCTCAGGCCCCTCACCCAGGCAGCCCCATGCCACAAGAAAATCCCCACCCTGATGTGGGACATCCTTCAGGGAAAACCAGCTGGCTTCCACCTGTGCACCAGGCCTGTATCCTATCTAAAAAAGAATAATATGCAAATTGATCATTACTCCAACATACAAGATGGTTGCCCCAATGTGGTCAAAGATGGCTGTCCCCATTTAGACACAAGGTGGTCAGGAGGGTAGGGCAGTTGGGAGAAACCAGATATGCAAGGTAGGGCAGTTGGGGGTGATCTAGCCTGCAAGGGAGGGAAGTTAGGGGCGACCAGGTCAGCAGTAGAGGGAAGTTGGGGGTGACTGAGCCTGCAGAGGAGGGCAGTTGGGGGGACCCAGGCCTATAGGGGAGAGCAGTTGAGAGGGACCAGACCTGCAGGGAGGGCAGTTAGGGATGGCAGGCCTGCAGGGGAGGGCAGTTAGGGTCAATCAGGCTGGAAGGAAGGTGAGCAGTTGGGAGCCAGCAGTCCTGGATTGAGAGAGGGATCCCAGATTGGAGAGGTTGCAGGCTGGGCTGCGGGACACCCCAACCCCATGTACAAATTTCATACACTGGGACTCTAGTACTCACAATAAAAACATAAATCATAAATCACACCTACAAAATTATAAATAATCTGAGCCTTTACTACCTCTTCAATTCATATGTAACCATTCTTGCCCTCATTTACTTTCATGGCCTCCTTGCTATCCTCATACATACCAAATATATTTCCTGCCCAGTTGAGATAATTTAATTTTTTCCCCCTTCTCTATACTTTATTTCTTGGCCTTTTTCAATCTTCCCCTAGGTCTACCCTCAGATACCACTATCACTGAGAATGCTTCTCTAAAAATCTATTGGATTCTATATAGTCTTTTTTTTTTGTATTCTATAGAATGCTAATCACTGTATATTTATAGATATATAGATAGTAACACACACACACACACACACACACACACACACACTGACATATGGTCAGTGCTTGTCATACCTATTGGCTAGTCAGCTGTTTGCTTAGCCATATATGACCAGCCCGTAGGTATGACAAACACTGACCACCAAGGGGCAGATACTCAACTTATGAACTGCTGAGCGGCAGAAACTTTGTAGAGTGCCCTCTTGCACTCTGGGACCCCTTAGGGAATGTTGGACCTCCAGTTTCAGCCCAATCCCTGCAGGCCAGGCTGAAGGACCACAGATGGTTGGCTCCAAGGTGTGTCTGGTTTGTCTTTTCCAGTTTTGCCCTGCAGGCCACCTTCTAATTAATTTCCTTTCAATGTGCACAAATCCATTCACTGGGCCTCTAGTATATATACTAATGAGAAAATAAAAAATGTGAAAGGAGTTATAAGTGAGATGCTACTAGAAAGCAAATGGACGAAAGGCTATTAGACTGCCCTAATCTTAGAGTAGGTTGAAAATATGTTTAATCAGAATGGCCTTTGAAGTTTTTTGTTTGTTTGTTTGTTTTTCCTTAGCAGAGCTATCTGACTGAGAAGATTAGAAATGGGTGGGAAATTTATATTATTGTGCATCATGACTGACATTTTATAATCTTTAAGAATTCTGAGTCTACATTTACTATCCAAATAATTTAGAACATATGCATTACTGTTAAATATCTAATAAAAAATTCCAAGGATGGCCCTATCTCAGTGGATAGAGCATCAGCCTGCAAATGAAGGGCTCCAGGTCTGATTCCTACCAAGGGCACATGCCTAGGTTGTGGGCTCCATCCCCAGTCGGGGGTGTGCAAGAGGCAGCCAATCAATGATCCTCTTTCATCATTGTTGTTTCTATCTCTCTTTTCTTCTTCCTTCCTCTCTGAAATAAATAACAATATATATTTTTAAAAATTCTAAGGATGTTGGGTACTCATGTTAAAGTCTGGAGTTGACATGATTTACTCTATTGCTCAGGATAGGTCAATGTTAAGGTGTGTTTAAACATTTATTTAAAAAGCATAGAAGATTGAGATAAAACATTTATTTTCAGATATTGACAATAAATAAAATAATACTTGCAATTTGTTGAGCATTTACTATGTGTCAGACACCATGCTAAGAATATTATAAACATTATTTTATAAGTAGGCACTGTTATTTTCACATTTAATGGAACTAAGACTTAGAAAGATTAAGAAGCCTATTCAAAGTTGCAGAATTCAAACAAAAATCAATATAACTAGAGAGTCCAAACTTTTAGAATGACATTAGTTTCTTGATGGCGTAGGTGGTAGAATACTGCCTATTTCTCCCAATTATATCTATGTTTTAATCTCTATAATATTTATTTGCTCACAGCTTTGAAGTCTAGAGTTCAAGATCAAGTTGTTGCCAGAGGATTGGGTTGGTGCAATTTCTCTGTTGCTGGTGGGAGTGGGGTTCTTATGATATCTTTTAGAAAATGAATTTCCTAAGACTCCCATGGGAGAAAGAATGGTTTCTGTTGGTGTGGAGTTATATTCCTCAATTTGTAAAGTCCCATTGTCTTTAAACTAGTCCTAGAAAATGTGCTGCTAGGGCTCCACTAGAGCCAAAAGCAGGGCCAGTGTTCAGAGTTCCCATTCCATGGTGGAGCTGGTCCAATGTAGTATCAGGCTAGTTAAAAGGCCATTAGTCCATTGTGTGGGTCCATATGGCTGTGAGCTGCACAGGAGAATGCAGGGGAGCACTCCCCTTACAACAATAATTCCAGGACAGCAAGAAGGCCAAGAGCACAAGATCAAGAGCTAAGCAAGAACTTCCTTTGTTCAGGAATTAAGTACCTCAGATTTCTCGCCTTTGCAGTGGCCACACCTTTTCTGGCTATTGGCTCACTCCCAGGTGTGACTGAAGGTAAGCCTCTTTGAACAGCACCTTACCCAGACCTTACTGGGCATGCGACTATTGTCCAATCCCTTCCCACAGAGATCTGGGGGGAACAGACTTAGATAATATTAACTGCAGCTTTCTGGCAAAGCTGTATAAATGGCACGCCTCTATTATCTACTCTCCCCTTTACTCCTTTCCTATCTACATTAATAAAAGAGAAACATGCAAGTTAACCATCATTCCACTACACACACCAGCCAATCAGAAGGGGATATGCAAATTAGAAGGAGAAAGATAGCAGCCACCCAGCTGCTCCAGGTGCAGAGTGGCTGGGCAGGGCAAGATGCCTGCTATGAGAGGGAAAGCCAGAAAGTGTGTATGTGTGTGTGTGGGGGGGGAGGGGGGGACAAAGGGATCTATAGGAGAGGCACTGTGGCCACAGTGAAGATGAAGGCTGCAGGCTACAGAGTCTTCAGTGAAGAGGAAGGCAGGATGAAGGCCTGGGTTCTGGGTGCCAGAGGAAAACTGGTGCTGGAAGCCAAGGGAAGGAAGGCATGAATCTCTTCCTGCAATGGGCCTCTAGTTAATAATAACCAGGATGTGAATGGTAGCAATGTCAGTAGGTCTGTTTTTTTCTAGAGGCTTCTTCTTGGCTTTCAGATGGTTGCCATCTCCCTGTATCCTTACATGGCCTTTTCTCAGTGTGTGCATACCTACTATCTCTTTGTGTGGCCAAACTTCCTCTTCTCATAAGACTAGTCAGATTCCATCATGCCCACCAAAATGGTAAAATAATAAATAAAATAAAATAAAAAAAGAAAAAAGTGTTGCATAGACATTTTGTGTGGGAGATTGGTACAAATGTAGTGGAGATTTTTGTTTGTTTGAGGGAAACTTTTGTGATGTTTTGGGTGTGTGAATGTTTTAAAAACATTATATGGCCCTAACTGGTTTGGCTCAGTGGATAGAGCATTGTCTGCAGACTGAAAGGTCCCAGATTCGATTCTGTTCAAGGGCATGTACTTTGGTTGTAGGCACATCCCCAGTGGGGAGTGTGCAGGAGGCAGCTGCTCAATGTTTATCTCTCATCAATGTTTCTAACTCTCTATCACTCTCCCTTCCTCTTTGTAGAAAATCAATAAAATAAATATTTTTAAAAGCATTATATGTTCTAATCATTCTTTTTTCCTCATTAATAAATATTTATTTTCAATATAATTTGCATTTCTGTGTTTGTTTTCTTGAGGAAGGCATCCTAACCTATATAAACTTTAAGCATTATAAAACCTTCATATTTTACTGCCAAAGAAGAAAACAAGAATCATAAAATCAGAAAATTTTCTGTATTTAATTAGAGGCATTTTAAAGGAACAGTGGGGAAAAATAATTTGGTTTTATTGTGTCACAAATCCAACTTGTTAAACACATTGCCATTCTCATTTTAATGCTACTTCTCTCTGAGCATCTTCTCAGGGTTGATTTGAAACAGGTCTCATAGGCCTAGTAGCTTGGAGATTCATCTGGAGTGAAATTTAGTCTACTGAAACTCTATGTCACAACAAAAACATATCTAGCTCCTATGGTAACTGCCCACACATAGTTATTTCCCTTCCCTTTCAGTATATAGTCTATGTGTTTTTAACAGTTTTTGAAAATGCCACAAAGAAGTATATCATTTAATCTAGACTACCTCTGAAAACTGGCAGGTAATATTTTTTTTCTGTTAAGTCATTTATTTGTTAAAATTAGAAGGAGTTAAGTTGATCACCAGATGATTTCAATCACAAAGAAAATGATTGCCTTACTACTCAAGCACAAATCTATCGATTTTAATAAATTCAAGAATTCAATGCAAATTCAAGAATTTAGAAGAGTAGGGGTGGTTTCCAATCTTGTAGAGACAGGGTATGCTTTTGTAAATCATCATCACACCATCTGAACTTATTTGTTTTTCCAGATATGTACTTGTTATAGGAGAGGAGAAAACTATTTAACATTAGGTTGTTTCACATACTTCTGACAATATTAACAGAAAAATTTTTAAACGTTTTCCGTATTTCAAAGAAATGTCAGAGCTATTTAAAAAGATGGAAAGTTGGTTGTGGAATTCTACATATTAAGTGAAAATTAGGCCACAGATTATTTTTTTTTAAATACCTTATTTTCACTATATATGTTTGCACAATAAATACATTAATCTGGTCAAAAGTAGAAAAAAAGTTAGGTATTAAATTATTTGAAAGACTTTTTTTCCCCCCAAGACAAATTTATTGATTTATTTTACTACTAGAGGCTTGGTGCACAACTTTGTGCACAAGTGGGGTCCCTCCACCTAGCCTGCAGGATCAGGATCGGGCCAAAACTGGCTTTCTGACATCTCCCAAGAGGTTCTGGATTGCAAGAAGGTGCAGGCCAAGCCAAGGGACATGATTGGGGACATGATTGGGGCAGGGAAGGGATGTAGGAGGTTGGCCAGCCAGAGAGGGACCAAGGCAGGGCTCCAGGACATGTCTGGCCAGTCTCACTCAGTCCCAATTGGACAGACCACAGCAGCAAGCCAACCTATTGGTCAGAGCATCTTCCTCCTGGTGGTCAGTGCATAGCAGAGCAAGGGTTGAACAGCCTTAGCATATCATTAGCATATTTTGCTTTGATTGGTTTAACAGCCTACTGGTTAACCAGACACTTAGCATATTAGGCTTTTATTATATAGGATAACTGATTATGCAAGTTGCCCTTCAAAGAGGAATAATGCATTTATAATAATGATATACCAAATAATCTAAATTGTGTTAGAAAAGTGTTCTTATTTTTAACTTAACTTAAATTCAATCTTGAAATCTTGCCTAACTTGTGTGGCTCAGTGGTTGAGCATTGACACAGTAACCAAGAAGTCACTGGTTGGATTCCCAGGCAGGACACATGCCTGGGTTGCAGGTTTGATCCTTAGGAGGGGGCATGCAGGAAGCAACCAACTGATGGTTCACCTTCCTCATTGCTTCTATCTCTCTGTCCCTCTCCCTTCCTCTCTGAAATCAACAAAATAAATAAATAAATAAAATCTTGAAATCTCTTTTTATGAAATATTTGTGCTGCTGAAATTTGTTTGCAAATTACATTTATTCACAAACATGTTAGGGGAATAGTTGAGAGGACAGGTTTGGGAGTTAGGCATAAATAGGTTGGATTCCTGTCTGCTATTTATTACCAAATTACTTTGCCTTTTTGAGCTTTCATTTTGACATTAGAAAATGAGAATTAAGAAAACTAATATATTCCACTATTATCAGAATTAAATAACATGGAAAATATACAAAATGTTAGAAGTAGCTATCATGAAATAAATACTAATTACATAAAAGCTACTGTTTTTCTTCTCACTTTATTACTCTTTTATCGCTTATTTTAAACCCAATTGTACATGCATTTCTGGAGACAATGTTTGCATGATTCAATACTGAGTAAAAGAGGGTGTGCTTCAAAGTACCCCTTAAAAATTGAATATTTAATATAACTAATTTTAACTCTGTGAAGAAATTATTTCACATTTCTCTTTAAAACCACTATTATATTTTGGAATTCAAGTTCTCCAATTCTCCAGATCCTTTTTGGTTACTTGTTTGTTTGTTTGTTTTTGGTGGAATTTTCCCTAGGTTGCTATTTTAAGAAAGATTGTCTCTTTGGCAGAAACTACAGGCCAATCTCATATCTTTATTTGGAGATAATACAAGTAACAAATGAGTGAACTTAAATCATGCAAAATGTACATGGTGAGAAAAAATAATTGAGGTTATCTTCGCCTTTGACACAAAGGTCAGTAATAGGTCAAAAACTCCTTTTCCCCCTACACCACTCCTATCCTGTGTCATGTTGTAGAAGTTAATGGATTTTTAGATGTGAACTGGACTCTCTAGGCTGAAGGGAAGAGGAGAGATAGGAAGAACAGCGGGACATATTAAATATTCAGTATTTTAAATGGTCAAATTGAACTCATTTACTGTAAGAGAGAGCTAAGATTCTATAAAGTGATCCTTACAGTATCAAATTCTCTCTGTGATTTAGATATATATAAGTAAACTGTCTTCATATGTAAAACAATATTGAAAAGTACAGTCATTCTAAATGTAATTATGGAAATAAACATATAAATAACCTTATTTTGCTTTTGGTATACATAAAAGATTTAAGGGTAAAACTTATAGCTTGTATGACAATGTTTTTTAAATTAATTTTAGGTTTTTATATGAAATTTAATTTTTTACAAAAATGACCAAGCCTTTACTTTCTGCACTTTACTTTTTAGCTGTACTGTATTTTTAACTGCTTTATGTCTTGGTTACTCACTATAATTTTCCATTGTTTCTGGATAGTTCTTTCTTCCTTTCCCACTAGAATTTGGACATGTGATATGTAAGAAAATGGATATAAGATCCTATCTGCAAGGTCACTTCACTGATTGGAGATAATGAAAGTCTAGGCTCTATATGCAGCTCATTAAGCTTCTCTCTTAGCCAGACTGCAGACAGCCTGGATGCCTATGCTGTATTTTCTTCACAGATCATAAGTTACTAAGTGTTTTTGTTCCCACTTGAGTCTGGATTTGCATCCCCTGTTCTGAGTAAGATGATTACAGAATGCTGATCTGCCAGTGAATAATTACTGTTGAAAGGCTTTTGAGATTTAAAAGGATTTGGAAAATGTATCCTTAAAATTAAGCTGAATGTTTTAAATCCTTAAAAACAGGTGGAATCTTAATTCTTGAATATTGGTAAGATAAAATTAAATACTATCTATGAAAAATAGTAAACCTAATTATAGATGCTCTGCATTTCTGAGAGGAATCACATTACAAAGGAATTTATTTTAACAAACATTTTATTATATATTTCTAAAGAATCAAACATTTGTTAAAGAAAAACAGAAACTACCAGGAAACCTTTTATTTTAAAAATCATAACGTGATTATTTTCTCTTTTTATCTTGCTGAGATTTTTAAAATTGAGATCATAGAAACATTATTATATTTTTTCTGCTAGTCCCTGAATTACAATTAAGGCCCAAAGCTGAACACGGAAGGTGTTAAATATCCAATATTCTAAGTTAACAGGGACTGCATTAATTACAATTCTGTTTCCTTTTGGACTGAAGAGGTGCCAGAGATGGTCATACAACTCTCAACATCCCCTCAAAACCAAGCCAATGAGAAAGGAGAACTGGAAAGAGAAGAAACGGCAGGTTTTGAGATGCGCAGGAGTCAAGGTAACAGCACAAGGAAGACGTCAAGAGACGTATCTGTTTGGCCAGCAAGCTTGCGGACCGGCTTCTGCATTAGTTAAGCAGAGGAAAAGAACTAGAAAAGAGATAGTGGAGTCAAGAGCAAAGAAGGCTACACTCCTCTTCAGAAGTGCTACTTAAACTTGGATACATGAGGAGTTTTCCCGAGTCAAATGCCATTGAAGATAGCTGGGCTCTGTCTTCCCAATTTTCCACCCAATAAGGATATCCACTGACTCAAGATACCCAAGCCACAGGAAATGGTGGAGTAGAGTCCTTCAAGACTGCAGTAAGGAGGCCCTTTATCATACTCTCCAAATAAACCCACACATTTACCCTAATAGTCAGGAATTGGATGCCTGCCACACATAGCCATTCCTCTATGGTATGAATGCCCTGCAGTGTGCTGCCAGTTTCAAAAGATGACTTCCACTTTATTTTTTAACTTTTGGTGTAAATTGACACCAACATGGAAGTAGAAGTGTTAGCAGAGAGATGTTTGAAAGCTCACTGGTCATCACACCAAAACATTGAGCATCACACGGGGAGAACACCGGTGTAAGAGTGGATGGGAGTGGGGAGAGATGCAAAAACAGTGTCTTCCTGAAAAGAACTACTTAGGGAAGTCCAAAGAAGGAGGGGAGACAAAAGCAAGAACACAGGAATTTGAAAAGTTGGTACCCATCGCCAGAGCACTCAGTAAATGCAGCCCAGCTTCGAGCTGGTTTAACAGAAAACCTTACCCAAACAAAGGCCAATTAAATCAATCCCTAATACTGAAAACAAAACATCTGGTTTTCAACAACAACAACAAAAATCATTAAGTGTGAACTCCAGCCCAAAATCCTGTGTGTGATATGTTGGGCTCAGCCAGAGGCAATGAGAAGCTTTGCATATAAGATTGGTGGGGTCCAGGGGCTGCCCTCCCCACACCAGACTCGGGTGCACAGCCAGTGAATTGCGTTTCTCTGGAAAGAGCTGCAGTCCCGTGCTGAGAAATCCCCTCCCTGAGTCACAGCTGCGTTCCTAGCCCAGGCAGCGTCAGTGTGAGACCCCCTTGTTGGTGGCTTTGCTGATGCATTTTTCAGGTGCCTCCTCTGAGGCCTCCTTATCTCACCGCCTTGGCGGAGGCACTATTTCCTCACTTGGAATTAAGGTAGCCCTTATCCTTCACTCTCTCCTTCCTCCTGCCCTCCTAGTTTCATAAAAAGGGGCCTTTTGTTTAGGGCTTCTTGACAATGAGAGAATCCCCCTACCTGGGCTGTATATTCTGTACCATCACTCAGTGTCATTTCATGGAGAATATTGGAACACTAGAGAGCTAGCATTTATTTCTGCCTCTTCGTTACACTCTGGATGCAAGTGAATAAAGCTTTAACAAAATTGAAATTGTATAAAATATGTTCTCAGATCACAGTGGAATTAAAGCAGAAATCAATAGCACAAAGGTAATTAAAAAATATCCAATATTTGGAAATTAGACAGTAGCTTTTTTGATTAACATATGAGTCAAAGGAGAAGTATTAAAAATTAATAAAATGTTGAATTAAATTAAAGTTGAAGGCAACATATCAAAAATTTTAAAATGTGGCAAAAACAATGCTTAGAGAAAAATGCATAGCATTAAACGTACACATAAGAAAAGGAAAAATACCCAAAATTAATAACCTGGTCCTGGCTTATGTGGCTAAGTGATTAGAGTGTTGGTCTGTGGACTGAAGGGTCACAGGTTTGATTCCTGGTTAAGGGCAATTACCTGGGTTGTTGGTTCCATTCTCAGTCGATTGGGCATGTGCAAGAGGCAACTGATTAATGTGTCTCTCTCACATTGACGTTTCTCTCTTTCTATCTCCCTCTTTCCCTCCCTTCCACTTCTCTAAAAACCAACAGGAAAAATATCCTTGGGTGAGGATTAACAACAACAAAAATTAATAACCTAAGGTTCCACATCAGAAAACTAGAGAAATAAAAGCAGTTTAAGTTTATCTAAGGGAAACAATAAAAACAAAATAATATTTAGGGTAAAAATTAATGAACTTCCAAACAGGAAAACAAAAAGAGAAAAAAAATAGAGACTAATTCTTTAAAAAAGATAAAATTTACAAAACTATGGCTAGGCTACCAAAAATAAAATAGAAAAGGTACAAATTAATAAAATCAGAAGTGAGAGAGGTCATTACTAATGATCTGATGAACATAAAAAGGATTATAAAGTAAGTTACAAACAACTCTATGCTCACCAATTTGATAATTTAGATGAAATGAATCAATTCCCTAAAAGACACAAACTGTTCATATAAGAAATAGAAAATCTGAATAGGCCTATCTTCAATGAATTAAATGAATAATTAATAACTGTTAAAAAAAAAAAAAAGCTGCAAGGCCCATTTCACAATATTTCACTGGGGAAGTCTGCCAAATGCTTACAAAGGAAAGAATGCCAATTCTCCAAAATACCTTCCAGAAAACAAAAGCATAGTATAATTTCTAACTCATTCTGTGAGGTCAGTATTACTCTTAAAATCAAACCAGATCAAGATGCTACAAGAAAGAATAACTGCAGTTTAATATATCTAATAATATATCTAATGAAATATATTTAATATTAGCAAATCCTACAGTTTATAAAAAGACCAAGTGGGACTTATCCCAGGTATGCAAGTCTGGTTTAACATTAGAAAAATCAATAAATGTAATGCACCATATTGTTAGAATAAAGAAGAAAATCAGGTCAATAGATAAAGAAAAAGAATTTGGCAAAATTGACTTACCTATTATTTATAATAAAACCTCTCAACAACTTCTGTGGCCCATATGGTTCAGTTGTTTAGAGCATTGTCCCATATGCCAGAAGGTGGTAGGTTTGATTACTGGTTAGGACACATGCCCAGGTTGTGGGTTCCATCCCCTATTTGGGTCCTGGGTAAAAGTGCGTACAGGGGGCAACTGATTAATATTACTTTCTCTCTAAAATCAACTGAAAACAACAACAATAACACTCATTGACCTAGAAATAGAGAGAAGTGTTCTCAAATTTATAGAAAAGATTTACAAAAATGCACAACTAACATTGTTCTTAATTAATGGGGAGAAGTTGGGCACATGTCCCTTAAGATCAGGAATAAGGAAAGGTGTCCCTCCAACTCAATGTTATACTAAACTTTTTAGCTATTGCCTCAAGATATAAAAGTTAATTGAAACCATGGCCATAGCTGGAACAATCTATATTAATAAAAGGGTAATATGAAAATAAGATGCCCTCACAGTAACTAACAAACTGTGACCAGGCTGGCAGTGGGCACAGTGAGGGGTGACCAGGCTGGCAGCAGGGGCAGTTGGGGATGACCAGGCCAGTAGAGGTGACCAGGCTGGTGGGGGGAGGCAGTTGTGGGGGACCAGGCCAGCAGGCGGGCAGTTGGGGGTGACCAGGCCTGCAGGGGGGTAGTAAGGGGTGACCAGGCTGGTGGGGGGGGGGCAGTGAGGGATAACCAGGCCAGCAGGGGGGAGCAGTTGGGAGTGACTAGGCCAGTAGGGGGGGCAGTTGGAGGGGACCAGGTTGGCAGGGGGGCTGGGCAGTTAGGGGAGATCAGGCCAGCAAGCAGAAGTAGTTAGGGGTGTTCAGGGTAGTGGGGGAAAGTTAGGGGTGATTAAGCAGGCAGGCAGGTGAGCAGTTAGGAGCCAGAAGTCCCAGATTGTGAGAGGGATGTCTGACTGCCCCCAAAGGGTCCCAGATTGGAGAGGGTGTAGGCTGGGCTGAGGGGACCCACGTGCCTGTGCATGAATTTCATGCACCAGGCCTCTTGTTTTAATAATAAAATGATACAGCATTTTATAAAATAAATATGTATAAGTTCCAAACTGATATAATAAATTTATTAAATTCATAAATAAATGGAGAACAGACAAAATTCTGTATAGAAGAACCACCCCCCTCAAATGTCGATATTCCACTCTAAAGGACTTTGCACTTAAATCCCACTAAAATGTGTGTAGTATATAATGAGTTCCTTGCAAAGAGCACAGTATGTAAAAGGGCATATTTAAAAGGGCATTGTAAAGAACAACTTTACAGTGGAGAAACCTGAGAAACACTGCTGTAGCCGGGTGATTAACTTTAATATCAACCATAATAAGTAATATTAAAAATAAGTATCCATGACATGATGTAATGAGAATGGCACTTCACCTCTTTTTTCTTCTTCCTAAAACACATAAATGCAGTTTAAACAAAAAAGACACATCAGTCAACTTCCAGCTGAGAGACATGCTACAAAATATCTGTCCAGTTCTACTCACAACTGTGAAGGTCAGCAAAATAAGACAATCATAGCCAAAGGAACTTAAGGAGACACAAGAAATAAATGTGTTATGATATCTGGAATGAAATCCTAGAAAAGGAAAAGAACAGGAAGTAAAAACTAAGGCTCTATAAAGGAAGTACATATAGTCTTTAGTTGATAATAATGTATCAATATTGGTTAATTAATGTAATAAATGTACCATAATGATATAAGATGCTGATAATAATGGACATTGTGTGACATTTTCTGCAATGTGTTCACAATTTTCTGTAAACATTCAACTTTAATAAAATAAAACATTAATTTTTAATGTAGAAAACAAAATCAGTAAGAAAATGACTAAGAGAAGATGTGGAATGCATGCCATATCCCTTTCATAGCATAACTCAGAAATTGCTCAAATAATTTCAGCTAATATTTTATTTTCTGGATTTTTGTCATTCTGCCTTACCTAACTGCAAGTTTAGGCTATGAATCTACTTGAAAATGAGGGACTTTATTGAGGGAGGAGAAGATGCAAAATCGGAAAGGAGAATGGAAGGAGAGGAGAAGATGGGAAGGAAGGGAAAGGTAGAGAAGGGGAGAGAACAGGAGAAGAAAGGAGGAGAGGGGAGGAGAGGGGAGGGGAGAGAGCTGAGGGAAAGAGAGGAGGAAATAGATTTTTAAGACATTCTAAGTCTATTACAGAACTTCATGAGAATATTATTATTTTGCAGAATAAATGTAAGATGAAAAACCCACAAAAGGAGACCAGAATGTTGGAGGATAAGAAATGTTTTATAAAACTCATGAAGAATACTCTCAATAACCTTATGTTTAATTACCTAGATTGCAAACTAGGTCATTGCTATCATGTTTGAGAACAATAAATCTAGATAATAGAAGAGAATTATTTTAGATTCTAAATGGAAATAATAGAGGATAGATGAGCTTTAGCAGTTCATTATAGGTAGATGTGTATTCCTGTGTGGTGTGGAGAAGATATGGAAATCAGTGGACCATAGAATCACAAACAACCCTTGATAGCAAAGTCTAGCCGTGACACCTGTACTATTTGGAATTGATGATAGAGACTGTTCACTGTATTAAACCTAATTGAAGTAATCTCAATTAGGTAAAATGTATAATTGCTATCAATTATATTTAGATTTAATCTCATAATTCCCTTCCATTGTAATGGCTCCCTTCCCATCTCACAAACACACACACATGCATAGATGTTCACACACACACACACACACACACACACACACACACACACACATAGATGTTCACACACATATATACACTCACACACACACGCACACACTGAATGAAATAAATTTGGGGCAGTTATTTTTATGAGGAAATCGACTCTAAACCTAAACTATGGTAAAAGCAGGTGACAGTTAAGATAATTATTATTAAGGTTATTAACTAGCACTTTGGTTAGTTTAATAAAGGTCAGGAGAAAATTAGTTTACAGAACAGTTTAATAATTAGTTTTAAGAAGCCAACTAAAACAAGTGTGATACAAGTCAGGGCAATAGACTTGTGTCAGGGGCTGATGAAGATAAGTGAAATGAAAGTAGAGATAATCAAATTGTTCTCAGGGGAAATGGTTGGCTTGTAGTGGTTAGAGTGCCAGGAAAGGAGTTGATGAGACCCACTGCCTCCCACTTTTACTCAACTAGAAAAGCTTTACTTATTTTTTAAATATTGGGGTTACCTGTAAGGTTTCTCTTGAGGAATACGGCTCATTTTCTTTTTAAAAGGCTAAAAATAATAACTAAACTTAAAAATGATGTAGGCATAGGAAGCCCTTCAGATTTCCAAGGAGCTATATTCTAATAATATTTTAATTCTATTCTGTTGAATATATATATTGATACTCTTTTCAGAGTGTACAGAGATTACAGTAACAAGTCTGGAAATGAGTTCAGAGCTCTTCATCATCCTGTGCTCCTTCAATCGGTCTCTATAATGTCTTCTTATGTTTTGTTTTGTTTTGTTCTGATTTCCACTGATTTTGTGGAATCAAGGTTTCTTTATCTGGCAATCAGTCAAAGTCAGAAGGTGGGTCTTCTAGCCTGACTGTAAGCATGGATTTCCTGGGACACAGCTGTCATATGCTTGCATTCTAGAAGGTAAGGAAAGTGAAATAGAGCATAGTGTTTTTTCTTATCCTCATTATTAACTGAGAGATTGCAAATTTAAAAGATAATATACTTTGTAAATGAGTATAGCAAAAGGCAATAATAAGGGTGGGATGGCTGGGAAGAGGTCAATGGGGGAAAAGGGAGACTTATGTAATACATTAAACAATAAAGAATTTAAATTTAAAAAAGGGGGCAATAGTAAGTCTTAATGGTAAAAGGCATTCAAATTTAATTTTGTGTTAATCTCAATGTGCCAAATAAGCAAAATATATTAGAGTATTAAATATGCCACTAACTTCCCATATTACCTCCTATGGACAGTTTACTCCATTAGAACAAGGGCAGGAACATGATTTGAGGGGATACTTTATTGGATCACTTGGATAGACTCAACTGCACTATAAGGAAGATGATGGTAAACATATTGTTGCAGGAGATGCTGGTAAGAAGGAAAGGGTCAAGGTGCCAGCTGTTTGATAGTGTCAAAGCATCACTGGCAAATTTAGATAGCTGAAGACTGAGACCAACCGGTCCAATGGAAGGCCAGACAGGAGAAGCAGGGGGGTGGACAAGCCTGAAAATTTTTCAACAGATAGTTATCAAAGTAGTACTACTGAGATCCAGACATAAGAATATGTGTCCTAATTTATAGCATCTTTAGTCAGAGGAATGTTATGGAGCCAAATCAGGCTGATGATTAGAGAAAAACAAAAACAAAAACAAAAACAAGAGGATACTTATTAAATCAGAGAGCATTCAGTAAGAAAAAAGTCAACAATTACCTAACTGGAAAAGTAGGTATACAGTGAGGTCAATAGTGAAAACATAAATAAATAAATAAATAAATAAATAAATAAATAAATAACAGAACAAAATATAGCTCTGATTTTGTTTTCTGTGGTCCAACTTGTGAAAGTCACAGGCCCAAGAACTTCCTCTAGTGCTTTGAAATAGTGGAACAAAATTCTTGCTTGGAGGTCATGCTAGCAACCAATTGGCTGAGGCAGAGAAATGCTAATGTATGTTCTGGCATTCATTTGGCTATGGTAAATTTCCACTGTGACCATGGACTTGCAGCTACTTATTCTCTTGAAAAAAGGAAGTCTGGAAGAAAACCATGTAGCGAAATTTCTGGCATTATCAATTGAAATGGAGTTGGTGAAATGTAGTTAGAGGAGAAGGCATTGTCTAGAGGGCTTAAGAGACATTTGGTTCAGGGCTGCCATTTCACAAATAATAGTTTTCTTTGATCTTGGGTAGGTATAAAATTCTGACTTCTTGCATAATTTTCCAAAGTGGGAATGTTTATTTTTACTACTTCCATAAAAGTATAATGTAGAGCAGGATAATACCTACAAAAGAAAATTGGGTCCTATTGATAAATAATTACTATATAAATATTGACATTAATGCTATAATATCATTCTCATTATTGGGAGCTGTATAGAATTCAGTGAGATTATAAACCGGAGATTTTTTATTAGTAATTGACAGCCTATGTATTATGTGATATTTTTGCTTACTTTGATTTTTAGCTTAATTTTTTTCTAAGAATGATTGAGGGAATTGATTCTGATTTACTTTTCTTGAACTAAAAATATAGTTGGAACATTATTAATAGGCATCATCAAATATTATTATGAGACTTTGTATATCACTTTATAATCCACTGCCATACATCCCAATATTGTACCTCAATTTTTGTAAAAGTTTGTAATCTGAAAGTGGAATACATTAACACATACAATATCCTTCTAGCTTCTCTTCTTGTACATACTGTTTGTACAATAAAGATTGAGTTTTACAACTCTGCTCAGTCCAAATTTCATAATTTGCACTCTGTGACTGGAGGGATTGAGTCTTTCTGAAGTAAGCCTATTTAATGGTGATTTTCAGTGTGAGTCTAGGTCCAGTAATATTCTTGGAATGAGTGCTACAGAGCTGCAGGCCTGTCAGTGGGAGTGTGGCCGTCTAATTACCATCTCAGCTGAACTATTTGATTAGTTGTAATAACAATAATTCTGTAAGTCCAGTGTCTTTCTATTTCTTTTTCTTTATATGTATTATCTCAATTGTCTTAGATACATGCATATATGTGTCTGCTCATATATACATGCATATGTATTTATGTACATATATATATATGTGTGTGTGTGTGTGTGTGTGTGTGTGTGTGTGTGTGTAAAGAAGACTGGAGATGACTAAATATAGTATTAACCATAAAATGTAATATGACATTGACTCTTCTAAGTGTTATTAATTTTTGGTAATTTGAAATTAAATAATTATTCACTTTTAAAGTAAGTAACATAGTGAAGGATTACTATTAAGTGGACTGGAGAAAATAAATTTTATGATATATTAAAGTTGCTTGTTAGGCATTTAATATATATATATATATATATATATATATATATATTATGAGTTTTCAAGTTATAACACATTAAGTGATTATTTTGTTATATTCGTCAAGATTTTCTTGCTAGATTTATTGAGGATTAATTTGTTACACAAGAATTTGTGACACATGGTTTCTTTGAACCAAACAATTATTAATCCCCCCCCCCCCAAAAAAATAAAAAAGAATCACACTGTCCCATCTCCATTTTCATCAGTTGAAAGTAGGGATAGTTAATTATAAGAACACTTTGAGGTGATTAGAAATTTTATCAGAGTATTTTCAGCTGCAACTACAAAATTTCTTATCTATACTTGTTTAAAGCAATGAAGACATGAATAATGCCCTATGATAAGAAATCTAGACATAGACAAACCAGTATTGATATGGTAGCTTAACAATGTCTTCAAATAAGTTGTCTCTTTTAATATATCTGTGTATTATCTATAATAAAATACTCTCTGTATCATG
The DNA here is from genome assembly GCF_014108245.1 of Pipistrellus kuhlii. Lineage (NCBI taxonomy): Eukaryota > Metazoa > Chordata > Mammalia > Chiroptera > Vespertilionidae > Pipistrellus > Pipistrellus kuhlii. Next base: position 67,278,501 of record NW_023425515.1, read on the forward strand.
GGTATAAAATGACTTGTTTCAGGCATTACATTCACATTCAAAACCAGAAAGGTGCTGCCATCTGTATGCTTCTTTTTGATAGAAGGTAAATTTCCCTAGAAACAACTCCAATCACAAAGTAGTCAAGTGCTATGTTCCATTTGTCAGAATAGGGACACAGGGCCATAGCTGGCTGCAATGGTAAGCTGGTAAATTCCCTATCTGACAAAGAAATACAAGATTGTCATGACCGCTTGGCCTGGTTTTGCTTCACTATGTATAGACAGTTTAGACTGGTTTTGCTTCACCAATGCTACTCTGACCATTAGTTTTCTCACTAATTCTATGCTTGTATGATAGGCAGCCTATAACAAGGGCCCCACTGACTCCAACCTCCTGCTATGCATGCTCTGAGCAACATGCTCCTCTTGGATGTAGACTTACTTCTAACTAATGGAACGCTGTGTCTGTGATGGAATTTCACACCTGAGGTTTGCGAGAAACAGGCTGTGGCTTCCGTGTGTTCACTTGCTCTCTCTCAGATTGCTTTCTCTGGAGAGGTCTACTGCCATGTACTGATGCATCTATGTGGAAAGGACTGCATGAAGGTGTTTGGAAGCAATTTTTCTGAGATCTGCCAATAGTTAAGCAAATGAGCTTGAGAGAGATCTCAGCCTTGAGGTGATTACAGACACCTTGGTCACAGATTTGTAAATGATCTAAGTCAGAACAGCACAGCTAAGCCACTCCTGGAGCCCTGACTCAGAGAAACAGAAAATCAATGTTTGTTGTTTTAACTGCTAAATGTGAGGAAGTGTCAGTTACTACTGTTTCTGTAGGAATTATTAAAAACTTGGTAGTTTAAAACAATAGAAATTCTTTTACAGTTCTGGAGTCTAGAAATCCAAAATTATTTTCACTTTTCAAAGTCAAGATATCAGCCAGGCCCCAATTTCTCTGGAGGCTTTAGAGGAGAATCTGTTTTTTACTTCTTCTAACTTCTGTTCCCCCACCCACTCTTTGTTATATATCTCCTGTTTTGGAAATTACATTTTCTAGTTATTTTTTTCTTTTATAATTTCCCTAGAATTTACTGTAACTATTTAGCTTAATAAAGATTAAGGTTAATATTTACTATTTACTTTACTCTTCACCCAAACAAAGACTTTCAGATGTTCTAACTGTAATTATTATTTTTCCAGATGATATTGCTGCCTATAATTTCAGTTTTATATCCCTTAATTCTCTTAAAAGTACAAATAAGGCATTGCATATTTATTGTTTTATATATTTTATTATTAGACATAAATTTAGTAATATTGTTGCACATAATTTCTTCTTAAGTTATATTCTCTAAAACTTGTTGTCCAATACATTATCACAAGCTATAGTAGTAACTTAAATTTAAAATGTAATAGTTCCTCAGTTACAGTATCCCACAGCTCAAGTATCTTTTCACATGTGGCTTACCATATTGGACAGAACAAATGTAGAGTATTTCCACATTGCAGAAAGTTCTAATGGATAGCATTAACTTTGTATATTCTTTTGGGATACTTTTTTGATAATGAACACAGCATTTTTTATTTTGAAAATGACTTTATTTGGACATCTTTCCTGAGAGATATTTAAAAACATATACAATTCTAGTTCAATGGCTATTTTCTTTAATTGCTATAAATATATTATCTACTATATTACTATTTTCATTATGATATTGAAATGCAACTATTGGGCTAAATGTCATTTAGTTGTAGGTAAAACATTTTATCTCCAACTGCTTGTAATATTTTTTTTAATAAGTTTTTATTGTTCATATTATTACAAATGTTCGTTTTCCCCGCCCCCACCATTGCTCTCCTCCACCAGGTTCCCACCCCACCCTCTGCCCTTTCCCCTCTCCCCATTGTCCTCATCCATAGGTGCACAGTCTATGTTCAGTCTCTTCCCACACCCCCCTCCCCCCTTTTCCCCAAGAATCGTCAGTTCATTCCCCTTCCATACCTCTGATTCTATTATATTCAACAGTTACTATTGTTCATCAGATTTTTTTAATTTCCTTGGTTTTTAGATTCACTTGTTGATAGTTACGTATTTGTTGTTCATAATTTTTATCTTTGTTTACTTTCTCTTCTGAAAGAACCCCCTTCAGCAATTCATATAATTCTGGTTTGGCGGTGATGAACTCCTTTAGCTTTTTTTTTTATTAGTGAAGCTCTTTATCTGGCCTTCGATTCTGAGTGATAGCTTTGCTGGGTAGATTATTTTTGGCTGTAGGTTCTTGCTGTTCATCACCTTGAATATTTCTTGCCATTCCCTTCTGGCCTGCATGGTTTCTGTTGAGAAGTCAGCTGACAATCGTATAGGTGCTCCTTTATAGGTTACTACCTTCTTTGCTCTTGCTTTTTTTAATATTCTCTCTTTGTCTTTTGCTCTTGGAATTTTAATAATGATGTGTCTCGGTGTGGTCCTCTTTGGATTCCTTTTGTTTGGAGTTCTGTGCGTTTCCTGGACTTGTAAGTCTAATTCTTTCACCAGGTGGGGGAAGTTTTCTGTCACTATTTCTTTCAGTATGTTTTCGATATCTTGCTCTTTCTCATCTTCTGGGACCCCCATAATTCTGATGTTGGTTCGCTTGAAGTTGTCCCAGAGGTTTCTTACATTATCTTCAATTTTCTGGATTCTCTTGCTTTCTAGCTTCTGTGGAGGAGTGTCTTCTGGCTCTTTATGTTCCACATCTTTGACTTGATTCTTGCGATCTTCCCTTCTGTTTTTAGGACTCTGTAAAATATTTTTTATTTCAGACAATGTATTCTTTATTTCTTGTTGATCCCTTATCATTTCTTGTTGACTCCTTATTAATTCTAGTTGATCTCTTTTCATATCCTCATAGGCCTTATCCATCTTTTCTAGGAAATTCTTGAAAAACCTTATAAGCGTAGATTTGAACTCTATATCCAGACGCTTTTTGTCCTCCATTTCTTTCGTTTGTGATCTATTTTGTTGTCGCATTTCGCAGTTACAGATGGGACGGGGTTTCAGGGTGGAGCCTGCAGCTTTGGCTTCTGTCAGCCCCGCCCTATGCGGGTCCGTCAGTGCTCGCTGCTGCCGGCGCCTCTGAGAGAAAGGTGCCCTCGATTTTCGCCTGCTGCCAAACAGTCTATGCTCTCCCACAATGAGCCGGTATTGGGGTTCAGTTCAGTTGGAAGTGGAGTTGGAGGTGGCGTTCAGAGCAGTCTGGAGCCCCAGTCTCCTTCCTGTCAGGGCAATCCCGTGGCACAGCCGACCGTCCCTTCTCTGCGCGCAGTGTATGCACCGCCAGGACCTCCTTTCGCCGCTCCCTGGGGTTCCGCCTTACAGCCCGGCTCCCTATGGCTGAGCCTGAGTCCCCGGGGTCTGGCCTAGAACTGGGGTTCAGAGCAGTCGGGGGCCCAGCACAGTCGGAGTTTTATCTCCTTTCCGCTAGGGAACGCTCGCCAGGCACTCGGCCTCCATCCTCTCCGGCTCCGTCCTCTCCTCGTGCCGTGTCTCCGTACCTTAGGCTTTTCCAGCTCCTCCGCCCCTCCTTCTGGTTTTCTCCTTGCTTCTCGCTGTAGAATTTCCAGTCAGTCAACCTTCCTGTAGTTCTGGGCAATGTCCGTTTTATATTTTAGTTGTATTTTATTGAAATTGTTGTGTGCGGCTGCGGCTAGGTGTTCACCTGGGCGCAGCCATCTTGGATCCTTGCTTGTAATATTTTCTTTTTCTCTTTGGTGTTCTGCCATTTCAGCATACTCCATCTAGAGGGACATCATTTACTTGTTCTCTTTGGACTTTGGTTAGGTATTAATGTATGTGATTTTATCTCTTCTCAATTCTAAAATTATTAGCTTATTTCTCTTTGATAATTATCTCTACAATTTTCTCATTTATGTACTTTTAGATATTTAATTTTTAGTATGTCTTTTTCTGTTCACACTGAGAATTTTTCTTTTATATATATATTTTTAGATGTAAGTATGCCTTATTTTAAATAATGTCATATATATATATATATATATATATACACACACACACACACACATATATACATACATATATATATATATCTCCTATCTAATAAAAGGGTAATATGCAAATTGACCATCACTCCAAAATAAAGATGGCAGTGCCCTTAGCCACAAGATGGTGGCACCCAGTCCTCTCAACGTCGCCAGAATTCCCCAGTCCTGGGGGGGCAGCCACTGAGAACAGGCAGTGTGAGTGGCCTGGGTGAATGCTTGCTTTGTCAGCATGGCGACAAGGCAAGATTTTATGCCCAGCCACAGATGGGCCTCTGGGCCATGGAGAGTCTCTGGGCAGAGGGTATAGAGCAACTGGGCCCCACAGAGAGCTACTGGCACATGGATTCATGCACAAGGCTGCTAGTATATATCCTATGCAAGTTGACCCCCATGTCCTCCCACAAGATGGTCACCCCCATGTGGTCAAAGATGGCCAACCCCATGTGGATACAATATGGCTGCCAAAAGATGACCAGCAGGGGAGGGCAGTTGAGGCCAACCAGGCTGGCAGGGAAGGGCAGTTAGGAGTGACCAGGCTGTCCATATTTATAGTGTATAATGCTTACATAGGCTTAATAGTTGAACAGAGGGAAAGAACAGAAATGTTAACAAAAAATCATGAAATTTGAAAGAGAAATTAGTCTTTTGGATAGGAACTAAATTGGCATAACATAATAATGGAACTTGAACCTGGAATCATAGTTTTAAATATGATTATTGAATAATTTTATGATGATTTATGTTTATACTAAATGGCTAATTCCTAACACTATCTTAGACAATTCTGGAAAGGAAAGTGGTGACATACTTAGGAAAAAGATGGCATTCTGACAGAGATCAGTTCTTTAAAATATATTAAATTTCCACCAAAAAGACAATTTTTTAAATACAAATACTCCTTTTGACCACTGAAATACAGTAGAATTTCACAACCAACTATGTTTCCCATCTACTGCAGATGGCAAAAAGTGTTTGATTGCCAAAGGGATAATCTCTTGAGACAGTAGAAAAATAAATGACCTGTTGTAAAATGACAGAGACCGGTTTTCTGACCAGCTGTCCACTTTAGATATGGAATTCTAAGAATTCCCATAAGCAATTTTGTACCTGTTATAAGTTTATTATTTAGGGCCTTGATCTGTCTTAAGGGTCATTTATAAATAAAATGGTAAAAATACTAATTTTGCCAGAATCTGATTGATTAAAAATTAAGTGAATACTTTTCTGTAAGATTTACCTGATTGACTCCTGATGTAAAGTTATCTTAAAGAAAGATACATTTTTAGATATATGGAAATTTTATTCATAAGAATTAAAATAGGAGAGATGAGTTCTATCATTCCATAGATTTAACAAGTCTAGTTCTATATTATATCATAATTTATGTCATCAAGTTAAAGAATCTGAGGCAATTAAGATTAGACTTTATATTCCTTTAATTCTACTTGAAATTGCTATTTGGGAATATTAAAATACATTTGCTCTCTAATGGAAATACACAGATGATAACAGATCTCACTGGCCACTGATAATTGAGAGGATAGAAAATAGATTTCTCATCACAAAATATAGCAATATAAAATTATTGTTCAGAATTAGTTATTTGCACATATATATCTATATCTAATAGATATGTATCCATATCTATATCTATATCTATATCTATATCTATATCTATATCTATATCTATATCTATATCTATATCTATATCTATATCTATATCTATATCATCTACAATATATCTATATCTATCTATATATACACACATATAATAGAGACCTGGTGCACGAAATTCGTCCACAGGGTTGGGGTGTCCCTCAGCTCAGCTTGCACTCTCCCCAGTCTGAGACTTCTCGAGGGATGTTCAACTTCCTATTTACAAGGATTAGGCCATTGGGGTGTGGCCAGCCTGGGTGAGTGCTGATGGCTGTTTTCAGGCTGGCCAAGCTCCCCAGTGGGGACCCTCACCCCATGGGGGTGTGGGCCAACCTGGATAAGGGGCTTTTTTCATAAGCAATATTAAAGGACTATTGTTTTAAAGCCTTTGGGTTTAGAGATGGTTTCTTATGCAGCATAACTGGAGCACTAGACAGCTTAAACTGACAATACGGTTTTTAATAGGAGATTACTGATATTGACCCAAATGAACTTCATTTGACCAGCTACACTAATTAACTGACCTTGATTTGACCAGCTAAGTTTAAAAACATTATCTAATCAGCTAAAATTATGGGGCATACAAATAATGTTATATCATGAAACAGTTTTTAAGATGAATGCTTAGACAAATGCAAAGTATAGAAAGTTGAATACAGTTATTTAGGTTTTGCCAAAAGCTGTTCATATTTATAGATATCTATATTTACACACTAATATATGAGGGCTTGAATATATATATATATATATATATATATATGTATATGTATACATATATATATATATATATATATGTAAATTTCTAGAGGTATATTTACAAAATGTTGCAATCTTGAAAGGGATTAAAGGCTCCTGGGGAAGAAGAATAACAATATTACAATTTGCACAAATGATTAATATTCTTTATATTTATTAAAAACAACATGAATGAAAGAACTGTAATACAAGTGGTATTCATAAAGTTTAAAAGAATTGCAATTGCATAAGTATAATATAAATGTAGATACATTTTAAGAAATATATTTTATTGATTTTAGAGAGAAGGAGAGAGAGAAACACCAATAGTGAGAGATAATTATTGATTGGCTGCTTCCTGTACACTCCACACTAGGGAGCCTGCCACCCGGCCATGTGCCCTGATCAGAAATCGAATCATGACTTCCTGTTTCATAGGTGGATGCTCAACCACTGAGCCAAACTGGCAGGGCAAATATAAATAAATTTATTAGCTTCTTGAACTGTTTCTGTGTAAAAACTACATATGTGGAACAGCTAGGGTTTACAAGTAAAAAGATAGTGCCGTGAGGTGGGAGCAGCAACCAGGACTTAGTTCCCTTAATTTTAAAATGGATTCAGTAGATAAATTGCTGTAAACATTTTGTGCAGAGGTACCCTTTATATATGGAGTTCTCCATAATATATATATGAATATATATTATGGAGAACTCCAAACATAAAAAAGAATAAAATAATTTCAAAATATTGGGGTGATGAGATCTCACAGTGGAATCCACTTGGTTTCTTTCTTGACTGCCTCCCAGCCTGACCCTTAGGTCTGAAGGACCTTAAACAATTGTTGGCCTCTTTTGAAACGGCTATTAGCTCTACTGTCTTTTTTACCCTCACATATTTTTTGGTTCTTTTTTAAATATGTTCTTAACCAGTTGTTCACAGTGTCACCCTACTTACAAAGTAACCCATTTGCGCATTTAAAAAATATCACCCAAGGTGAGAAATGAGATGCAACTTCATAAAAATCGATTAAAAATAATTTTCTTTGAAGGAGGAAATAAGTGGTTAATTTTCTAGCTCCGTCCTCACCTACACAACAACGTGCTATAATTCTCAGCTATAACTTTCTCCACAGGATAAAGCATTCACAGGAGCGAGTTAATCATCTGTTTCAGGTTCCAATTAATGCTCCAGCAGCAGTGAGGGGGAAAATCTGCTGGCAGCAAGCTTTGACCAATCCAAGATATTTATTTAGAAACTTTCTCTTCTTCTCCCTCATTAATGCTCTGTTCATTCAGAATATGTCACTTAACAGCCAGTCATAATTATAGTTTTTATATTGAAACTGATTATATAGGTAATGAATCTGCTGCAAAACATTTCAAACTGCACATGGCATACCAAGAACATTTTACAAGCTTCACAATTTTTCATGTAGCTTCCAAAATCTGATCCTATCTCCAGTTGTTGCCTTTAATAATATGCAATATATTTTTCTATATACATACAATTACACAAACACATTTAATCTGTTAAGGTCAGAGTGTGTGTACATGCATATTTATATATCCATATGTCCTATATGTAACCATACATATTTTTCTAGAATTTGCAGTTTTCAATTACCAATATAATGTGTGCATACTAAATAATGAAATACTCATAACTGAAGAATAGTTTTTTTTTCCTGCATGTATTGAATTTAATGCAATTTTATTGCCTTATCTGTTGAAATTGGGGAAATGTGTTGACTGATTTTAGAATTTTGGACTGGCCTAAATTCTCAGGTCTAACATCACTGAATCACAATATATATATTTTTTTCTATATGTTGCTCAATTAGATTAGTAATATTTTATTGAGTATTTTAAAATGTTTGTTCAACAGGGATTTGGGACTGTATTTTTTCTTGCATTATTATTGTTGATATTATTAGTAATAATAATAGTAGTAGTAGTATTTGGTTTTGATATCAGGGCAATTTTTGACTCATTACATGAGTTGATATGTATTACCTTTTTAGTTCTCTGGAAGAGTTTGTGTGAAATTGATATTATTACTTCTTCAAGTGTTTGTCAAATTTTCCAGAAAAATCATATGGGTATGATTTGTTTTGCTGTTGTTGAAAGTGTTTTTTTAACTATAAATTTGATAACTTTAAATGTATAGAACTATTGAGCTCACACACAAACACATACACACTCATCTTCATTTCATCTATGTTGTCATATTTATCAGCAAAAACTTTTCTGTAAAATTGAAATTTGAAAAGTTATTTTGTTAAACTAAATAAATGTCCATAGATCTATATTTATGTCCCCTCTTTCCTGATGTTGGTAAGTTTTATCTTTCTTATTCCTCAATTATCCTGGCTAGAGTTTTTTTGTTTGTTTGTTTGTTTGTTTTTTTCTAATTTTCCCATGGCTTTATCTTTGTTTATAGGTGTGTGTGCATAGGAGCTGTTTAGACCTGCGATTTGATATTTTTCATAATTTTTATAAAATTTTGTTCTTTTTCTCTTCAATATGTATCATTTTTTTTCTTATGGGATACCAATTCCATTCATGAGAGCCTGTTGAAATTGTTCTTCATTGAATATTCTGCTTCTTATTTTAACTCATTGTTTTTCTTATATTTCAGTTTATGTAATTTCTAATGAATAATTTTCAACTTCACTGAGTTTTTCCTTGACTATGTTGAGTCTATTGATGAGCACATTTAAAGCTCTCTCTCTCTCTCTCTTTCTCTCTCTCTCTCTCTCTCTCTCTCTCTCTTATTTACATTTGATTATTCTCACTTCCATCTTTCTGTTGAAATTTGACAGTTGTTTATGTGTATTGTCCATCTTATCCACTAGGGTCTTAAAAATATAAATCACATATATTTTTAAATCACTCACTGATAGTTTCTAGTTTCAATATATATGTAGCATCTGAGTATCTGCAGCCCTGAGGGCTTCTGTATGCTCAATGCTAGCTGCTATTAAAGTTTCACAAATTTGTTAATAAACTGCACTAAAATGCTCTCAGTCATTTTATGACAGTCCCTTATTTGTCTTTTGCTCTGTCCCAGGTAACTAGTGCACTAGACCACATGTCTCCTTAACAGTTTCTACTACTCTTCGGATTCCAGGCTAATCAGTTGTCCTGTTATCTCAGTTATCTGATAAGTTAAAAAATATGAACAGTTTAATAAATTGCCCTGCTTATTTCTAGTTTCTAACATAGGAGCAGCACACGTTCCAATTTTCTATATTTTCTAAGCAAGCCGGAACACTTCATTTCCAATTATAAAATACAAAAATGTACCCCCTTTTGGAAATTTTATACTGTAGTCTTGATAGCTTTTACAATACATTTTAAGTTATTTGCCCTACACTATGACTACTTTAGATTCATAACATGTTGTACAATTTTACCGTGGGATGCTCTGCCAATAAGAATTTTTGTTAATCCATTAGGAACAGATTTTTGAACAGTACAATCTGTGGTTTGCTGAAGGAGGCCCAGGACCAAACCAGAGACAGGCGGACCTGAATTAACACAATTTGTCCACCAACCAGATCTGAAATATCATAGCTGGCATGTACATATAAGGAATTATCTGGCATTGAAATTGGGACGCAAAAGAACTGTTGGCCCAGAAAAGAACTCACACAGACTGATTAATTTGCCTCTCAGCATAACCATTATGGCTTGTTGCAGTTTCAGTTCTTACAAGGCTATTTCTTGGATCACATGATCTCACACATCTAGAGGAAATAATGAATGACACAAACAGACCCAGAGAAAGAGAACCAGCGATCAGACTCTCAAACCTCAGAGGGAAAGTAAGGGAGGATGGGGGTAAGGGGAAGAGATCAACCAAAGGACTTGTGTGCATACATATGGGCCTAGCCAGTGGCCATGGACAAGGGGGGTGGGGGGAGAGGGGAAAGGGAGGGTATATCTAGGGAGGGCTTTGGGATGGGAATGGGGGAATAAGAACAATTATGTGAGACCATAATCAATAAAATAAAAATTTTAAAAAAATGTACCCCCCCTTATTTTTCTTGACTTAACAACTTTAGGTAGTAGTTAGAAATATTTTTTGAGTAAATAAATCTATTTACTCCATATTTTACCTCTTCTACCCCTTTACACCTTTTAGTTAGAATAAAACTCTTTAGTTTTCTGATTATTGTCATTATCCTAACCACAACCATTAAGTTTCTATTTCTTGATTTATAAATTATAGACATATTCTACTTCTTAAAATGAATAGTGATAATTTAGAACACAATTACTCTCTCATAAGTTCTAGGCTTGTGTTGAAACCGGTTTGGCTCAGCGGTAGAGTGTCGGTCTGCAGACTGAAAGGTCCCAGGTTCGATTCCGGTCAAGGGCATGTACATTGGTTGCGGGCACATCCCCGGTAGGGGGTGTGCAAGAGGCAGCTGGTCTATGTTTCTCTCTCATTGTTTCTAGCTCTCTATCCCTCTCCCTTCCTCTCTGTAAGAAAAATCAATAAAATATATTTTAAAAAAATTCTAGGGTTGTAATATTTGTGTGTTTTTTATTGAGATAATTGGCCTACAACATTATATTAGTGTTAGGTATACATCTTAATGATTTGATATTTGTAAACACAGCACAATGAGTATCACAATAAGTTTAGTTAACACCCATCGATTATGCAGTTATAAATTATTTTTTTGTGATGAGAACTTTTAACATATACTCTCTTAGAAACTTGCCTCCCCTCCCCACTGGCAACTGCCTATCAGTCCTCTGTATCTATGAGTTCTTCTTTTTTTTTTTTTTTTTTAATATATTCTATATATGTGAGATCAGACAGTATTTGTTTTTCTATGTCTTTTTTTTTTTTTCTTTAGCATAATGCTCTCAAAATCCACTTATGTTGTTACAATTGGTAGGATTTTTCTTTTCATGACTGAACAATATTTCATTGTGTTTACATACCACAACTTTTTTATCCTTTCATCTAACAATGGACATTTAAGGTTTTTTTTTGTTTGTTTGTTTGTTTTTGTTTTTTTTTTCCTTTCTGGGTTTTGTAATACTGTAAGGAACATGTAAGTGCAGGTATTTTTTTTCAGAAAGTAATTTTGTTCTCTTTGGAAAAAACACCAGAAGTGAAATTGCTGGATCATACAATGATTCTATTATTAATTTTTAAAGGAACCTCCATATTATTTTTCATAATGGCTGCACCAATTTATATTTTTATCAAAGTAACACTATAATTTGTGTTTTTGTTAGTAGTTATCTTTAAAATTTAAAAAAAATGTAGAATGTATTAAGTACCCAAAGATATGAGAGAAACAAAAAACATTCTTTGCTTATTCTTTATTATTGCTCTCTTAAACTATTAATAGTTACTTTTAAGTTTATAAGCTATTTAAAATGTATACTCAATTTGTTCATATTTTTCTAAAGATAGTTTCTTAATGTGTAAAATAATGAATTGAGTTTATAATAATAATTTGTTAATACCACTGAATAAAAAGTGATACAAATTTGTATACACTTGTGTATATAATAATAAAGATGTGCAGAGAAACCAGCTGTTTTTTAGACTACCAAGTGGACGTTTCACCTGAGTGTCTATTTTCACATCTTCATGTCAGTCTAAATTGCAATTAGGAGGAAAGCTACCTTTCTGTATGTAAAAACACTAAACATTTAATGAGAACTCAAAAACTGAAATGTATTTCTTTTTTTCTGTGTAGCCAACTATTGCTAAAATTAGCTGTTAATTGATATAGCTCAATTGCTCTTATTTTTTTAAATATATATAAATAAAACAGTTCTGGTAGAAATATCACTACCAGATATATGTAACATTGGTTTTCTATATAAAAAAGTAACCTGAGCATCTGATATTTGAAAACTATTTTTCTTTTTCTTTGGTCTGTGTATTATTTTAATTTGGTTTTATGATTTATATACTAGTAAATCTAGTGTAAGTTCTTATAAGTATTTGAACTTAACATAAATATACATAATTCCCCAGATAATGCCTCTGCATTCACTCATTGTAGACTTTATTGAAAATGCTTTTTAAGAGATCCACTCTATCACTTTAAAAATCTATATTTGTATATTTATATCTAAAATGTAAAGTCTAGAAGAAATTACAATATCTAAATTGACACTGAGAATTGAGCTATCTTAGTGAAACAGGAATTGCTATCAGATTCATAACCAGTGAATAAATACACATTTTGGGACAGTTAATAATTTGTCAAATTGGTCATGTAGCAAATTGATCTTATGATGAATGGCTATTGGGGAATGAGTTTCTGGAGGTTGGTCTAGGGGCCTTTTGTTCACCAACCCCAAACTCTGATCCAGGAGGGCATCCTCACCACATGGACAAACTGTCAGGATTGTCTTGAGAATACCATGTTTTACCTGTAGGTTTGCATTGTTGCAATAATGAGGAACATGCGATACAATATACTGATAATGTATTATAGAATTATATTTCAGAAATATATAATTTTATTAACCAATGTCATCCTAATATATTCCATTAAAATAGTGTTTTCTACAATTTTAACAATGAATATAGATTGTTTTCAAAATTATTCTATCTAATAAAAGAGTAATATACAAATTAACCATCACTCTGCTATAACATAAGCCATGGCCACAAGCCAATCAAGAGCAAGTATGCAAATTAACTCAACCAAGATGGCTCTGGCCATGGAGTGAGCAGGAGGTTTGGGTTTCCCCAGCAATGGAGGAAACCAAGCTTTCCACACACCCTGGTGTACCCAGGCCTCCATTCAAGGCTACAAATTTTCAATTATAGAAAGTAAATATATCCCAGATACCAGGCCTCCGCTTGGGTCAATGGGGGATGTAACCAGCCTGCAAATCACTATAGGCCCCTTGCCCAGGTCACCCTATGCCCCAGGGAACCCCCATCCTTGGGACACCATTCAGGAAAAAGCAGCTGGCCCCCCACCATGCACTAGGCCTCTATCCTATCTAATAAAAGAGCAATATGCAAATTGACCATCACTCCAACACACAAGATGGCTGCCCCCATGTGGACACAAGATGGCCACCACAAGATGGCCAGCAGGGAAGGGCAGTTGGGAGGGACCAGGCCAGCATAGGAGGGAAGTTGGAGGAAAGTAAGCCTGCAGAGAAGAGAAGTTGGGGGAGACCCAGGCCTGCAGGGAAGGACAGTTGGGGGGGACCAGGCCTGCAAGGGAACGCAATTAGGGATGATCAGGTCTGCAGGGGAGGGCAGTTAAGGCCAAACATGCTGGCAGGGCAGCAATTAGGCATCAATCAAGCTGGAAGACAGAAGTGGATAGAGGCAATCAGGAAGGCAGGCAGGCGAATAGTTGGGAGCCAGCAGTCCTGGACTGTGAAAGAGATATCTGACTGCCTCAAGGGGTCCCAGATTGGAGAAGGTGTAGGCTGGGCTAAGGGACACATCCCCCCATGCATGAATTTCATGCACTGGTCTCTAGTGTCAAATAAATGAATAGACAAACATATAAATTATGAATTTAAAATATTAAATATTTCAAATATTTTATCTATAAGTCACTTTCATTCTGATCATTATTGCTTTTGTTTTGTTTTTATTTTGAATCACCTCAAAATTCATATGTCTTACAAAGTTGTAAAAATTGTACTAATACTATAAAATTTTCACCTCAACATTAATTTGAGGTAAGATATAGATTGGGAAAGCATACTAATTATCATAGTATGAACATATCCATTCTAATAGGTTCACATTTGCAGGATCAATTTAGGAGTTGTAAAATACAAAATTTCCCTTTTGTAGGCTTGTGTTTCCCTTTATTAACCTTCATGAAGAACTCCAAAACTAGGTCATTCTTTTATGATAATTTATTTTTTAAATAAATTTTCTTTATGCTGATATTTATTTTTTCTTTCAGTGGGAACACTAACTTGCATTTTTGTGGATTCTTTCTGATTATGCTGCTTGGGTTACATGATTCTACTTCAGTAACTGATTGACCCATAACTGTATGTCTATGTGTAGTTTATTTTCAAAATTTTATTTTTTACCTTCAGCTCTCCAAATGTTGCTATTTTATATTTTTGTATTTTTAATTTGAGTTTCTTATCCTGGTATTAAAAACTTGGTTTTATCCCTGGCTGGTATGGCTCAGTGGAGAGAGTGTTGGCCTGCAGGCCAAAAGGTCCTAGGTTCATTTCTGGTCAAGGTCACATGCCTGGGTTGTGAACTTGGTCCAATGTGCAGGAGGCAGCCAATCAATGATTCCTTCTCATTTCTATCTCTCTCTTCCTCTCTGAAATAAATAAAAATATATTTTAAAAATTAGTTTTAATCTATAGTTGGCTTCTATTTAATTTTCTTGTCATTTATCTTCCTTGTATATCAATATCCTTTCTATTTTCCTTCCCCCCCATATTCAGATTTCACACAAAATCTGAATTTAAGGGGGAAAAGTGTGCTCTGTTTCACTTATTCTTAGTGCCTTCCTCCCAATGTTTTCTTGTTGTATCTCTTGCTTATCCCCAGATACTTTGCATTGTACCTCTGATCTTTTCTCATGACAACATGAAATCCATCTTCTTTTTTTCACATCTATTCTTAAAACCTATCTTATTTCCTTTGTCTTTTAAACTCCAAAAGTCTCCCCTGAAGAGGAATATAAACTGGTAAATTTATTTTATTTTTTCTTTGAATCAATGAAACTGGTCACACTTTGCTTGCTCAGTTTTATAAAGGGAAGTTCTGGGGAAGATCGAATAACAATATCCTTTTAATCATGTAGTTTATACCATTTTTTGTTTTTTGTAGAAGAACTGAGAGCTAGTTTTTATATAAAGAACATTGACTTTGATCTCAAATTTCATATGGACTCCCAATTCTACTAATGCTGTTATAATTAACTAATCTTATATAATAAAGAGTTAATATGCTAATTAGACCAAACAACCAAATGGCCATCCAAATAAAGCCAGGGCTGTGAGGGTCGACTGAGGCTGGGAGGGCCAAGCCCCTTGCACAAATTTCATGCATCAGACCTCTAGTTATTCATAACAGGAAAGGAGCACAGGGACGGCCAGGCATTATAAGCATATTCCCTGCAAATCACTGGTAGAAGAATCCATCACAAGGGAGATATAGACTCATGCCAATAAAGTTGAGATGACATAGCGAAGATACTTGTCTGTCAGTCACACCTGAGAACAGGTCAGAATGGGCATAGCTAATGCAAGCTCATGAAGATTTGCGATACTTAAAGCCTAAGAAATAAATTCATGCTTAGCTCATGCTTGGCTCCTCATAGCCATGTAGACCCCCAAAAGCAATTGACTAATGGACTGAAACTAGCTTCATGCTGCACTAGATCCTGCTTCAACATAGAAAGCTAACTCTGGACACTGGCTCTGCTTTTAGATCTGAAATCCCAGGTACACTTCTTCTATGACTAGACCAAAGGAAATGGTACTTTGGGAATCAGAGGCTATAATTCCATGGAAATAAAGCTTTCTACCATATCTCATCTTTCCATTAGGAGATTCCAGAAATGTTTATTCCAGCTGTACCCCAAAATCTCATTTCTACTAGCAAAGGGGGGCGGTGCACAAATGAGGCACCTTTTTTTAATGACATACTCTTACTTAGTTCTTAAGAAAATGTATTTATCCTTGCTCAGCTTGTGTTTCTTATTATTTTTAAATTTTTTTTTAAATAAGTCTGCATATATATATATATATATATATTATTGATTTTTTACAGAGAGGAAGAGAGAGAGACAGAGAGCTAGAAATGTCAATGAGAGAGAAACATCGTCCAGCTGCCTCTTGCACACCCCCTACCAGGGATGTGCCCGCAACCAATGTACATGCCTTTGACCGGAATCGAACCTGGGACCTTTCAGTCCGCAGACCAACACTCTACCACTGAGCCAAACTGGCTTCGGCTCTTATTATTTTTTGAAAAAAAAAATTTATAACAATATTAAGATCATTCACAGTGTGTATGTGCTTGTGTATGAACAATAATATTTATAACACTTTGCTGAGTGCCTGGCACATTATTAACACTTAACAAACAAATGCTGTAACTAATAACTATTGCTTTTAATATGTACTTGTTTTTATGTATCATTGGCTCTAATTAAATACCATATTAACATGATGTCCTAGGACTCATGTTGATCATTATTTGAGCAAAATTGTGTAATTATTATTTTCTCTCCCAATTCAGTGTAGTTTTCTATAAAGTAGATAACTTATATTTCATTTGCCTTAGCTCTACTTTATAACTCTATTACCTAGTCTAGGTTTCTAATTTAACCATAACTCTTAATTTATCCCAGTTTACCTAAACTTGTTCACAAACTCTCCTGTGTTCACTGTCTCATTATAAAAGAGAAACAATTGTTGGGTTTGAGCTCCAAAGTTGAATATCATCAATGTTGTTTTTTTTTTTTTTTTTTTATGATAACATTTTATTTGATTTTTGTTGTTCTCTAATTTAAATCTTTCATTGCCCATCTAAGCCATTTAATTATTTTAGTAACAACTTTACATTCATTAAAATTAAATATTCATGACCCTATGCAGTGTCTCTTTCTGGGAAGTTGTGCTAATACTAGTAAAAATGACCCTGAAAACTACTTCCTGGGCAGGAATCACTGGTCCTTTTCTTCCTTCCAACAGCAGTGTAAATTGTTCGCTTTCTTCCGGTCCTCTTTACAAACCCCATTCCCTGTGGTCTTTTAGGAAAGAAACCTAGTAAATAAGAACATGTTTTTCTCTCTTTTCCCTTTTTCTTACTCTGTAATGTCTTTTTCTTTCCCATGGACCTCCCATCCTTTTTTCATTCTCCATTTTGATGCCTCCCTTTTTTTCAATTGTAGATTATTAGTGATTCTTGTTTCATACTTTATATGGATAAGGAAAGAAATTCTAGTCTCTATATATGTCTACCATTGCTCTTCTTTTGGTGTATTTCTGGAAACTTTCTAATAAGTTTTTATCATGGTATATGCCTTTGTTATTATCTAATTGTCACCCATTTTCTCTCATCATCATTCTGTTGTATTGTTTTTTTAAGGTGGAGAGGGGGGCTTGTCTTTTCTCAAGATCTACAACCCCTGATTGGGGTGTCTCTTAAAATTCACAGCAATTTTTTTTAAAAAAAAGAATGTTATTGGCCCAATTGGTGTCAATCTCTGGTTGAGTATCTATCTATGAGGCAGGAGGTCATGGTTTGATTCCCAGAAAGGGCACATGGCCAGGTTTCAGGCTCAATCCCCTGTAGAGAGGCATGTTTCTGTCTCTCTGTAAATCTCTCCCTTCCTCTCTGAAATTAATAAAAAATATATATTAGAGGCCTGGTGCATGAAACTCATGCAAGGGGCTGGGAGTGTGTGTGTCCCTTAGCCCAGCCTGCACCCTCTCCAATCTGGGACCCCTCGAGGGATGTCCAACTGCCAGTTTAGACCCCATGCTGGTGGGATCAGGTCTAAGCCAGCAGTTTAGATCCCATTCTGGTGATATTGGGCCTAAACCGTCAGTCAGACATCCCTTTCACAGTCCAGGACTACTGGATCCCAACTGCTTGCCTGTGTGGCTGGTGGGTGTGGCTTGTGAGTGTAGCAAAGTAATGGTTAATTTGCATATTACTCTTTTATTAGGTAGAATATACAATCTTTAAAAAATATAATTTGATTGTAACAAAGATTACCCATTCCACAAGGTTATATTAAATAAATCTTTCTTTTACATAACTTGATCTATACTTTTTATATAGTTATATTTTCCAGCATTTTACTTTAATTAACTCTTTAAATAAATATATATGGAGCATGTTCTTCATGACCTGGAGATTCTATATAGCTAATGGAAGGGTTTGCTAAGTCACTAAGACATGACCTGCTAAGTCAGTTGTTAGACCCCAGAGCAAGTATAATGGGTCATATCACTGGTCAGGTGGTTTGGACCCCCTTGACCTTTTCCTCCCTAAAGATAACATGTAGGCCTCAGTTATATATTCTGTTCCAAGGTCAGAAAAGCAGCAAAACCAGCCAAGTGGCACCATGGCCTCCTCAGGACCAGCTACATTGACTAATAATCCCCTTTCCTAGCACCAACCAATCAGTACACACCATGACCATAAAAAGCTGGCAAATCAACTAAGACTCTCTCCTGACACCACCCCTAAGATTTCCACCTGCAAGAGAGAGATAACTATGCACAAGACAAAGAACACAGTGCACACTCTCCCTCCAAGGAGCACACCCGTGCTAGTCCCACACTAGCAAGTATACTGCAACCTCTAAGGGACCCCACGAGATTTGCAATTAGAGGAGAAATTGGTAGTGGCACTTTGTCCTGGGATAATCCCCTGAACTGTGTTCTAGGCACCTTTTTCTCTGTGTAGCCCTTCCCTTTGGATATCCCCATATCTCATCCCCACTGTCTGAGATGGCTATTTAGCTTGCCCATGCACCATAGACCTTAATCTTTCATCCACTTTGGTCAGTTTATTATTTACCACATTTTTTTCAAGAAAAGAAAAACGTTCAGATTCTTTTCTGATAAAAGCATATTCAGTACTCCTAGAACTGGGATGATGTCACCATCAAGGGTTATTCAAAGAAGTAGTGAATTTCTATCTATCATCTATCTATCATCTATCTATCTCTCATCTATCTATCTATCTATCTATCTATCTATCTATCTATCTATTTATCATCCATCTATCTATCATCTATCACATATCTATCATCTATTATCTATCTACCATCTACCATCTACCATCTATCTACCTAATAATATGTATAATATTAGACAGGATCAAATATCAGGGATAGATATCTGGTCTTCTTGTCTGACATTGTGAGAATATTTATGAGGGACAATCTAAGATTTTCATAACTTAAAAATCTTATTAAAAAGCTGTCACAATTGTTATATGTTTAAGCTACACTGGAAAAGCTTTAAAACTCAGTGTTCCAGATTTCAGAGAATACTTGTGCTGCCAGAGCTAGCATTGCACCAAAGAAAATCTCCATAGTCCTTTTTTTTATTTATTTAATGGCCGATCATATTCTTTCACAGGCTTTTTTCTGAATGCTTGCAAAGTCCCTAGGATGTGACTTGTAACACAGTTGTCAGCAGTGCCTGGTGTGGCTTCACACACACACACAAAGCCCAATGGCTGGGAACCCATTCACAGAACAGCATGGGAAAGCCAAGCCTTTCAAGGAGTCACAATGTACTTGCGCAATGTGGCAAATTGCAATCCACAGGAGATGCAGGCAGCCAAAGGAGAACTCTCCACAAGATTTAGAAGGAAACGTGGAGGGCTTTATAATGCAGAATTGGCTTTTCTTTCTTTCACAGTGAAGAAACCCTATAATGAGTGTTTCCACAGTCATTGCTGAGACTTGGGTGAAAGATTCAGACTGTCAGGCTTAATGGGTATTTTACTTTCTACAAATCCTGATAAGATACTTTCCCCAAAGCTTTTCACTTTGTTACTTTTACTGGAAGCCAGTGCAGAGGCTATGTGGTGTTACAGCTTATCTCTGAGAGCAAGAGTGTGTGCTTTATCCACATGCAAGCGACATTAAAGGTTCAACTAAGAGCTCCCAGAAGACATCAAGTAGGAAAAGGGAAGTCCCAGGAACTACTTTGGTGGAGCAAAGTTGAAATCTCCTAATAACTGAAGGAAGAAACAACCGTAAAGGGAAGAGAGGGTGAGAAATATAAATGATTGTTGCAAGAAACTTTTAACGTCTCAGATTACATTTTCCCAGTATCGTTTTATGGAAGAAATTGAATCATGAAAGATTAATGAGACCATTCTCACCATCAGTGAGGCAGACAATTTGCACAGGACTCTTTTGAAACTGGGCAGCCAGTTGGTCTGGGCTGCTGTAACTACCTGAGCCAATTAGGCAGAAACAGGGTTGAATCACATATGAGCATTTATTCCAACAATGCAGGCAATATGGAGAGCAGCAGGTCATCCACGAAAATCTGCTCTGCACCCCTCGTAGCCAGCTGCTTAGATTGGGTAGAAGGACAAAGATTAATGGGAAAGTAAGAATTACAGGCATTGGGAAGTAGGCAACTTATAATAGTTATAGTTTACAGGCAATTTGGGTTTAGAGGGTGGCAAAGGCGGGTACCTCAGGACCAGATTGCTTCAGCAACAAGGTTGTTAATCTCCCCATGATAATAAAAGGAGAATGGACTGCATTCCTGAATTAGCTCTTATGTCCCAGGGTGTAGAACTCTCAGCCAAATTAGAATGCGCTTTCTCTAATCAGAACAGAACAATCAGGGTTAACAGAGCATGATTAGCATTTGTTATAATTATAGCTAGTCCCCACTATTCTTTTTTTTCTGTTCCTAACACTTTCTGGAAGGCATTCCATTGAAAAGAACTTCTGAAAGGACATTAACAGTTGCTCTTTCCCCACCTTTGCTACTTCACAAGCATAACAAATATTAATTATGGTAGACATAGCTAGAAGAAGAGAAATGCTTGAAGAAATCTGTGTAATCAACTATTTCTCCTGTTTTAAGAACTCATCTTTAAGCATTTTCAGACAAAGAGAAAGATAATTTTGTTTAATTAATAGACTGGCTCTGAATAAAGAAGGCAAGCAGTCTGCTGCTGCCCAGTATCAATAGATGTGTACAAAGGCAGATGGACTGATCATGACAATAAAGAAAGAAGAACATCTTTGCAAGGTAAGGATGGAGATTATTGTCCAGCAACAATGAATAATGATTTCCACCAAAGAGCAAAGAGTAATTCCTAGATAGCATAAGAATCACACTGCAGTGAAACAAAATATTTTTACATATTTTTCTGTATATTTAGGCTTATGTTCATATTTATAAAACTCTGCTTATTTCTCAATTTTCTTAGAACTAAACAATTATTTTTACAAGATTATGAGTTAAAAATATAACACTTTGATAAATAGCAATGAGTTACCTGAACAAAAAGAATCTAAATAGTAATTATAGTCAACATATTTTGGGACAATCTTAATTCCAATTTTTGCATGTGTCTGAAAAGGCAATGATGAACTTAATTTGTTTTCAAGACTTAGGCTAACTTATGACTGGATTATATTTATATTTAAGAATAAATTACCAATAACCATAATTGCCTGACATACAATTTATAACCTTGATTATCTTGGGCTTCCTGCTTTCCTCCCCTACCCCCAGAAATCAATATTTAGTTATTTTCTAGTATGAATTTTTTCAAATATTTCTATTTTAGGTTTAGTTAACCAATAATTCATATATATAATGTTAAAAATGCAGACACCCTTTAAAAATGCAGACACCCTTTGCCTACATACCATATAAAAACAGGAAACAGGAAATAGGTTTGGGGCAAAAACTGGTCCATGAGTCTTAGTTTTCCGACTCCTGCTCAGGAAGATAGGGGATGGACTATGTGATAGAAGCCTGAATTATTGAATGACTCCATGGAGCAGCACTCTCATTAAGCCTCCCTTCAACCCCAGATGGATATAATACAAACCACAAAGCATAATCTGAGATGTGAAGGTCATTATATCAGTTTCTCTCACCTGACAAATTCATCTAATGTTTAACTATGCATGATCTATCACAAATTAAAGCTGCTCCCCAGCCAGTGTGACACAGTTAGCTGGGCTTCTGTCATCCTGGGCACCGAAAGGTTGCCGGTTGGATTCCTGGTTAGAGCAGGTGCCTGGTTGTGGGCTCAACACCCCCTGATAAGGGGTGTAATCCATGTTTCACTCTTACATCAGTATTTCTATACTTCTCTCCCTCTCCCGTCCTCTCTCTCTAAAATATCAATAAAATATTTTTTTAATTTAAGCTGCAATATTCTTCTCAATTACCTCTTAAATTTGCTGTTTAATAAGCTTCAGATATTTATAGTTTGCTTTTACCCTTGTTTCTTATAGTGGTTGATCAATCTGTCTATACCTAACACTTTCAATCTTACTTCATATCCTGATTCTTAAACATTGAGTACTTTCTGATTTTCCTCCTAATTGACAGCATCTTTCTGAACTCAGTCATCAAATTGGCCATATAGCAGGAGAGAGCTGGTAGAAAATTATTATCAAGTAACATGATCTTGCCATTTGCGAGCACTGAACACTTTAATGCTTCCTTTAACTAGCCCTACCAGTTGGTTTCCTCTTTCAGCATGAATAACAAAGCTCTGCCAACCGGGGTTCTGGACTGGCACTGAGATAAGCTAAAAGTAAACTGCATAAGGCCACTGTCAGGCTTGATTCTGACCATGTGTGCACTTCAGAAAATTCTGGTGTTCGTATTAGTAAGCCAGATAAGATTTTTAGTTTATTTTGTATCAAAACTGAATGGCATGTATCCCATAAATATTAAAATTCAGCAATTTAAACAATAAAGAAAACACTGAATCATTATATGATTTCACTCACGTGGAATCTAATGAACTAACACACCAAGTAGAGATAGACTCAGAGATAGAGAACAGGCTGACAGCTGTCAGGGATGGTTGGAGGGACAGCTAGGTGGCAATGTGTGAAGTGAATGAGCAAGAAAGGGAAAAAGGAGAAAAAAAATCATGGATACAGAAAACAGTGCAATTGCTCAGGGACAGGGGATGTGGGGAGTGGAGGAGGGTAGAGGAGGGCTAAATAAACGGTGGTGGATGGAGATTTGCCTTGGAGTGGTGAACACACAAGACATCATGCAGATGGCATTTTATGAAATTGTGTGCCTGAAAGCTATATAACTTTGTTAATCAGTGTCACCCCAATAACTTCAATAAAAAGGAGAAGAGAAAAACAACAACTCCAAAAAAGAAATTTGGCATGAAAGTGGCTATATAAGCTTCCTGTTGCTGCTGTAACAAATTATCACTAAGTGACTTACAACAGGACACATTTATCACTGCATAGTTTTCATGCATCGTGGATCAAGGTGTTATCGTCATAATTAGCTAGTTATTAATAATAACAAAGGGAAGAGAGCAAAAGGGAGGCTAGGCATGGTAAGCATGGTCCTCTAGGCAGCTTCACTGAGAAGCTGCAGATAGTTTCAGGATCCCCAGGGAACCAACTTCATTGTTTGCAAATCATTGGTAAAGAAAGGACCAAACTAAAGGGGAAATAGGTGCGTGTTCAATGAAGGCCAGCTGACATAGGGAACGTTGCTTGCCTGTCAGTCTAACATGGAAAACAATGGGTTGACTAGGATGGTGGAGCCACTGCAAGAACACTAAATCCTGGAAGATAAATTCACCAAAAAGTTTCCCCTCTCCTGTGCTCTTGCTCTTGCTTGCATTTGCTCTACTCTTTTCTTCTCTTGCCCCATGAACCACTCTGGCTAGTGTGCTCACCTCTACAGCCATGTGGCGTTATTATGCAGCCACATGGCCCATGGCCCATGGCCAGGCAGACTCCACATGAAGGACTGAACTTTAATATGGAGCAGAAATTGTGGACAGTGATCTTTATTCTGGCCCTGCAGAAGACAAGATTGGACTCTTCCATGGCAAGACAGACAGAGGTGGCACCTTGAGGAGAATACCCTTAATTTTACATAATCAATAAAGCTTTTCATAAAACCCCATCCTTCCTTGGGGACCTCAGAAAATTCTTTTTCTCCTGGAGCCCCAAGAACTATACTTCCACAAATAAAACAAATGAGCTAATCAATTGGTTCCTCTGCTCAGATCTCACATGGTGAAATCAAGTGGTTTGTTGTGACTGCAATCCTCATTTAATAGACTCTGATTACATTTCTTTCTGATTTTAGTGTCATCTCATTTTTTACTTGGATTCTTGCTTTACTATTGACTAGTTGTATGATCTTGGGAAAATTGCTGGACTTATGTTTTGCCTCAGTTTTCTCATCTGCAATACTTAGAAAGTAATAGAAGCTTGTAAATAGAATTAATAGGAGGATTAAATGAGTTAAAACAAATAAAGTGCTTACAAGAGTATTTAGTATATACCACATACTCAAACATTAGCTCTTGTTAAAATTACCAGTTCATTAGTGCAGATATTGAAGTTTGTATTATTATCCAGAATTGCAAATCCCTTTTAAGGATTTAGGGATTTAAGGATGGAGGATATATATATATATCCTTCCAGGTTCTTCTAAGAATTACATAGACATGAGACTGATTAACAGGAGAAAATAAAATTTAATTTCATAAGTATGCAGGCTCCATAAAAATATGAGACCCATAGGCAGTTGGGCAATCAGACTTAGGTAATTTTCTGAGCTAAGGAGAAAGAGGTTAGAGATTAAACTTCAAAAATAAAGAAAACAGCCGAAACCGGTTTGGCTCAGTGGTAGAGCGTCGGTCTGCGGACTGAAAGGTCCCAGGTTCGATTCCAGTCAGGGGCATGTATGTTGGTTGCGGGCACATCCCTGGTGGGGGGTGTGCAAGAGGCAGCTGGTCGATGTTTCTCTCTCATTGACGTTTCTAGCTCTCTATCTCTCTCCCTTCCTCTCTGTAAAAAATCAATAATATATATATATTTTTTAAATCTTTAAAAAAATAAAGAAAACAATTCATAAAAATATGAAAAATAAATATATGATGAACAAATGTTTGTTGTGCCATGAAGACATGGAGAGGATCTTGCCAAGTTTATGAACAAACAGGCTATGTTTACCCCAATTTACCACATCTAGCCCATATTCTTAGTCATTATCTCTGATGATAGTTCTCTTCCTGGATCAAGAACTCTACCTAAATTATTTTTAGTAGTTAGGATGGGTGTGAAAAAGTAAAACTTCCTGTCTTTTGTTTTAAAAAAAAATCAATTTAAAAATAATCCTCATACCAAAAAGAATATTTAGGAGTAGAACATTTTGCTTGCTATAAGACTTTTTCCTACAATAGATCTCAAACTATTATTATAAGACTCTGTTCTAGCATCTTTATCCCAACTGAAATATTCATCATTTTCGAAAGTTTACTTCCAAATATTTTACCCTGAATTCATGAACTATTTGGAACAAATTTGTCCTGTATTTCTGTAAACAAACAAACAAACAAATCTTATCTTTTTATTATTACTTTAACAATGAAGGGTTTCCTGATCCTGCAAAGTGTGGAGGAAAAAAGATAGAAAAGTGGAAAGGGAGAAGAACATAAAAATAAATAAAGAGTGAAAATGTTTCATCATGTATAATTTCAGTGGCTAACCTCTTATATTAGTCAGAGAAACAACCAACAGGACTGATTGATCAATAGTTTAAAAATTTGCTCATGTAATTATGAAGGCTGGTAAGTCCCAAGATCTGTAGTTGGTAATCTAGAGACCCAGATGAACAGATTTGTGATATGGTTTAGTCTGAGTATGAAGGCCAGGAAGGAAGAATGTCCCACCTCAGAGCAGTCAGACAGATAGTTCCTCTTGCTCAATCTTTTTGTTTTATCCAGGTCTTTCTTCTATTGATTGAACGAGGCTTACTCACTTTAGGGAAGAGAGCAATCTGCTCCACTGCTTCTACTGAAAAAATTAATCTCACTCAGAAAAACCCACATGGAAATACCCACAATAATTTTTCACCAATTATCTGGGCATCCATGGCCCAGTCAAACTGACACATAAAATTATCCACCATGTGTATCTTTCACTTATTATTGCCTTTTAAGATTTTTAAGTAATAAAATATATTTGTAGTTATTAATGATGACTATTTTATCTTCTTAGCTGCAAATTCTTTAGGGAAAAGACTATATTTTATTTTTAATATTCTTTCCTTTAGAAATTTGTATAATATTGTGTAGCCTACAGTTTCTCAATATATACCTGGCTAATATGCATTGACTTGATCATCTAACTCAGAGGTAGATAAATCCAATTATTGATTGGGGAAAAAAATTCCTAATTTTTTAAATCTTTGTAAATAGCTAAATCAAATAGTCAATGAGACACCTTGTGTCTGTGCCAAATTCTGTTGTGGCACACAAACCAGAATTTCATACAGTTAATCAAGTTTAAGGTCAGAAAATAAATGGATAACCTAGCATTTACAGATATACCTGTATTTTCAATAAAGTTTAGGAGTAGTGCAAACCTCATATTTATATATTCCTATACAATAAAAGGCGAATAAGCAAATTGACCCAACAATGGGAAATACCAGTCTCTATGATGTGTACTGACCACCAGGTGGCAGATGCTCAATGAGGATCTGCCCCTTGGTGGTCAGTGCACCCCCACAGGAGGATCATTGCTCAGCCAGAAGCTGGGCTCATGATTGGCAGGAGCTAAGTCATCAGTATGATATCCCCGGAGGGCTCCCAGACTGCGAGAGGGTGCAGGCCAGGCTGAGGGACTCCCTCACCTCCACCCAAGTGCATGAATTTCATGCACTGGGCCTCTAGTATACATATATATTTGACATAAAGTTTTTAAGACTACAAATCTCTTATGACTTCTTACAAGTTAAAATCAGTGGAAATATTTAAGTGATATTCTTTCACACTTAACTATGTATTATATACTTATTTTAAAAAGTCTATAAATATGAATTTGTTTATTTTCATTACTGATTAAATACTTTTATTTATATTTATTGAAATTGCTGCAGTTTTTCCAGCTATGATACTTTCTGATTATATATATATATATATATATATATATATATATATCTTTAGATTTTCAATTATTTCTAGTAATATTTGGTGAAGAATATTTATGGTTAATGCATTAGTTATTATTAATATTAAAGTAACAGAAATAAATTTCCTTAGAAATTATATTGCCATCTATAACATATTTTGTGTCATTATGTAAATAATATTATGTAGTATATATATCTACTTTACAGGCATTGCTAAAACAAATGTTAAAAATAATTAGAGCTCACTTTATATGAGTAGGGATTAGAGTCTCCTACCTAAAACTGTAGGTGGCAATAAATGAGTAAACGGCATTTACTTGGCATCAAAGAATTGTTATTTAGGGAGTATAGTTTCAGGCAGAAGCTCAAATAGTGTCCTCCTTGCAAGAGGGTGTCTCAAGGTTTGCATGGGGAAAAGGGAAGCAAATGAAATAAGTTGTATTAAAGAGGAGTTTATTGGTGCTTGATGATATAGGCTTCTATTTGTACTGCATAGATTGACTGGAGATTCAGTCATCAGGCAAAAGAGAAGGTTTATATTTCATTGATTGGTTAGCAATTCAGTCATCCGTAAATTCTAATTTCATTGGTCCTGACATATAGGATATTCTTGATCTTACTGATTTTTTGGAATGTTTCCAGTAGTTTGACCAATTTTGGAAAGTAAAGAAAAGACCTGTAGGGCAGTTTCTCTGAAATGGCTACTCTGGTTCTATTTTAATATGAATTCACCCATGTCACCTTCCATAGAACAAAATGGCATACACTCTGAAGCTAGTGTGAATTTTTCTTTTTTAATAGAAGATGAGTTAAATACATAATTAACCTTAGCCAGCCTTAAATTTAAAATTATGGCTCATGATAATTAAAATAACAAAACAATTAAAATATATATGAAACATGTAATGTAAGCTCTGGTCAGCCAATTTTTATTCAGGATAGTCAGATTGATTTAATGATTAACCTGTTTAGATTATATAAAATAAACATAGGCAAGTGTTTAAATTGTCTAGATGAGCTTACTTCTATTTTTTCACTTAAGAACTTATGATTAGTACATTGATTAATATGATATGAAATTGAAAAACAAAAACAAAATATGGAATGCATTTTTATTTCCAATTACACATTTATTTTCCACTCAGGATACTGTACTTTTTTCCTTAATAGGTTACTATCCAAATCACCTTTGCCATATAAATGCCATTGTTGAATTGCAAAATATATATTTACATATTCATAAATTTTAATCATTTAGTCATAGGCTGACAATATAACCCAAAGAAGTCCTTATGTTCCGTTCCAATGCTTTAATATGAGTTTGATCTTACAATTCCACACTCTAATCTGGACTCTGATCTAAAATATATTTACTTGCATCTCAATTTTATCCCTACTGAAGTTTTTTTTTTAATATATAATTCCAGCAGAACTCTGCACTAAAACTACTGTCAATAAATATGCAGAGGGTGTGAATTATTTATTTATACAGATTAGTTCTAAGTTGAGGCCAACATTAATTTGACTAGGTCACTGGCTTGGGAGAGCTGAAAGCCATGTAAATAGCTGAGGAGCAGTGTTTTTCAATTAGCATACTAAAGCACATGATTTCTGAATAATATGTATTCACTTCAAAAAATTGTTATTCTAAGCCAAATAAGCCAGTCAGAGAAAGATAAATACCATAGGATTTCACTAATAACTATAATCTAATGAACAAAGTAAAATGATGAACAAAATGGAAGTGGAGCATGGATACTGGGACAGACTGGTCAGTGCCCCAGGGGAGTGGGATGGAGGAAGGGGGAGACTGGATAAAAGGTGAAAGGATTAAAGAATGTATATGCATACTTCATGGACACAGACAATAGTTTGGTGGAGGCCAAGGAAGGGGGAGGCTAGGATCGATGCAGGTGGGCAAAGGAATAAGGGGAGAAAGACACCTGCAATAATGTCAATATTAAACATTTTCAATAAAAAATGATTTTTAAAAAGGATGCTGAGAACAACGCATGTAAATAAGGAGATAGTCTGAAAGATTTTATGGTTAGACAATTACAGAGAGATTCACTCAATAACCAAGTAGGGTTGTAGAAAATAATACAGATTTATATACATTTTAGTATAGACCTTTTCTTCAAACACAGTAATATTTATTGACTTTCATGTTCTGCAGTGTCTAGGAGAAGACTATTTTGCTGTTTGGTCAATGCTGTTTCAATTAACCTTTGGATAAGACCCCCAATACATGGAATAATACAACATCCCATCACTGTAACTCCTATTTAGTCAGAGAGGTGAATATGGATACCACCATTTCCTCCATTTTCTGAACCATTGCTCCCAGAATGGGAGAAAGGACCATCCATTTCGGGGTTCTCACTCAGTCATCAGCTAGAGTTGTTAGTCCCTGTGGGCCTCTGTGATGGTCTGTCTGCTGTGTTGTCAGGGATGAATAGATAGCACTGACCCCAACATTACACAAACTCCTCCTTTTTCTGCCAGAATCATATCAAGGCCAAGCCGTTCTCCCAGGTCATCCTGCTGGTGGCATCTAGTTGTTTGTCTATACCTTTAAATGCATCTTGAATGTAGTTAACAAGCCTTTGCTATTTTTAGAAAATATAATCAATCCAACCATATTCTTGTTTATAGTGGACCCCAGAACAGGATGGACTCAAAGCCATGGCAATCTGATCTCTAGCCTTACACTCATTTGGCACCCCTCCTGGAGCCCCAATGGGATCTGTGTAATTATGGGGATCAAAACAGCCCCCTGGATCCTCTCCTCTTCCTCGTTTGTCCATTGAAAAAGTTTTATGATATGCCAACATGAAAGGGATAGCCTAATTGTATCAGAGCGCAAGTTCTGCTCCATTTGCTGGGCAAGGCCACAAGCAATGGTGGCCAGAACACCACCGGACATCTGCATCGGGTGGCGACAGTGTAGCATGATTGGCTTCTGAGGATACTTGGCCATTTATGCATCTGGATAAATTTCCCATAAACTCCAAGTACTCTTTTCCCCTGTGAGAGGCAGGGGGTATAGTTTACATCAGAGGATGGGAGCCAGATTATTTTGGGGAACTCTTGCTCTTTACCTCTGTTGGGTGGGAACAACAGGGCTAGAGTTTGACAGGAAGTGTTTTCCCATGATAAAAAATTTGAGGACAAGCTTAATAAGTAGAAAATAAGAGAGACAGAGATATAAATATAATTTTGGCATTTATTTATTTATTATTGAAAATACTGGGATGACATTGGTCAATAAAAATGTATAGGCTTCAGTTTGTATTGGATGTTCAGCACCCCAAATCAAGTCTCCTCCAGTCACCATTATTCCCCCCCCCCTCGCCTTTGCCCTCTTCTACCATACCCCCTCTCCTTTTATTGTAGTAATCACATGTTAATTTTGTTTATTATTATTTTTGAGGCTTAAAACATTCATCATTTTCAAAGAATGATACATCTTGATTAGAAGTTCATATCCATTTATGAAGAACTTGTGCAACTAAACACCAAAAATCAAACCACCCAATCAAAAATTAGTCAAAAACCTGAGTAGAACTTCTCCTAAGAGGACATATGAATATTTAATTGATATGTGAAAAGATGCTCAACGTCATTAATCATAAAACAACTAAACATATAAAGTGTTTTTTATTGTATATATTAATTAGTAAGTTTCTATCATGTTTAAAAATATGACTTCATATAATTTTTATCAGTTACTGCTAAGTGCTAAAACTATTTATATGCTAAACTAAAAGCCTGGGGCATGAAATTTATGCACGAGGGATCCCCTCAGCCTAGTCTGTACCCTCTCCATACTAGGACCCCTCAGGGGATTTTTGACTGCCAGTTTAGAACATCCCTCTCACAATTGGGGACTGCTGGCTCTTAACTGCTTACCTGCCTGCCTGTCTGGTCACCCCTAACTGCCCCCCTAAAGACCTGGTCACCCTAACTGCCCCACCCCACTGGCCTGGTCATTCCCAACTGCACCCCCACAGGCCTAGTCACTCCCAACTATACCCTGGTCAACCCCAACTTCCCCCCATGCTGGCCTGGTTGCCCCCAACTGCTCCCTTGAAAGCCTGGTCACTTCTAACTGGCCCCTTGCTGGTCTGGTCCCCCTAACTACCTCCCCCCCCCCCATCAGCCTGGTCGCTCCATACAGCCTGCTGTTCAGTCTTTTGGTCATCCCTCACTAATCCTCCTGCCAGCCTGAACACCCCATACAGCCTGCTGTTCTGTCTTCCATCTGGTTGTTTCGGTCGTGACAGCCCCTGGCTTTTTATATATTAGGATTATTCCAAATACATAGGGACTGCTGGTTTATTTTCTGCTCATTTATAAATGAAGGTAAGACTTTGAAAGAAATATAAATTAACCTAAACTTCTTCCTCTCTCATCTCTGTGTGCAGTTAGCAAATCTGAGATAATTTCATGAACTCTGGATGGATTTTTCAAGATCCATAAGTCAAAAATAGGACTTTTTTGTATGTTTAAGTTATGGATTTAAATTTTAGACCACCTGAAGTTTTTATAAGGGAGTTATGTCTATTATAGATAATTTCAGCTCTCTGCTTTGGTTTTATTTCACATTGCAAAATAGATTCAACTAAATCAACTTAGACATGATGTGTTTTGTCAAATAAGACAGAGATAGATCCCTGTTAAATCAGTTCACCTGCTTTGGTTGTTTAAATTCTCTTCTTTTCCTTCATGTAAATGTACACATTTGTAAATCTCTTTTTACTTTTTCTTTTGTTGTTGTTGTTCATGGTGGCATTTTTTATACTATGAATGCCCTGTTTTTCCTAAACTATGCTTGCTTGCTTATCTATCTATCTATCTATCTATCTATCTATCTATCTATCATCTAATCTATTTCTTTTTCTGCAATGAATGTAGGAATCTGTTTCATTTGGCCTAAGAAACATTTAAGGCAGCGAGTTGATTTGTTTCAATTTTAAATTTGATGATTTATATGATACAAACAAACTTTATTTAACACTTCATGAAGCAGAGTAGCAAAGTGGGGCAGAGGCCAGAGCTATTCATATATATCAAAAACCATCTGTCATCACCAAAACACCCCGATGGATGACAAAACAACAGGCTGCATGGGGTGACCAGGATGTTAGGGGGGCAGTTAGGGGTAACCAGGCCAGTCAAGGGTAGTTGGTGGTGACTAGGCTGGTGGGGAGGCAGTTGGGGATAACCAGGCTGGCAGGGTTGGCAGTTAGGGGCAACCAGGCTGGCAGGAGTGGCAGTGAGGAGTGATCAGCATGGCAGGCAGAGGCAGTTAGGGGTGATTAGGCAAGCAGGCAGGTGAATGGTTAGGAGCCTGTGGACATCCCCCAAGGATCCCAGATTGGAGAAGGTGCAGACTGGGCTGAGGGGTCCCACCCCCGTGCACAAAGTTTGTGTACCTGGTCTCTAGTTAGGGACTAAAGACTAAAGGACAACCCTGGCTGGTGGCTCAGTTGCTTGAAGAGACATCCTGTGCACCAAAAGATTGTGGGTTCAATTCCCAGTCAGAGTACATGCCTAAATTGCAGGTTCAATCCCCAGACAGGGTGTTTATGGGAGGCAACTGATCAATACTTCTCTCATATGGATGTTTGTCACTCTTTAACCCCAGCTCTCTTTTAAAAATATCTCTGTACAATAAAAGGCTAATATTCAAATAGACTGAACAGTAGAACCAAACAACCAAACAACCAGTTGCTATGACGTGCGCTGACTACCAGGGGATGCATGCAGAATATGATGAGCATCAGCCATGGTGGAATGGCCGAGCATGTGAGTGGGGGTGCCAAACCAAGGTGGGGCGCTGGTCACTATCATCAGGTCATGCCCCTGGTGGCTACTGAAAATTCTTTGCTCCCATGTGCTGAGGTCCTGCCTGGGACTCGCACCCGCCTCTGGTGCCTGGCACCAGCCCCGATCACTAGGCACGTCAGTCAGTGGGAGAGGCTACCAGAGAGACCAGGTGGGGGCATGGAGTATGTGTTGAGACCTGCCCCTGTGCCCACCACAGCCTTGTGGCCCACAGTCCCTTTCAAGGTGTATGAACTCATGCACTGAGCCCATAGTATATATACTGTATATTAAAAACATATATTTGTGGAAGGACTAAAATAAAAAAGAAAAGGAGAGAAGCAAATAGAAAATATCTGATTGGCTAAGGCACTATATTCAACCTTGTTTGGGGTGAAAAGGCCTGGAGTTTGGGGATTGGCTAACCCAATAGACTGTGTTTCTGGTTAGGTGGAGCTTTTACAGGAACTAAAGTTATCTAAGTTTCTTTTTTTTTTTTTAAATATATTTTATTGATTTTTCACAGAGAGAAAGAGAGAGGGATAGAGAGTTAGAAACATCGATGAGAGAGAAACATCGATCAGCTGCCTCTTGCACACCCCCTACTGGGGATGCGCCCGCAACCAAGGTACATGCCCTTGACCGGAATCGAACCCGGGACCTTTCAGTCCCCAGGCCGATGCTCTATCCACTGAGCCAAACTGGTCCCGGTTCTTTTTCTTAACAAGACTTCCCACCCAGGAGCAGCTCTATCTTTGTTAGGGTCACCAAAAGAGGAATACATAAGGCTGGAAATGGTAAAGAATTATGAATTTATAAGGTCAGAGATTTTAAAGAACTTTAGGTAGATTTTTCTGGTCAGAGAATTCTCTGGGCAGGTCTGAAGGGAAAGATACTGCTTTTAGCAAGTGGAATGTGGTCTAAGCGAAAGGGAATGTTAGGTGTGAAGAGGTCTCAAGGTCAGTTGTCAGGGGATGGAGTTGTTGATTCAATTATTTGATCAGACCTAATAATCTTGAACCTAGATGTTTATTTTGAAAGTTTGAAAAAATTTTGAAATTCCTAACAAACTTAAATAACCTGATGAACCTGTAGCTGATGAACTGTTCTAGCTGTATCATCTGTAAAGATCTGTACACATCTGAGAGATCAAAATAATCTTCAGTAAACAATCAATGCATGTGACAATAAATAATGTAGCTCTCCAGGTGAGGGGAAGCCAATTGTTTTACAAATTTCTTTATCTATAAAGAAACTTTAGTAATTCTTATGCCAGAATAGCAGTATGCAATGAGAAGAATGTCTTAAATTTGCCATTCTCCTCACTGCATGCTGTTCTGGCATAGGAATTATTAAAATTTCTTTATAGATAAAGTTACCAATTTTTTTTCTTATTATTCCTAGAACTAGAAATAGATACAGCCAGATTCAGGTCTATCTCATGGTGTGGTCTGCTTTTGGGTAAACATAGTTATAATGAGACTAAAGGCCTGGTGCATGAATTTGTGCACAGGTGGGATCACTATGTATGGCCTGCAGAGATTGGGCCAAAACCCACAATCCAACATCATCTGCAGCTCCTACTTGCCACTCCCACTCATCCAGGTCCCACTATGCCTGCCATGGGCTTGCGTCCAATGAGTCCTGATCAGAAGAGGCTTGTGCTGCCACAGCGCCCTCCCAAGGGGAGTGGCCTGTGGGACTGGGCTGAAAATGGCTTTCCAACATTCCCTGAGGGGTTCTGGATTGCGAGAGGGCACAGGCCAAGCTGAGGGACCCCATGGATGCATGATCCAGCTGGGAAGGGACTGCAGGAGGACTCCAGAGCATGTACAGCCCATCTCACTCAGTCCCGAACAACAGGACCCCAGCAGCATGCTAACCTACTGGTTGGAGCATTTGCCCCCTGGTGGTCAGTGCATGTCATAGGGACTAGTCAACAGGTCAACACATCATAGCAAGAGGTTGAGCAGCCTTACCATATCATTAACATATTACACCTTGATTGTTCAGTTGTTCTGCAGTTCAGTCTATTTGCATATTATCATTTTATTACATAGAATTGCACTGGATTGTTATGCAGATGCATACATATATTGATGTGTTTTGCCTTTCATTTTTTAGAATGAAATCAATTCTTCTTTAGTGTTAGTATGTTCTGGGAGGGTGGGATATCCTACTGTGATTTGAGCAAAATAAAGACCGATTGAAGTGTCAATGATTCAGCTGTGTTTTGCATTACAAAGTTAAACATGATCTTTTCATTTCAACAAAATGTTTCAGAATAGATGGGGTTGCCAGGACAGTAGGGCACTGTGGAACAGGTTAAGTAACTGGGCTTGATCCATTGGAAAACAAAAAATAATGTATTCACTTGACCCTCACCAAGACTGGAGCTGTACTTCAAGCTCTCCAGCATTTCAAAACAACATCTTCACAAGCGGCACTTTCTGAGCACACATTACTTTTTTATTTGCTCCAATGTTATTGTAGATGAAGTGATGCCATATGAATGAATTGTTTAAAACTTTGAGAAAAGGAGATTCTAAATTTATAAAAAGCCCAGAGATTTTCTTACTCCATTATTTTGAATAATTTTATTTTGGGGAAGATGGAGGCAGATGTGAGAGAATATACCATGACAGCACTCTTGAAAATGAACTGGATATCTTTGCAAAATGTATATAGCTATATTTAGATTTTATTATGATGAATGATTTAAAAGTTATAATAATAGTATAATCTTGAGACTGTATTAAGAATTTAAACCACCCCTTTCTTTTAAAAACATATATGAGAGAATATAAATTGTCAGTGAGTCCTATATAATAAAGAGGTAATAAGCAAACTGACCATCATGACCTCACAAGATGGCTGCCTACAACCAGGCTGGCAGGGGAGTTAGTGAGGGATAACCAAATGACTGAACAAGTAGGCTGCATAGAGCAACCAGTCTGGCAGGAGGGCCATGATGGGCAACCAGGCCAGCAGGGGGGACAGTTAGGAGAGACCAGGCCAGTGGGTCGGGGGGGAGGTGAAGCTGGGGGTGACCAGGCCAACAGGGAGGGGCAGTTGGGAGCCATTAGGCTGGCAGGGGGTCAGTGAGGGATGACTAGGCCAACAGGAGAGATAGTTGGGGCAACCAGGCTGGCAAAAGGGGGGCAATTAGAGTGATCAGGCTGGCAGAGGGGGGCAAGTGGGGATTACCAGGCCAGCGGGAAGGAGGGTAGTAAGAGGCGACCAGGCTGGCAGTATAAGCATTTAGGGGTGACCAGGCTGGCGGGGGGGGGGGGGGGTTGTAGTTGGAGGTGACCAGGCCAGCAGGGGGGGAAGTTAGTGGTAACCAGGCCAAGGGGGGTGCAGCTGGAGGTGACCAGGCCTACAGGGGAAGGCAGTTGGGGGCAATTAGGCTAGCAGGGGTGGCAGTGAGGAATCACTAGGCCAGTAGGACAAGTAGTTGGGGATAACCAGGCCGGCAGAGGGGCAGTTAGGAGCTACCAGGCTGCTCCCCCGTGCACCGGGCCTCTAATAGTTTATAATTGAGAGTCAGAAAATGAGTACAATTTTACCCTTGCAGCTAACTAGTAGTCCAAACTTGGTCAAAATCTTAAACTTGTCTAACATTCTCTGTATTCTTCTGTTAAAATTAAAGGTTAGTCCCTGGCCAGTGTGGCTCAGTTGATTGAGCATCCTCCCATGCACCAAGGGGTCACTGGTTTGATTCCTGGTCAGCCTACATGACTGAGTTGCTGACACAATCCCCAATAGGGGTCATGCAGGAGACAGCCTATTAATTTTTTTCTCTTTCATTGACATTCTTCTCTCTCTCTCTCTCTCCCTTTCTTAAAAATCAATAAAAGCATATTAAAAATAAATAGTTATGCTAAGAGATATGGAATCCTCTATTTCAGTGTTTCTACCCTCTTCTAATTAAAAAATCAACTCTCTAAACTTGAGTTTTCTCATTTGTAGAGTGGGATAACAATAGCTATACATTAACAATAAGATGATGTATATAAAACTCTGAGCATGCCAGCATAGTGTTAGTGCACAATATATACTAGTTGCTATTCTCATTCTGATCACCGTCACCATTGTTGTCATCAGTTATAATCATCATCATCATCTTCTTATCTGAATATTATGGATCATTGTTTTTTTTTCCAGAATTTTATATAATTTTTCTTAATTTTATAATGTTATATGTTTATTATTTTAAAAAAAAAACAAAACAAGTTATGGGCTCATGAAAGAGATTTGATTTTCATCATCTGATTTTAACCATAAAGTTGGCAGAATTCACTAGAATAGACTAGATTATACTCTCCTTATTTCCTTTAAAAATGTTACTTATAAGACTCTGCTATAAGTAAATATAGATTGTAATTAAGATTCAATGACAACAATTTGTCTTGTTTTATTAAATTATTATCTGTGTACATATTTTACCATTGCCGCCGCCCCCTCCATACATACCCTTCCTCCCCATATTTTTGTGTCCATTGGTGGGAATGCAGACTGGTGGAACCACTATGTAGAACAGTATGGAGTTTCCTCAAAAAACTGAAAATGGAACTCCCATTTGACCCAGTAATCCCACTCCTAGGATCATATCCCAAGAAACTAGAAACACCAATCAGAAAGGATATATGTACCCCCATGTTCATAGCAGGACAACAATTTGTCTTAATTGTGAGATAAAAAATATGACACATTTTTATCTTTTCCCTGCTAAAGTTTGATGAAATCTGGCACCTTTTCAAGTGGTCATCTCTGCCTATGTCAATAAAAACTGCCAGGAAGAAAAGATGTTTCTTCTACCCCCCTAGGTTCAATTTTTGAGGAATGCAAATTAAAGTAACAAAAGATAGATTTACAAAAGAAAAGCCTAATGCCTAATTTTATTTTAGTTTTTAAATATATTTTATTGATTTTTTTTTTTTTTTACAGAGATGAAGGGAGAGGAATAGAGAGTTAGAAACATCAATGAGAGAGAAACATCAATCAGCTGTCTCCTGCATCCCCCTACTAAGGATGTGCCAGCAACCAAGGTACATGTCCTTGTCCGGAATAGGACCTGGGA
This sequence comes from Pipistrellus kuhlii, assembly GCF_014108245.1. Taxonomy (NCBI): domain Eukaryota; kingdom Metazoa; phylum Chordata; class Mammalia; order Chiroptera; family Vespertilionidae; genus Pipistrellus; species Pipistrellus kuhlii. The sequence continues at coordinate 67,316,471 of NW_023425515.1, forward strand.
CCCTTAATTCTGTAGGCCAACATTCTATTCACTGAGCCAAACCAATTAGGGTGAAAAGCCTAATTTTCATCTTAAATTTTTATGTATGTATATATGTAAGTTTACAGAAAAATGTTACTCAACGAGGGTGTTACAATTTGAAGCTTATATACCATCTTATTTAAGGAAGGGAATGGGAGAAGGGCACTTCCAGGAAAACAAATGGCTTTTAGGAAAAATAAATGGGTCCTTCAGAGAACAAATGGGAGGTATGGTAACTGGGTGGTGATGTTCCTTTCGGTATGGCGCTGACATCACTCCAGTGGTAAGCGTCAATCTTTCCTTGTCTCAAAACTTCTAGGAAGGAACTTTATGATAATTAAGTTCTTTTTAGAGGCTTTGCTTTTAGGTATATAAGAAAAAAAGAATCTATTCTCAAATGCCTTCAGCTCAAAATAATTTTTATGTCACAGGGGTGTATCCTGGAGCCCTTCAGCATTGTACATTGTATGTTGTATGTCGGAGACAATGTACTTGTCTGGGAAAACCCCTCTGAATAAACAGCTTATGGGGATCAATAATTGTCCTCCTTACTAGGTGGCTTTCCTTTTAAAATATCAATTGGGATCATGGCTGTGCAAAGTCTGGAAAGTTACAGGGAGAACCTGCTTGTTACTGGGTCCTCGGTCCTCATCCTTACTGGTAATTCCTTTTTAACGTGCTTCACAGCATTGCCTCACAGACAGAATCTGTGTGACCCTGGCATTGACAGATGAAAACGGGATTATTTTATGTTTTGCACAGATGCTCTTTTGATTTATCCTGTTCTGATCAACTTTACTTAGTGCAGTACTAATAGATACATATATTCAGTTAATGCATTAACATTTTTATATCTCTAACTCAATTTAAATCTTAAATAATGTGATTCTGACATTTTCTTTCTAGCAGCTAGAATGAATTTGCTTTTAAATAGTTAACCAATGTTCACTGTAAAAAATAAAATAGAAAATTCACATAAGCAAAAAGAAAAAAATAAATATTACATATATAATTGTATGAACAAAGCTAACATTGTTACAATTTTTATTTGCTCTTCTAGACATATACTATGCATTGCAGATGTATATGAATTATATTTATGAAACAGGGGACCTACCATCTACATTGTTTTTTAATGTTTTCTCACTGAGAAACATGTCACAAGTATTCTTTGATGTTGATAAGATGTTTCGTTTTCTTGCCTTTGTCCTTTTATATGATTGAAACATATTTTCAAATACCCTATAATTGGATATTCAGAATGTGTCAATATTTTAGTACTAAAAAAACTTGACTTTGACTATATTTTTCATATATATATATATATATATATATATATACACACACACACACACACATATATATATACATTTATCTGATTATACCTTCAGAATATATTCTTAGAAACATACAATTCAACATTTACATATATTTTAATTAACTATAATTTGTCAAATTATAATCTTAATTTTTATAATTGTTTTCCTATTTGATTGTTGATAAATCCTTCCACTTTTCTTCCCTTGGTCCCCATGTCATGCCCATGTTCTTGTTTCTCTTACTTGAATTTCTTAATGTGTTATCCTTTTTAATCTATGTGGTACTTTTATTTCATATTTCTTACTATCTGTTAAATTAGCAAACAACAGCTCAAAGATAAAGTGACAGTCTAATATTATTTAAATGCCCATAGATAATGTTGCATTTAAACTTAAAAACTATAACCTGCATCAATAATGTTTGGCGGGCCAGCTGGAAGATGGCTGCCTACAGGAAGGCAGATTGCAAGATACTGTGTGAGTGAGAGAACAAAGGGAGGGTATGTGGACACATGGGGAGTGTTTGTTAGTGAGCTGAGGGACAGCTATACTCCAAGAGACTGTGGAAGACAGCACAGTAATGTTTGGAAAGTAACTTGTGAATTAAAAATAAGTCCAATGAAACCATAGAAAAAGCCAAATATTAAAGATAATAAAGAATTTCTCTATTTTAGTCCTCCACTCTCTTACCTAACATTAAATTATAAAAATTACTCTCCTCAATTCTCCCTTTGACTGCCTGAAAAGAATACCGTACTAACGCAAGGTAGGTATACACATCAAAGGCCAGGGTTTAGTACACAGCATTCATTGTCAGATTGGAGGAATTGCTTTTGGTTGTTCAGGTGTTTGGTCAGTAGGAGGCAATAACATATAGATCGAAATGCCCTTGGCAGTCTGGCAACAAGCAATCATCTTTGAAAATCTTTTTTTTCCCCCAAAAAAATATATTTTATTGATTTTTTAGAGATGAAGGAAGAGGGATAGAGAGTTATAAACACTGATGAGAGAGAAACATCCATCAGCTGCCTCCTACATACTCCCTAATGGGGATGTGCCTGCCCTTGACTGGCCTTCAGTCCACAGGCCAACAGTCTATCCACTGAGCCAAACTGGTGAGGGCTATGAAATGCCCTCAGCCATCTCCAGATGATTCAGCCCTCCTGACATGCTGGAATTAGCTTTCAGCAAACAGTGAATAGAATAAAATTGTTTTTCACCATTTAGAAAAATAAACATATAAAACTAATTCCCCAATCTGTTTGAAATTAGTTCACTTTAGGTTGATAGTTTATACTATGGAAGTTATTAGAAAATATGCACAAAAGAAGTAGAGGTATGGGTTTGTGTAATTTTGTATACATTAAGTAAAAGGTTCATGTTTCAGAATTCAAGTGAGTGGTTGTAACAAAATGATCTGACATATGTCACTCTTTAGAAGAGCTTTTGGAAGATTGCAGAGGGATTATGTTACTAAAACCATGGTTCTCTGAAAATGTTGTTGAATATAGATAGTTTATTAAATTTTTTTTTTACTTCTTATGTTTGAAAAATCCTCATTTTGTATTCCCTTGGCTCACACATATATTAATAAAATAGAAATGTACCTGAAGTTCCCCTGATAGCACCAGGATTCTTTGTTTTCATTATTCTTAGTATATTTCTCTACTAAAGCTCTATGTTAGGGGTGTCGAACTCAATCAGAGAAGGGGCCAAAATCTAAAATCCAGCCTAAATCGCTGGCCGAATGGTTTACTGAACAGTCATAAACTGTCATTGTGATGGAAACGCAGCGGAGTGCAGTGATGACAGCGCGGTGCGGGCCACATGGCAAGGACTGGCGGGACGGATTTGGCCCGCGGGCTGTGTGTTTGACACATGTGCTCTATGTCATATAGGAATGTTATTATTCTAAATACATTTTGTTTCTTCTATATTTTGAAAAGAATATCCTGTATTCATTCTTGTGTCCCTAAAAACTAGCTAAGTAATATGTACATTGAAAAATATCCATATTGGGCCCTTAATTGTTACCCTAAAAGCTTACCTAGGTAGTGAAGGGTTCAGAACACTCCACAAGATGTGCCACTTTAGTCTTAGGACTATTTTGAGCCAAAGGTAATCAAGACCCTGCAGGCTTTAGAGAAACTTTTAACTCTTCCTTAAAGAATTTAATTGAGGGCCTTGTGCATGAAAGCATGCACCCATATACATAGATATAGATATAGATATAGATATAGATATAGATATAGATATAGATATAGATATAGATATAGATATATAGATAGATATAGATATGGCCAAGTAGTGGTCAAGTTATTATGACCACCTGATTTTTGTAGGCAAATTAACTGTACACTGCATCCTATGGGATATGGAAGCTGAAGGCCTCTTTGAACACCTTTGCTGTCTGAAGTTACCAAGATAAAATGTCTCCAATTCGCACAGGAACACAAGGATTGGACAGTTGAGCATTGGAGAAAAGTCATGTGATCTGATGAATCACTCTTCCAGTTGCATCATGCAGATGGCAGAGTGAGAATTTCACTGAAATAGCATGAAAGCATGCACCCCACATGCATAAGTACAACCCTTCAAGCTGGTAGGGGCAGTGGTACGGTTTGGGGCATGTTTTCCTGGCATGATTTGGGCCCTTTAATTTGTGTGGAACAAAGTCTGAATACCTAAGTATCATTGCTGACCAAGTTCATCCTATCATGTTAATGGTGTATCTCAATGGAGATGGCTTCTTCCAACAAGACAATGTGCCATATCTTGGTGCTCATATTGTGCAGGAGTGGTTTCAAGAACACGAGGAAAACTTTACCTTGCTTAGGTGGCCCCCACAATCACCAGATCTCAATCCAATTGAGAATGTGTGGGACGGAGTTAAAAGAGCCATCAGGCAGCTGGTTCCACAGCCATCAAATCTCACAGAACTGGACAGTGCTATTCATCAGGCATGGTGTCAGATTCCTTGCATCACCTTTCAACATCTGGTGGACGCCAAGAAGAATCACTGCAGTATTTAAGGCAAAAGGTGGCCCAAAGAAGTACTGATGGGGTGGTCATAATAATCTGGCCACTCAGTATATATATATACTTATTGGTATGGCAGATGTTTACCCTAATTATTGAACACTTCCTCTTACTTCCCCATAGGTCCTTATCCCACTCCTTGGCTCAAGATGGCATACATACCTCATTTTACCTGTTTAGAACCTCTCATATGGGTAGGGGTCGTGTACATATGAAATAAAATTTGCTTTTATCCAGCTTATCTATTGCATGTTGATTTGAGTATTAGAACAACTAAAAGAAATTCTGTTGGGTGGATGAAAAATTTCCCTCTCTGACAATAGCTTTTATTGGCCTCACTGGGGTGATGTCAAAAGAGAAACTGTATAGGCAAGCTTTTAGGCACAGTGGGAAATATTTTTTTTTTCTTTGTATGTCAATTAATGGAATATAAGAGTAATCCTGGCAATTTAAAAATTATAGTTTTTCCTTACAATAAAAACATTCTTATAAAAACATAGATCTTATAAAAAACAAAATTTGCTTATAAAGCTAGAAACCTTTTAAAAATCAGAATTAGATTTGAATTGCTCAGTGTCACCTTTGCATTTTGCATTTTACACATTGCATCTGTTTTTGCAGATGTAATGGTGGAGCCAATCTTGATGGGCCTTGATGGGTTCTTTTTTTCAATCCTCTATATAATAATGATATAATTGTTTGTTAATAATCATTATTAAGTAATAATGGTAAGCTCCTAGAATGTACAGATTTGTTTTCCTGGCCTCTGTTACATTACTTGCCACATTATAATGGTTCCTTGAACAGTTAGTGGCTGATAAGATTAGCTTTTCTATTGTAGATATTTGGGCCTAGATAAAGGCAATTGCTGACTATCACCTACTCATGGCATTTCTCATTTCCACTGGTCACTGTTGTTAGAAGGAATATAGAAGAAATAAATTATAATAAATATCAAATAAATTTAATTATTACATTTCTAAAGATTCAAAACTTTTATTTTTACTTGGGGATTTTATCTTTTATATCAATAAAGATTAGATATATCATTTTCTTTTAGTTTTAAATGTTTTTTTTTTTTTTACAGGAATCATTATTACTATACCTATAACTCTTGATTTGGGGTCAGACCAACTGCTGAAATCACATTTTAAAAGTACATTTTTGATATTTTAAATTATCATTGCTGAAGATAATTTAGGTTGGAAAAGATAAATCTGGTGACAATGTAATATACTCTTAGCTTTTGACCTCCTGTCATTCTCTCATATGTAACTCACTCTTGATTATAATTTAGAGGTAAGTTTGATGCTGCCTCATAGGCTGTATTAGAACGACATTTCATTTTCTTGAGATATGCATACCCTAGATATGGTTGGTTAATTATCATGTGAAAGCAGAAGCAAAGGTGAAATGTGGCATATGAAAATCAAACACAATTATGTGCCCATGATTTCAAAAGACTCCTTTGTTTTCCTAGAAGGAGTTTAGAAGGCATAAGAATGTAGACATCCTGTTTAGAGAGATGATCAATAGTCCAGAGAAACTGCATATTGTTAACTCCCCAAAATTATCTTTCTGTACTTGATGAAAAACAATGATAACAAAATTGTTATTTCTGAGAAACAGATAAGGAAAATATGTATTGTGAGGCATACAAAAAGATATAAATTAAATCCATACTGTTTTACTTCTTTTAAAAAAATGAAGATAATATGATAAAATTTTAAGATTTAAAAAATCTTAATGATAGATAAATATGAACATTGATCTAGGTGTTTTTGTATATACTTGATATTATAAAATATAAATTGAAATAATACTTGTTAAATGAAGCAGAGCAAAGGTAATTCCTCAATTATATCATCCTGCAATTTCAATAAAGTAAATTTTTTTCAGATAACTAACATTTTAGGAAATATGACCTGCAAATGAGGGTAAATGCATTAATTTATTGTAGTAGACTAAATATCAGTCTTTACAAAGTGTTGACTGCATATACATCTGGCAGAGGTCATTTCATATGGAGAAGTAGCAAGCATGAGAAATACTCTGTATTAAAAGTATCAATTCCATGCTATCACTTAAGACCTCATCTCAGTCTTAACAATACAAGCTTAAAATTTGACTTGATCAACAATGCAACTAAAATGTCAAGCATTAGCATATGTCATATTAAAAAGAACATGTAAGATATTATCTCAAACTTTGAAACTGTTTTGATGCTTTGCCACCTGGAGAAATGTGTATAGCTTTCATTATCACAGTGTGAGATAGTTAAAATTAAGATAGGAAAAATTTTTTAAAACAACTCAAAATAATGCAGGAAAAAAAACAATAGGAAGATATGCGGTGTGAGGATTCTTCAGTGATGAAAGGCGCATTCTGGGAGAAGGGATGTAGTTAACATCAAGAAAAGTATGAACACTATGCATAGGGCACCTATCCAAGCCCACCTAGTATAGTATACACTAGGCATCCCTTACTATTATAAGAAGCTGTTTTTCATGAAACATAGTATATGTCTAGAGAGAAGTATGAGATAAAACTACAAATGGATTGCAAGAATTCAGTAAAAAGCATTACTCATTAATCCCTAATGAGAAACTCAGGGAAATGTAGATGGAAACTTAGGGGAAGAAAATTATTATTTATCCCCTATCCTACTTACCATGTACCTAAGCCTCTGTCCTTGAGCAAACTTTAGGCAAGCCCCTCTGAGCCCTCTTTTTGACTAGGCTTCATCCTTCAGCCCTGTATTTAGCCTACCTAGTCTAGTTGCGCTAAGTCAGTTTAATGAGAGTCACCTACTCTTGATATGGGTATCCAATAACCCCAGCCTGGCTTCAGCAAGTGTCCCAGTAGGTCAGTTTAGCAAGAATCTCCCTACCTTTGATATCTCTTCTTAGTAATTTTTCAGCCACTGACTCCCTCATTCTTCTGGTTGACTATAAATCTGCAGCTATCTTTGCTGTATTTAAAATTGACCCTGACTTCTCTTCTTCATTTTGACATCTATTGCAAAAGCCTTGATAAAGTTTTCCTACTGTTTTCACAATTGTAAGAATAATTTTTTTCTTTTGTGCATGTTCACTTTGTCTCCTGCTAAAGACCGATAATGCTGGGATCAAACTCAGTGCAGGAATTCTCATGCTCTTTTAAACATGGCATGAACAGGAATAAAAAATGTTAAATTAACATATGTATCCTGAGTGCCTCACATTTGAAAGTTTCAAATCACTTACAGAACCCATATAATTTCAAAAGCTTATGGGCAAAATAAGAAAATCACACACACACACACACACACACACACACCACCACCACATACACACACACTACCACACACACACCCCACACACACATACACACACACACACATACATACACACACACACATATACACACATACACACACACACCACGCACCCCACAAGTATAAGCACAAAGGAAATATCATATTAAATCAATATCAAAAGGTTTCATGAGTTGGAGGAATGTATAGGATAACAAAAAAGAGATGGAATAGATTTCACAAAGTAGCATTATGATGATTCAAACTTGAGAGACTTAAGTAGTAGAATTTGATTAGGGAGTGATCGTGATGACATATAAGATCATAGAGGTACAATAGTCTCTCTCAGTGAAAGATATTGAACTGCTAAAGAAAATAAGTTTCTGAGTTATAAAGAAGAGTATATTTGAGTACAATTGATACACTTTTAAACCTGTGTCACTTACCAAATAAGTCTGTCCAAAAATCCTATCTCTGCATATATCAGTTGCCTCATACTATATAATAAAAGCCTAATATGCAAGTTGTCCCCTCCACTGGATGTTCGATTGAGAGTTTGACCCTTTGCTATGATGTGTGATGACCACAAGGGAGTGGCGTGAAACATGGCAAGAATCGGCAATGTGCTGTGACCTCTCACTGGCTACCTTGAGGTGGGGGTAGAGGTGAAGTGAGAATGTGGGGTGTCTGCAGAAGCTTATATGCTGGAAAGCCCCCACACTTAGGTGCTGGGCACCCATGAGGAGCCCACCCCACACCCAGTGGCATCTTCTGTGTAAGCTGGGCTGCAGCTACAGGGACCTCAGGGTCCAGTCAGGCTCCCCATGGGTTTGTGCAGGAGCTGGTCTGCAAGGCTCACTGGGAGAGAGTGTGCTGCCTGCCTGGCTTCTGTGTGGTGCCTCTGGGCCCACGCTGGGCCCCAGGCGACATCATCCAGCTGGTCTCATGGCATCTTTGCATGGAAACTTAGGTGCCATAACTCAAATGGGTGGTATGGAGGGAGAGAGGGGAGGTGGCTTCAATCACCAGCCAGGCCTAGGGATTGCACCTGTGCACAAATTTCATGCACCATGCCTCTATTTCATAAAAATAAAAATTAAAATATTTTACATGCCTATTTCTGTAACAACAACAAAAAAATGATAATGGATGTGAATTACTTTGTCAATTATAAAACATTATTATACAACTAGAAAGGATCATTATTTAATTCTCAAAGCATTAGGAGAATACTTGAATAATTTTGAGATACTTAAAAGTATAACATAACCTCAGTTTAAAAATACTTCTTGGTCAAAGTTAGAGGGAGAAACATGGAAGCAAAGTCTATTGCAGTGTTTCAGTAGAGAGCTAAAGAAAATTAAAATACAGCTCTATTCAGTTCAGAGACAGATTTTATTGAATTTTAGATACTGAATAAAAATGAAACAAAAAAGGGAGAAGACAATTCAACTTTGATGAGGATGTTGTCATTAATGGAGAAATCCATGAGAGAAAATGTTTAGAAGACAGATAATGAATTTGATTTTGAAAATACAGATTTAAGGATGCCAGTGAGACATTCAGGCAAAAATGCCCAGCAGAGATTGAATATAAAGTATGGTAGCAGAATCTTGGATAGAGATAAAGATTTGGGAATCACTTAGTGTCAGTTAATACAATCAAAATGAATATAGTGATAAAAATTGAGGGTGGACAAACAGAACAATAGTAATGTTTTAAAACTGTACTTGGCAGCATCTACATTTCAGGTTAGAAAAGAAAGACTTGAGAGGGACTTTATGTAGAGGTTGGGGCAAAAGTAGTTAACAGGCCGAAACCGGTTTGGCTCAGTGGTAGAGCGTCTGTCTGCGGACTGAAAGGTCCCAGGTTCGGTTCCGGTCAGCTGGTCGGTGTTTCTCTCTCATCCACGTTTCTAGCTCTGTTCTCTCTCCCTTCCTCTCTGTAAAAAAATCAATAAAAATATATTTTTAAAAAAAGTAGTTGACAGATGTGAGTATATGTGAAATAGAGTTTATTCCTTTTTTTAAAAAAAAAAATATGTTTTTATCAATTTTAGAGAGAAAGGAATGGAAGAAAGAAACACAGAAGAGAAAAAAGACCCATGATGTTCTGCCTTCTTCAGGACCCTTACTGGGGACCAAGCCCAAAACCTAGGCATATGCCAGCCAGGAATTGAACCAGCGAACTTCTGATGCATGGATGACGTTCAACCAAATGAGCCACACTGGCCAAGGCCAGACTTTATTATCGTATTATTTATTAATTATCATACTATTTTTCATAGGAACAACTATAAACCTACTTTTGCCTGACCCTGTGTAATTAAGAGACCTGCAGATTAGCTCCTGAGAAATGATGTCTGTCAACTAAAAAAAAAATAATAATAAGTATATTAGAAAACAGCTGTGTGAGGCCAGCTCAGTTACTTCTGGAAACTCTTCTTTTCTTTAGGACAGTGTTCTATCCTGTCTTAGTTCAGGTTTCTGTAATAAATACTATAGGATGGATAGCTTAAATGAAAAAGATTTGTTTCTCACAGGTCTGGACTGGAGGCTGAGAAGTCTAAGATCAAGGTATCAGCATGGTCAAAAATCTAGAGACAGCCCACTTCTTAGTTTACAAATGGCTGTCTTCTTGCATGTCCTTATATGGTAGAGAGCAAATAGAGCCCTACGCTCTTGTTTTATAAAAAAAACTAATCTCATCACAGAGGTGTCTTCCCCATGACCTCTTCCAAACCTTATTGCCCCTCAAAGGCCCAATTTCTAATACTGTATCACCAGGGGATAATGCTTCAACATATGAATTTTCTGGGGTGGTACTCAAGTATATTTCCATTTGAAAGGCTGCAGTTCAAAAAATATTGTTCTTCCACCAGAGGGGAAAGGTGTTTCAGGGTTGCCCATAGTAGTGGTAAGCAAAAAATTATTATCAAAATTCCATGTTCTTATCCATGGAACCAATAATTATGTTGCTTGAAATAGCAAAAAGGACATTCATTGCATGTGTGATTCAATGAAGAATCTTTAGATGGAAAAATTATCTTGGACTATATAGAACCATGGCAATTCAAGATTCCTTATAAGAGAGAGGCAGAAGAGTCAGTAAGAGAAAGAGAAGATGGAAGCATTGGTCAGAAAGGAGACATATTTAAATATGCCATGCTTTTGAAGACAGAATAAAGGGCCAGGAGCCAAAAATTCAGGCAGGCTCTAGATGTTAGAAAAAGCAAGATATTAGATTCTCTCCAAGAGCCTCCAAGAGAAAAACTGCTAAGCCAGCATCTTGATTTTAGCCCAGAAAAACCATTTCAGACTTCTGATCTGAATTGGAAGATAATAATTGTGTATTGTTTTAGCTCCTAAGTCTGTGATATTTGTCACAGTAGAAATCAGAATCTAATGCAGCCATCAACATACCTGACCCCCCTTTTCAAAAAAAGTATTTCAGGCAACCTATCAATTATTATATTTTTGATAATCTTGTTTGGTGACTCAAACAAGAAAAAATAGATTTCTTTTCATATATTAATTTGAATATTTGGTTATGAATATGTTTGATTGATACTTTCTTCAGTATCTTCTACAAAGAGCCATAAAATTGCATAAAAAGAGAGTATACCTATTATTATATGGAACACTTATGCCTAAAAGTAGCATAAAGCAAAGCATAATAAAAAAAAAATGGGAAAATACAAAAGAAAAGATAGATTCCTAAGGTCCTGGGTTGTAAAATTACCCAGTCATAACAACTTCACAGTTTCATGAATCAATATTTTATTTTAATAAAATTTGATTTTATTTCAATTGTGACTGAAAAATCCTAGACCAATACATAGTATAAAAAATATAAGACGACTTGCCGGAACTGGTTTGGCTCAGTGGTAGAGCGTCGGTCTGTGGACTGAAAGGTCCCAGGTTCGGTTCCAGTCAAAGGCATGTGCCTTGGTTGCGGGCACATCCCTGGTAGAGGGTGTGCAAGAGGCAGCTGGTCGATGTTTCTCTCTCATCAACTTTTCTGGCTCTCTATCTCTCTCCCTTCCTCTCTGTAAAAAATCAATAAAATATATTAAATATATATATATATATATATATATATATATATATATATATATCGACTCAAAAGGAGAAGAGTGAAGCTAAAGTTAATTGGTTTGAAGCATGTAAAACAAAAAACAAAAAACTGTGAAGTTACCAGGCATATTTAAATTTTTGAAATTGATATAAAATACAAGAAAAGAAAATATAGCAAATGAGTGTTAAATAATTGCGTTAGGTAAAAGTGAGATTAAAGACTCACACATGGAAGAAGAAGTAAAAGAAAATATCAGAAATAAGTTGTAAAATATAAATCACTGGTATGACATTTAAAGCAAGTTTTTTAATGAAAAAATCTATGAGTCACCTGGAAACAATATTGTGGGCAAGCATAAATGTGATCCTCTTGTCTAGTAGGAGCACAGTAGAAGCTAGTGAGAATTTCTCTGCATGGCCTCAGGTTTGTTCAATAAAGAGAGCCCTGCCTCCTGTGGCTGCATGGTTAAAGAATATAGAGGGTTCTACCTGGTCAATGACACATTGCTATCTCTCAAATTGGTCTCTCTCCCCCTCTTTCTCTCTCTCCCCCTTACTCCATTCTACTCTTTCTAAAAATCAATGGGGAAAAATACTCTTGGTGAGGATTAATAAAATAACAGACTATTTTTTTTTAAAAAGAGAGAGAATTGGGGAAAATGTAATAAAATTATATGTTTTTAAACAACCCAGGTAATTCAACATTTTCAGATTTTATTTTTAAAATTGTGTTAGTCCTTTAGCCAAAATTTAAGTATGAGTAAGATATTTCACCTGAATTGGTCCTAAGATACTCAATTGGGTCAGATTTTTCTAAAGCATAGGAAATTATTTTTTCCTAACCATCTACTAATATATATATGGCTAATATGCTAAGTGTCCAACCATCCGACCATAGTGATGATGTACACTGACCATCAGGGGGCAGATGCTCAATGCAGTAGCTGCTGAGCTGCAGTGACTTGGCAGCAGCGGTTCTGTGGGGACACACCCTGAAACCAGAGAGAAGGGAGCCAGATTCCTCACGGGGCTACATGATTCCACCTTTGGCCTTGGGTTATGTTGTTGCTGGGGCACTGTCTGACCAAATCTGGTTTACTGCACACTGGTGTTTGCATTCCACACCCTGTACACAACAACTTTGCAGAGTGCCCTCTCACACTCAGGACCCCTTGGAGGATGTTGGAGAGCTGGTTTCCTTGCAGGCCAGACTGAGGGACCACACCTACTGGAGGGACTTGCTCACTCTGCAGGCTCTGGGGAGGGACCCTGAGAGGTTGGCTCCAGGGCACATCGAGCCCATCTCACCCAGTCCCACCACACTGACCACCTTCTAATTGATTTTCTTTCAATGAGCATGAATCCACACATTGGGTCACTAGTTAGTTTATAATGTAAAAAAAGGAGAAGAGAAGGAGGAGAAGAAAGGAAAAAAAAAAGAGAAGGAGAAAGAGAAGCAGGAGGAGGAGGAGGAGGAAGAGGAGGAGGAGGAGGAGAAGGAGAAAGAGAAGAAGTAAAGAAAGACTTTAGAAAAAAGAATCTAAAGCATAGCTAACAATAATGGTCAGAAGTGCTTCCTGTTACCATTGTTGTCACTCTATTCTCAACCACTTTTTCCCCCCAGCAGTTTCCAAATCAATTTAAAATTTTCCATAGAATGTAAAACCCAACAACAATGCTTAGCATAATGGCATCTACTCACACAACACTCAGAAAACATTTGTTGAGGAAAATGATGTTTGTCTTTCAACCCAGTGAAATAGATTACAGGTGATAATCTGATTACACATTTGGGGATACCTAGGAGTTGAATAAAATTAGAACGAAATGTTTATTTAGTACTTCCTCTTTTTTACTCTCTAGCTAGGATGTAGATGCCAGAGGATGTAGTGAATTGTATTAGTTAAGCATAAACCCAATTTCCTCTCTAGCTTAATCTCAGAGTATAAAGTACTACTTCCCTGAACATGACTTCTCTTAAGAAGCAGAAATGTTCAACTGTGTTAGAGCAGGACTTCATCCAAGATAATCCTTCATTAAGCTTTAAAAATGCCTTTGGAAAGCAGTGGGTAGCCGTGCTACCACTTATGCGTAAAATATTTAAAATGACTTTGTGAGTTTGTCGGGGCTGCAGATTTGGAATTGGCAGAGCCTCCCGTGTTCAGTACTGATCTATTTTAGGCTTTCGTCAAACTTGAGCAGAGTAAGGAAAGTGTCACCACCATCATCTGGGTTCACGTTGAGGAAATATGCTATAGGATGCAGCTCTGGTAGATTTGTAAAGCCTTTAAAAATTATCTGCACAGAAATTTATATCTATATTGTCAAAACACACACACACACACACACACACACACACACACACACAGGCACCACTAACGCTTTGTCTTAATATTTTTTCCTTTTTTCTGTCTAATAAGGATTTTAGGTTTATAAAGACAGTTTTATCTAAATGCTTCTAGCTGACTTTGCCTTTTATAAAACTGAATGCTTAGTGAGTCAGCAATGGAGGGAAAGAGATAAGATTTCATCAGTCTGTTGACCAATCTAACTGTACAGAGGAATGCAAGCGGAAAGCTTAAAAGTACCTTTTCAGCAGGAAAGTTGTTGGCATTTTAAGACACATGCAACTAAATGCCATGTTCCATTACAAAATCTCTTACCCCTCATAACTGAGGATACATCTGTAAGTCCTGCACCTTTCTGTTATAGTTCTCACACCAAGATTTTGGACTTAAGTGAACATTTATTTTAATTATTTCTTCAGGTTGGCAAAATTATTGTAAACCATCACTCATATCACAAGTTAGGGAAAATGTGTCCGTTAAACATGTGGTCAATTGTGAAGGCTATTCCTCAGAATGGCATGCTTCTCTGAGCTGTTCCCAGAACGGTTTGGGCGCACAGACTCCAGCACAGCCATCAGTATGCAGAACTGGAGCCTTCCACTTCTTCATGCGCAGGCTTCTCAATTTCTCCAGCCAAACTGCATGCTAATGAAGGAGTTTTACATTCTTACCCGCCAGTGGCAAATCCCAGGGTATGTCTACCAGCATCCAGAGTTGGAGGGTTAACTTGTATTGAGTTAGTGGCCCTCTAATTAGGAGAACAAAACTGAAAGCTTGTCAAAATATATTCCTCTGAGCCAAAGCAAAGAAATTGTGATTCCTTGAAATGTATGTATAATGGGTAACGTGCTAAGGTCATGTACGAATCTGCTTTGTATTTGATCATCAGTCATCAGTCATTTACTTCTTACTGTATAAGAAGACCAATATTATTATCACAGAATCATTAATACTACTATTTCAATTATAAGAATAATAATTATATGTAAAATCAGTGGTGGTACATTATAAAAATATATTTATTAAAATGTTTTGTATAATTGTTTTAAATTGTAAATGAATGATATTTTTGTATGACTCTTCCAGAAATATATTTTAAATAAAATGTGCTTTTGCTGTAACAGTGGTTTAGGAAACATTTTAAGCATTTTTAAAAATTACAAACTTTCTTGTTCAAGATATTATACCTACATATTTTATATGTAAATTTATTCCATATCCTCATATGTAGCTATGTATTTCTATTACTCCTCTCAGACTCACCCACCCCCCACTCTCCAAAAAAGGTTGGAAATTCTAACAGTAGTGAAAGTTAATAAAATAAATGTGTTTCTTTTTATTTCCATCTCTGATATTTTTTTTATAATTTCTCTCTTCTGCTTTTGATTCTTTCCGTTGATAGCAGATTGCGGGATAATTTTTATGTAAGTATTTTACTTTTAGTCTGCTTAAGACAGAGTAATTTGGATAAAGAATGATGTAGCTTAGAAATGGGAAATAGTTTCAACAACAGTAAGATATGTGTGTGTTTTTACCTAAGTATTATGGTATTTTTGTTGTTGTTGTTAATCCTTACCCAAGGATATTTTTCCATTGCTTTTTAGAGAGTGGAAAGGAGGGGGAGAGACAGAGAGAAACAAGGATGTGAGAGATACACATCGATTGGTTGCCTCCCGCATATGCCCTGACCAGGGCTGGGGATCAAGCCACAACCAATACGTGCCCTTCACTGGCATTGAACACAGAATCCTTCAGTCCGAAGGCTGACACTCTCTATCCACTGAACCAAATCAGCTAGGGTTATTGTGGTATATTTTTAATGTGGTTTTCACGAAGCCAGTTTAACCTATAAAACACTTTACACAGGGTGCCCCTGTGTGCACACTTTAACAGCTGATGGCTCACTTTTTAAATGAACTGTATTCTAATAAATACTGCCTTTATAACTATTGAAGTGTGTGGGGGACACTTGATGCTTATTGAGCACCTGACAGGCAATGGATAGATGATTAATTACAGGTATAGGATGCAACAAAAACAGATATTGTCCCCTATTAAAATCCCTCCCCCAACGTTTGAGACAATGTTTATTAGAATCAAACATATTGTTTAAGAATAATGCCCTGATCAAAATGTAACAGCAACAGTTGATATACCTGCCGAAACTGGTTTGGCTCAATGGATAGAGCGTCAGCCTGCAGACTGAAAGGTCCCGGGTTTCATTCCAGTCAGGGGCATGTACCTTGGTTGTGGGCACATCCCCAGTAGGGGGTGTGCAGGAGGTAGCTGATCGATGTTTCTCTCTCATCGATGTTTCTAACTTTCTATCCCTCTCTCTTCCTCTCTGAAAAAAATCAATAAAATATATAAAAATATTTTAAAAACGAAACAAACAAAAACAAACAGTTGATATACCTGAAGTTATTGATGGTGCAGAAACTAACAGAAGAGAAAATCATTTGAAAAAGTTAGTTCAGTTGTCAAAATCAAATTGAGTATGGCTCAAAGGAAAAGAAAATGTAATAACTTACTTTAGTATTTAAATTCCCAACCAAAATGCCTGTGACTTGCAACTGAACAAAAGGAAAGAATAAAAATATCTATAGTTAAAGAAAAGAAAAAGAGACTAGATCAGGAAACCTGCCTAACTAGCATCTGCTGGTGTACATATGAGTCTCGATAGGTGGGGAATTGAAGAAGTTCATGACTGATTTTGGTTTTGATTTTAAAATTTAAAATGAAAATCAAGAGCAACCTAATAGTCTCTTAAAATCTGAGAGGAAAACTGTAGCAGGTTTTTTCTATTAGCTAGCTACAGTAGTTAGTAAACTTTTTACTACTTTCAGATGCTCAAACTTTAGTTCCCATGTCTGTGCTCACAAATTTTCCTATGCACATAAAAAAGGTAATTTCATGCCTAAATGGAAATTTCTGCCTGCATTTTGCATACAGAATATTCATTTACATAAACAAATTCATGTTTGGAGGAAACACACTTTGTGAGTTCAACTTAGGTATCAATGGATGGAAAATTTCCTGAATATCTGGTTTTATTAAATGATTTGAAAAACATATTTTGTTAGGTAGCAAATCCCCATCTCCCAACTTATTAAACCATTTCCATCAATATTAGGCTTTTGTAATCTCCCTGAATTGTTCAGTTAATATACTGCATCATTACCTTTTATAAAGTGGGGCTGACCTGGAGACACATTGAAAACAAAGGAGTAATGCTGGCATGGTATTGCTAACAAAGATCGTAACATTCAGGTAAAAATCTTTTCCTAAAGGATGGGAACACTAACTTTCAAAGAAGAAATAAGTGTAATAAATTGTTAAAATATAAATCTAAGAAAATGAATCAGAATATTAGATCTGTAAGAAACCTTAGCCTTTACTTTGTCTAATCTTTTTTTAAAATATATTTTATTGATTTCTTACAGAGAGGAAGGGAGAGGGATAGAGAGCTAGAAACATCAATAAACTGCTCTTGCACACCCCCAACTGGGGATGTGCCCACAACCAAGGTACATGTCCTTGACCTGAATCGAACCTGGGACTTTTTAGTCCACAGGCTGATGTTCTATCCACTGAGCCAAACGAGTTTTGGCTTGTCTAATCCTTTTACTTTTCACAGACTGGTTGATGCCCAGCCCAGAACATTTTCTTAAACATTTCCCTTCAGCATGTCCTCTCCTTGGAGGTGAGGTACATCTATAGAGGGGGGAAACGTTTTTCTCAATCTGCTTAGGCCTCTGGCTGGGTCTAAAAATTAAACTGGCAATGACAAATAAAAGTTTAAAGTGACATGGGAGCTTTTATAAGAAAATTAAGACCCAAAACTATAGTTAGAACTGAGTGTTTTATATGCTAGGTTTGGTGAAGAGCGAGCAGTTGTGGAGAAATATGATAGGCTGAGGACATGAGGTAATTGTAGTTAACTGGGGGAAATTTAGCAAGGCCTGCCAGGATTCTTCTCAGCACTCCTTTGTCTCAGGAGGCAGGGTTGCCCCTTTTTTCTGGATATGTGAAGGTTTTATGACCTGTTTCAGGGACAAAAGGTGAGAAGGGGGAGTTCTCAACGAACTGCTTCTTCCATTTTCTCAAAATCTTTTGGCCTAAGATGTGCAGTATGCCATGGTGAGAGGGGTTATGTGGCAAAACAGCTGTAACCAATAAGGGCTATAAGGACTATCGGGAGACAGTAAAATCAACCCCCAACAGATTTATGACTTAGAAGTAGCAGAAACCCAGCTGATCCAACATAGAGTCTAATTTCACCTTATGGTGATCCCTACTTTTATTGTACTCTCTTTGTAGTACATTAGCATTCTAAATGGCACACCCCACGCAACCATAATTGGAAAACAAATGTCCATATAAGGACATAAAATGGTTCACTGGGGCTCTTTCAGAAGTCTTCACCTCTTCCCTGGAAAAAAAAAAAATTGAGCCCAAACCAGTTTGGCTCAGTGGCCTGCTGACTGAAGAAGGGTTGAGGTTTGATTCTGTTCAAGGGCATGTACCTTGGTTGCAGGCACATCCCCGGTAGGGGGTATGCAAGAGGCAGCTGGTCGATGTTTCTCTCTCATCAATGTTTCTAGCTCTCTATCCCTCTCCCTTCCTCTCTGTAAAAAATCAATAAAATATATTTTTTTAAAAATTGAATTTCCCTACCCCTTATTGATTGCTCTACCTCTTCACTAATCAAGCCTCAATAAAAGTAGTAAATCCCACTAAGGAGAGGTTGCTGTGACTTCAGAGTCATTAATAAACTGTGTCATTAATAAACTTTCTTTCACTATAAACTTTATGCTAGCTTACATTTCTATTATTTTTTTGTGCAAAGTCAAGAACTCACAGTGGCCCTGGCTGGTATGGTTAGAGTGTCATCCAATGCACTGGCTGGTTTGATTCCTGGTACCACAGCTAAATACGTTTCTATGGAAAAATAACTTTCATTTAATAGAAGATTTTGTACAATTGAATCCAAAACTGGTGATTTTCCAGTAGTCACCTTCTTCTGTTTCTTCTTCATCTTCATCTATTTTTTTAAGTTTATACTATCCAGGAAGATTGCATTAGGCAAGTTGTAGATAATGAACCTAGGATAGGAAACTGATGAGATTTTAGCCGTGTGTGTGTTTGTGTGTGTGTGCGTATGCAACATCTATATATAGTTATATCATAGTAGTAATATGATTACATTCATTAGACTGTGGCATATTTCTGAAATTTAATTTTGGAGAAACTCAAATTTAGTTGCCTGTATGGTAATATATACCTAGGTGTTTATACTAGTGTGTGTGTGTGTGTGTGTGTGTGTGTGTGTGTGTGTATATATATTTAAAGCTATCTTGGACTGCAATTGTTTGTGAGCATTGTTTGCTTTAATACAATATTTTATGTGTCTTTTAAAGTATATTTTTAATATTTATTTGACAATTATTTTAGTCGATTATATAATATCAACTTGAAAAAATATAATAATATCCAAAAACATAATTTAGACTATTATGAAAAGTTTACATGTTCTCACTGCCTACCTCCCAATTCCATAAAATATTGTAACCAGTTTATACTTCCCTTTGGTGTTTTTGGCTAGAACAGCCTAGATACCTACTATTTCTTTTCCTACAAAAAAAGTAGATTATTTCCAAAATTGTCATCTTCACAGGTTTTATGTCCCAGATAATGCCTGTCCTTCATTTGACATCTTACTACTTTCAGATGGAAGTTACATGTGGTGAATCAATAAGTTATTACTTTTATATTAACACTATGGCTTTTCACAAGTTTTAAGTGAGGATTTCATTAATCATATTACTAATTCAGAAAACCTCAACATGTATTATTTTCCTTCTTATTCTTAAAGTATAGGTACAGTATATATATATATATATATATATATATATATATGTATACTTTTATATATGATTTTAATATATATTTAATATTTTTTCTTGAGCATATTGATTTTTTTACATGTTTCCTGAAGGAGGTATACATAGGAGATACTGTGGGTTTGATTCCAGACCATCTCATTATAGAGAATATCACAGTAAAGCTTGTCACACAAAGTTTTTGGTTCCCAGTGTATATAAAAGTTATGTTTACAAGATACTGTAGTCTATTAAGAGTGCAATAGCACTCTCTAAAAAAAAAATACAATGTATATACCTTAATTTAAAAATACTTTAGTGCTAAAAAAAAAAAAAAAGCTAACCACCATCTTTTTTGCTGGTGGAAGTTCTTGCCTTGATATTAAAGGCTACTAACTGAAAAAGGTGATGGTGCTGACAGTTAGGGTGGCTGTGGCAACTCCTTACAATTAGACAACAATAAAATTTGTTCAGCCATTGACTGCACTTTTCGTTAACAAATATTCTATGCGTGTGGTACTGTTAAATAGTATTTTATCCACCATAGAACTATTTTCAAAATTAGAATCAATCCTCTCAAATCCTGCTGCCACTTAAAAAAAGAAATATATATATATATATATATATATATATATATATATATATTATTGATTTTTTTTTTTTTTACAGAGAGGAAGGGAGAGGGATAGAGAGTTAGAAACATTGATGGGAGAGAAACATCAATCAGCTGCCTCCTGCACAACCCCTATTTGGGATGTGTCTGTAACCAAGGTACATGCCCTTGACTGGAATCGAACCTGGGACATTTCAGTCCAAAGCTCTATCCACTGAGCCAAACCGGTTTTGGCGGTGCTGCCACTTTATCAGCTAAGTTTATGTAACATTCTAAATCCTATGCTGTCATTTTAACAATCTTCACAGCTTCTTCATTAGAAGTAGATTCCAACTTAAGAATCACTCTCTTTGCTCAACTTTTCATCCATTACAGTTTTATTATGAGGTTGCAGCAATTCAGTTACATCATTAGACTCTACTTCTAATTTGTGTTCTTTAGCAATTTCCACATCTACAGTTATTTCCTCCACTGAAGGCTTGTGCCCTACAAACTCATTCATGAGGGTTGGAATTAACTTCTTCCTGTTATTGTTACTACTTTTACCTCTTTCTGTGAATTAAAAAATGTTCTTAATGACTTCTGGATGATGAATCCTTTCATGAAGCTGTTCTTTTTACTTTGCCCAGATTCATCAGAAGAATTAGTATCTATGGTCTCATGAATGTAGTTCTTAAAAAATAACATTTGAAAGTCAAAATTACACCTTGATCCATGAGTTACAGACTGGATGTTGTGGTAGCAGGTATGAGAATATTAAACTCACTGTACATCTCTTAGGAAACCAAGTGTATTGTCAATGAACTGTGATATCTTGAAGAAAAACTCTCTTGTTTTAAAGCAAAAGGTGTCTATAGTGGGTTTAAAATATCAAGAAACCATGTTGTAAACAGATTTGCTATGACCCACACTTTGTTGTTCTACAATATGTACAGAGCACAGGCAGTTGATTTAATATAATCTTTAAGATCCTAGGATTTTTGGAAAGGTAAATGACCATTGGCTTCAACTTAAAGTCACCAGGCACATTAGATCCTAACAAGAGAGCCAGCCTGGTCTCTGAAGCCTGGCATTGACTTCTCCTCTCTAGCTATAAAAATCTCAGGTGGCCTCTTCTTCCAACATGAGGCTCTTTTGTCTATATGGAAAAATCTGCTGTTTAGGGGAGCTACCTTCATTAACTGTCTTAGCTGCATCATGTGAATAAATCGCCGCAGCTTCTAAATCAGCATTTGATGCTTCACCTTGCACTTTTATGTTGTGGAAATTTCATTTTTTTTAAAACCATACAAACAACCTTTTCTACCTTCAAGCTCTTCTTGTACAACTTTCTTATCTCTTCAGTTCTTCACAGAATTGAAGAAAGTTGGAGCCTTGCTCTAAATTAGCCATTGTCTTAAGGAAATATTGTGACTGATTTGGTCTTCTCCTTAGACCACTAAAACCTTCTCGACTCCAGAAGTAAGGCCTTTTCATTTTCTTATCATTTGTGTGGTCACTGGAGTAGCAATTAATCTCCTTCAAGAATTGTTTTGTGTGTGTGTGTGCTGTGTGTGTGTGGTATGTGTGTGTTTTGGCATTTATGATACATGTTGGCTAACTCTAGTGCAAAAGGCCTAGCCTTTAGCTATTCTTGGATTTTGATATGCCTTTCTCACTATCCCTAATTATTTCTAGCTTTTGGTTTAATGTGAGAGACATGCAATCCTCCCTTTCATTTGAACACCCAGTGGCCATTGAAGGCTTATTAATTGGCCAATTTCAATATTGCAATGGCTTAGTCAATAGGGAGACCCCAGGAGAGAAAGAGAAGGTGGAAAGGCCAGCTTGGGGAGTCAGAACACAGAGAATATTTATTGATTAAGTTCACCATCACATATGAGTGTGGTTTCTGGCTCCTCAAAAACAATTACACTAGTATATCAAAGATCGAAGATTACCATAGCAAATATAATAATAATGAAAATGTTGTTAACATTGCAAGAATCACCAAAATGTGAAAAAGAGACCCTAAGGGAGTAAATGCTGTTGGAAAAAATGATGCTGACAGATTTGTAATAAATTCAATGTCTGCAACGCTTAATAAAGCAAGTAAGCCTGCATGTATGTTACAGTAGGCAGCTAGTCAGATAGTAACAAAAAGGGAGCCAGACATCTAATTAGGCTGAATTGACCAGGAAACTACAGCTTCACAGACACCTCAAGGGACAGTTGCATCCTCTGCCAAAGGGACTTAATCCCTGCACAGGCAGGAAAGTACTGGCTTTCTAATCTCCCTGGGGAACAGCCAGTCCATTCCCCTCAGACTAATGAGGACAAAAGAACAGCAAAGGGGAAATTTCTTTGCTGAGACATCCACAGTAGGAGCCAAAATGGCAACCATGAAGGGGAGGAGTCTAGCCTGGGAAAATCCGGAGAAAGGATCAGATAGGATAAGGGTAGGAAACCCAGAATGATCCAGGGAAGGAGTTGGTTTAGTGGAGAGCCCAGCACAAACCGAGGAAGAATTAGGAATAAGAATGGTTAGTTTGAAATAAAGCCTAATCTCTCCCAAGCCTGAGGTAACATAGTCAAAGTTTAACAAAGTCCCCAGGGCATTCACCAGTCCTCTCACCATATCAACCTCACTGGCCTGGGTGTGGTAGCCACAGGGCTGAAGCACAGGCCCTGAATTTGGAAAGACAGGAACAGAGACTTTGCTGGACTACTAAAGCTCAGATGCCAAACAAATGGCACAGCAGCTCTGTGTGCTGGCCCTCCTCCTGGGCTTGGTGCCATCCCCGAGGCTGGACTTCGGCAGTGAGAAGGAACTGTGCCACTTGGTTGTGGATGAGACGTTGGGCACCTGGGAGCAGTCTTTTGTTTTTGTTCCCTCAAAATCTTGCCACTACCCTCATCCTCCCAGGTGTGTATTGCATTTCCTGTAGTATCATTGAAGAATCCTATTTTCCCCAGCAACATGACTAAACGTCTAAGTTAAAGAGAAACCAGACACTCCGGCCTGACTCAGCAAAACAATGAGCTAAAAGAATCTGACTGCTGTGTAAGTAAATATTGTCTGCTAACGGCTTAGGCAGTGGGTGGTACTCAGGAGGTCATCTATCTTGTGAAAGGGGCTCAGATCCCTCCTGGATACAAAAGAGGTCAGCAAAGACCCTAATAAAGTCCATTATTACTCTGGTACAAAGCTTGGGTTGTGCAAATATATATATGTGATGTGTGTGTGTGTGTGTGTGTGTGTGTGTGTGTGTATTTTTCCCTCAGTAAGTGTTGGTTTGGATAAGCAGAACATGCTTCCCAGTTTCTCTCTCTTCTCCTTTTGGTTTGCACAGACTATTTGAAGCATAGTCCAAAATATTTTGTAGTACATTTCCCTTTATCATGCCTTCTCTATATAAGCCAGATGCATAAAAAAAAGTTCTGTAATAAAATAGAAAAAGTTGATCAACTTAACAAAGTGATAGAGGGTATCTAAAGCTCCTGAGACAAATGGGTGAACAAATTAGTGAGAAGAGCACTTCTCAGGACCACAAAGCCTGTGGACTCACAGTAGGATACATTTTTGAGTCAAGATCATATTCATTCTTGAAGACCCTGTAATAGTAAGAGCTATTTATTTCCAATCATCCCCTATTTTATTTTTTAAAAATTAAATATGTTTTTATTCGTTTCAGAGAAAGGAAGGGAGGAAAGATAGAAACATCAATGATGAGAATCATTGATTGACTGCCACATGCACACCCTATATTAAGGATCCATCTAGCCTGCAATCTAGGCACATGCCTTGATTGGGAATCAAACAGTGATCTCCTGGTTCATAGGTCAATGGTCAAGCACTGAGCAACACAGGGATCCTGTTTTTATTTTATTATTTAAAATTTTATGATGTTTAGGAAGATTGCATTAGGTAAAATGTTGATAAGCTCTGTTTTCTTTCTCTTCTCACCTCTCTCTCTCTCTCCCTCTCTCTCTCTCTCCTTTTTTTTTTTTTTTTTTTTTTTTTTCTTCTTTTCTCCTTTACTCTCATATTCTTGGTGTAGCTCTCTTGTCTGGAGGAAAGGTCTTTTGAGTACTTAAGCTTTCTAAGCTTATATAATTCCCTCCCTTTACCTCCTCCTTAAAACGCTTTAACATACTTACTTTTTCTTCACAAAATACATGATGGCTCATTATAACCAGGCTTTAAACAAGCAAGTCACCATATCCATTTAGAAAGTTCACATCTAAAAAATTCATAACAAAAACAGCTCATACCTCAAATACTTGTAATACAAAGGACAAGAAGGAAAATAAAATTTCTGAAAAACTTCAAGGTTTACCTCTTTCTACACTCAGAGAGGAAGTCTCTTGTTCTCTGAATTTAAATTTATTCTAGTTGTATAAGAATTTTCTTATTCTGTTTAAAAGCTAGAATATCTTACACTAAGAAGGCCATACTATTTTTCCTCTACACTGTTTATTTCTGTTTTTGAACTTCAATTACCTGAAGGGACCCTTGTAGTGTTCCCTTTGTTACTACTTCTGTTACAACAAAGATAATCTATTCTTGTTAACAGGGAAGACTAAATGGCCCAGCCTTCACATCACATTTTCCCAGCCATCCTACTTAATCGAATTGCCCTTGAATGAAAAAAAAAAAAAAAAAAAAAAAAAAAAGTTACTCCTTTCGCTATTGACCAAGGAGAGAAATCTTGTTGGGATTGTCTTCATGTTGCTTTATTAGTTTATGGCCATGCAAAAATTGTGTTTGTTTTATGCTAACCTTGACTATTTTACTGTATTCTTTTCAAGGTTGAATTCATCAAAAAGTATGCTGTTCTCACTTGCAGCTAATCTAAACTTTCTCCTCCCCTACCCCACTCCCCAAGCCAACACAAGCTCACAGACACATAAATGTTGGATCTATACTGGCTTCAAGGCCATAACCAAAGAAACACTCCTTGGTGCAAGAAAAAAAAAAATTCCTTGAGGCCTGTGTTTGCAAGCCTAACCTTAAAAGGTTTAACATTAATGCCATTTAACAAAAGCATTTTCTTATAGAAGGATCAGAGTGCAAGATATATCTTCAAATGAAATTGAACACTTGAGGGCTCTTCATAGCTCATAATTACTGATTCGAATGGCAAATCACGTCATTTGTATAATAGATAACTGGTTTGGGACATAATATAGTGAAGAAACCATAGGTGAACTTGTGTGAAATGAACAGGAGCAGTGTTACTCCTTCAGCATTTTAGATGAGAAATATATGCAGTTTTGAAACTAGATTTGCTATTTCAAAAACCCTCAGAGCATCTGTTAGGTGTTGCATAATCTAATCTCTAAGCAACGCAGGCAGGCAGCTTTTTGGCTTATTGCACCATCACTAAATGAGCAAGGTCACTTTTCACCTCATCAGCTCAGCAGGACAGTACTCTGGAAAACAAAATGCCAGCAAGGGCCCAGGGGCCTGCTAGTATCTTTTCTACATCACAGAGAAAGGACCCAGGTATGCAGCCAAACTGCACTTCTGTTCTTTGCTATGCCTCTCCTTGCTTTTTTCCCCCTGAAATTTCATCACTTTGACCACTGTAGTGTTCACAAGCCAACACAAGTTCCTATCTGTAGGTATATAATGTGTCCCCATTATTCCTCATGGTATACCTTGGTGAAAATACAATTGTCTTTAATGTGATATGGATACACAGTCTTTAATGTCTTTGAAAAGATTGAAACCAGGATCCTTTAAACACAAACATGGAGAAGATAGTGGAAAAGCAGACACCATTTCATTCCCTGAGCTGCTTCTTGCATATATAAAATTATCAAATAAACATTTCCTGTTTTGTCTTTCTGAATTTCGTTTTCTATTGCTTCCTCTCCTTATTTTTTATCATCATGACAGTGACTCCATCAGTCTTGATTCCTGAGTGACTACCTTGATCACATCCTGCCTGCTATTAAAGCAAAACCCTTTAACTTCCACGGCTGAAAGTCTATTTGAAAGAAAGATTTTATTGGGCCACCCACTGTTAGCAAATAAATCAATAGCCACTATTTATTTATTTATTTATTTATCCATTGATTGATTGATTGATTTGCTAACAGTGGCCCAATAAAATGCAGTCTAAACCACCAGTCAATAGGGAAGGCAGCGTGCTGTTTATATTTTTCCTGGAGTTTTAAAAGTGTTTTTATACATCAAGTAGGGCGGAGAAAAATGTAAGCCACCATTTTGAAAGAATTTAATTAGTTACAGAGAACATGTGGGAGAAGGTAAAATGGAACTAGTTCTGGGATAGGGCCATGGAGTCTGCAAGGAAGGTCTATTTTGTAGATTAGCTGTGGGCAGCAGAGTGGAAGTTCATGTGTAAACAGAACGTGGAGACTTCTGGCTTTCTATGGCTCCTGACTATTCTTTCCTTTTGATAATTAGGGAAATGGCCACCTGGAAATGAATCCTAAATTTCAACAGACACACTGTAATGTGAGCGGTTTTTTTCAGAGGTAGTCCACAGAGTGTTTTAAAAATTCTTGCAGCACAGCAGTTGAAATATGCCACTGTTTCTTTTTTTATTTTATTTTAGTAAGCACTTTTGTATTTCTTTACAGAAAGTCTTTCACAGTATGAGTTTGAAAAACCCATATGTTAGTCTACATAGTAGGCTTTTAATTTCCATTTTTAAAGTTACTTACTATATGATAGTATATTGCACATATGCTCTTCCAAAATCTTCCTATCTCGGGACTCTTACACATAAAATTTTATAACACTATCTGTAGAGACTAACATTATAGTACACAGAAAGCAAGATGGAACATTTGCACCATCTACATACTTTAGAGTTTGAGAGGCCCACATCTAATTTAAAATTTTCTGTGTCACATTTAAGTAAAATGAAAGTCATACTTGATTGTATATTTTTACTCAATCCATATAGACAAAAATATTATTTCAACAAATACCCAATGTAAATAATTTTTAATGAGATACTTTAACTTTTTTTAGTCTAAGTCCTTGGATTCAGGTGTGGATCCTACATATACAACCATCTTCAGTGCTCGGGAACCACTTGGTGGCAGTGGTGGAGGCGGCAGTGAGAATACGCTGGACAGTGTGGCCACAGTTAGAGTTTACTTTTTGCTTATAACATAATATTTCTCTGGCACAGAGTTTATTTTATATTTAACATAAAGGAAGATTTTTTTCTAACTCTATGAATAGGTTCAATCATTTGAAGAAACATTTTTTCATGCCAGCTTTCTCTGCTTCACATACTTAAAACTGCCCACTGCTGAAACTGGTTTGCTCAGTGGATAGAGTGACGGCCTGCAGACTGAAAGGTCCCAGGTTTGATTCCGGTCAAGGGCATGTACGTTGGTTGCAGGTACATCCCTGGTAGGGGATGTGCAGGAGGCAGCTAGTCGATGTTTCTCTCTCATCGATGTTTCTAGCTCTCTATCTCTTTCCCTTCCTCTCTGCAAAAAATCAATAAAATATATTTAAAATAAATAAATTAATTAATTAATTAAATAAAAACTTCCGACTAAACCTATAGTTTACTTTTTACCAAATGTATTATTTGACTTTGTAAAACTTCAGGGCCAAGTTCCAAGATGAATATATCAGATAATGCCTATTTAGGGTTTAATCTTAGAATGGTCTGATTTAAAATATATTTCAGAAATATACTGTGTTCATAAAATCAATCTACTTTATTTTACACCCTGATCTATAACTCATTAAGTCTAAGGATAAGTAATAATACAGCTAACAAAATGTGTACAATATTGAACTGCTCAATTTGAGGAATTACTTTGCACATTTTTTACATCTTTTCTGCATCACAACTTATTTATCTATAAAATGGGGATAATATAGTACCTACTGTATGGGAACATAGTAATAATTAATTAGCTAACACATAGAACCACTTAGAACTATGTATTTTATGTAAATAAGTTTTTAATAAATGTTAGCTATTACTATTGTTGTTGTTGTTTTATATACCCTTTTTCTTTTTTAATCCTCACCTAATATTTTTTCCATTAATTTTTAGAATGAGTGAGAGGAAGGAAAAGAGAGGAGAAATGTTGATGTGAGAGAGATACATTGATGTGTTTTTCCCACATGCTCCCAGACCAGACTGGGAAATGAACCTATAACTCAAGTACATGCCCTTCACCAGAAATCAAACCAGTGATCTTTTGTTACCATTTAGTTACACTGGCCAGGGCCAATTACTGTTTTTTGTTTGTTTGTGTGTTTTTTGTTTTGTTTTTTTTTGTTGTTGTTGTTTTTTTAAATACAGGCTTAACTCACTTTATTCTTCTTGCATAAATTTATGTGGTGGTCACAGCTGGAACTTGGGTCTTGTGCAGAGAAACTCTCCTGTGGGTCTTCACAAGATGGACAGTGAACTACTGATAGAGACTTGATGAATGCAGCCACTTTCCAGAGATAGTTGTCGATCTTAGAGATGGCATCAAAGGTGGCCTTGGTGAAGTTGCCCAGAGTGGCAGTGCCACCCCCGGCCGAGGTGTGGCAGTCGTCTTTACCAGCCATCAGCAGTGATACCAGCCGTCAGCAGTGATACCAGCCATCAGCAGTGATACCAGCCGTCAGCAGCAGCTTGTTGGGTGCAAGGGCTGAGATAATGCCAGGGCCCTTGGGGATGGGGATGGGGTTGGGATGGGTATTGGGTGCATGGACACTGAGCCACAGTGGCTGTTCACCTTGTAAGGGATGGTGTGGGGCTTGCTGATGTTTCCCCAGTAGCCTCATGCACAGGGACAATGGCCAGAATGATGGCCCCATGGATAGCAGTGGCTACTCCCTTTGAACACTTAACACTCAGACCAACATGTCCATTGTAGTCTGCAATGGTGACAAAGGCCTTGAACCAGGTTCTCTGGCCAGCGTGGGCGTGCTTTTGCATGTTCATAATCTTCAAAACCTCCACCTTGAGGGATGTTCCCAAGTAAAAAGTCAATAATCTCAGATTTCTTGATGGGCAGAGAGAAGAGACAGTCTACTCCAGGGACTTAATCTTTTCATCCTTGACTAGGTGGCCCAGCTTGGTGGCAAGGATCTAATTCTTGTCCCCAGCCTTGTCTCTGAGAGCTCTGCAGCATCAGCTGTACCCAGACCTCAGCCCTACCTAACCCAGATGCCCCTGCATGTCCTCCCCAGAAGCTGCTGCAGCCTCCTAATCCAGGGCCTCCAGCAGCACCCGCATCATCTGGCATTTGGTGTTTCCTTGGGAAAGCAGTACGATTGCTGTGTTATCAGAATGTTTTCCTGAATTGAAAGTTTCTGTGAAAATAGAGCTATTGTGCTTATACTATTACTATTGTTAGACAAGGCAGCTGGATACATATGAGCTGGGAAAGGCAGTTGGGGCTTGGAGGGAGTGTGTATGAGTCATGGCAAACTGAAAATAGGCAGTGAAGTTGGCAGGTCCCTTTGTGAGCAGGAGCGATCAGAGTCCCTCCAGGATGTGGTTTAAACGGGGGCACAACACTGAAATGAAGGAGTCTTGTGTAAAGACACATTTTTTTTGAGACACGAGGGAGGGGGTGACTTACTTCTTGCCGAGGGGCATTCTAGCCTGGGGATATAAATCCTCTAAACTCCCAAATATGGGCAATCAGTACTCTCTCAGCCAGCTGAGCCACTCACTCAGGTCCTAACCGAGTATTTTTTTTCAACAAAAAGTCCTTGCCTGCTTGTGCTGCCATTTGTTCTCTCTTGCTTGAATTTATTCCCACAAGCAAGACAAGAACTAGGGGTACAAGACAAGAACTAGGGGTGCAGAGTACTGTCTCTGGCCGGAAGCCCCCTTGACCACCACTGACACTATTACAGTATTACTATTTTGAGTATTGTGTATTACAGGTATAATTTGTGCATATAAAATATTATATATAGGAATATATATGTGTTTATAAATATAAATATAAATATAAATATAAATATAAATATAAATATAAATATAAATATGCACACACACAAATATATATACTGGAGTATAAATCATCATTTTTTTTCTATCAAGAAATGTAAATTAAAAATTATAAAATGTCAAGAGGTAAATAATCCACTCTTTTCCATCTTTTCTCATTTCCTTGTAAAGGAAACATTTTCAACATTCTTATCATGGTTTAATTTTGATTTATATTACCACTTATTAATACATTATCACTTTCTTATCAAACCTGAATATACTAGAGGCCCAATGCACAAATCTTTACGCAGGTGGGGTTCTTCTCGGTCGCCTGTGGAGATCGGGCCGAAACCTGTAGTCCAATGCCACCTGCAGCTCCTACCTGCCACTCCCCCTTATTCTGGCTCCACTGCATCTCCTGCAGGCTCATGCCCACTCGGTCGAAAACGGAAAAGACTGTGCCATTGCAGCAGCTGAGCTTGACAGCCATGAACCCTGTGTCTGGTGCCCTCCTGATGGGAGTGGCCTGTGGGATCTGGCTGAAACTGGTTCTCCGACATCCCCCAAGGGGTCCCAGATTGTGAGAGGGAACAAGCCAGGCTGAGGGACCCCACTAGTGCAAGATTGGGGCTAGGCTGGGACCACCCACAGGAGAGCTCCAGGGCATGTCCAGCCCCATCTAGCCCAGCCCCGATGATTGCCAGCTGGGGAGGGCTGTGGAGGACTCCAGGGTATATCTGGCCCATCTCACTCACTCCTGATCAGCCAAACCTCAGCAGCAAACTAACCTACCACTTGACTGTCTGCCCCTGGTGGTTCATGCACCTCATAGAGAATGTTGAGCAGCCTTAGCATATCATTAGCATATTACACTTTGATTGGTTGAACAGTTGACCAGTCACCAGACAAATGGACACTTAGCATATTAGTCTTTTATTATATAGGATTGGGATAATTTCAACTACTTACTTGCCCTTGGCAGGTGTGTCAGAGAATGCTTATGTTCTGGAAAATTCTTAGAAAAAGATTCATGGATGATAATTGTGTTCATGTTATAACAGAACTTACCTGGTTAGATAAATACATCACACATGATTTTATATGTTCATAAATATCAGTGTATCTCTTAAGGTAGTGGTGAATGGAGGGCATCGAGAGTGGTATAACTGCATCTCTGTGACCTATAGATTATCAGCACTCACAAGAAAAGTAGTAACTCTTCTTAAAAGGCAGAAAAGACCTAGACTTTGACATACTGTTTGATAGAATAGTTCAGCAATTTGTTAGCCTCACATTTTTTACTATTTCTGATTGCATAGTTGGTGGGCAGGCTAAAAGTTGGCAAGATGGGAAAATGAAGCTTTTACAGCTTGTAGGAAAGAGGATTTAATGCTACTCCAAGTAAATGAATAGTTGCTCATATACAGTTTAGGTACCACAAAGAAAGTAATCATTCTGACACTGGCTGGAAGATAGCCTAAACAGGGAAGTTACTCATAGAATCTATTACTCAATATGTTTGGTGATGTATTCTTTTCTCCAAACCAATCATTATTCTTATAATTATTCCCAGTCCTGTGCAAACTTTCCCTAAAATCAATCCACTGTGAAACATCATGTTAAATGAATCCCTGGAGTTTAGAGATTTCTCTAGGGGTGCTTACTGGCTCTCTACCCAGAGTTTTAGCTGAAAGGGTCTGAGGTAGGATTTCCACCCCCTTATCATTTCTCTTGGGATAGTTCCTTGTATACTTTCTATGCCCCTCACTTCACTTACCCTGCCCCCTCCCAGTCTAGGCTATATGACAGGATTCACTTTTCTCTAGCTCTGTGTAGAAAGTCTTAAATCCAGTAAAATATACCATGAATTAAAGTGGTAAAGAGTATCTTACATTTAAAAAATAAAAGAGACTAAATCAACCAAACATCACTTCCTTTAGGTTATAAACATTATCTTACCTAATAAAAGAGAAACATGCAAATTAACCATTGCTCCACTACACCCACAGCCAATCAGAGTGAGCATGCAAATTAACCCAACAAAGATGGAGGTAATTTGCATATGCAGGCATGGAGCAGGACTCCTGCCATGAGGGGAAGGGGGGCAGTGGAGGGAGCTACAGGAACAGTGCTCTAGACAGAAGAGAGGACTTACTGGCTCCCAAGCGGGCTGGGAGTGGGGGTGTGCTGGCTCCCAGACAGCTGGGAGTGAAGCCAGGGGAAGGAAGGCCTATTCTTGCACAAATAGCATGCAACAGGCCTCTAGTCTATGAACAAAAGTAGTATAGAAAATGAACAAATGTGTTTATTTTCTAATTTTAACAAGCAAACCGCATGCCTAATATATGGCAAAGTTATTGAGCTAACGGGTCACAACAGCATGTGAAATATATACTTCCTCTTTTGCCTATCCATACCATGTCAAGAAAGAGTAAAGGTTTCCTAAATATTTTTTATTAGAAAGAAGAGCCATGATTATTGTATTGACTAAGAAGTTTTCCTGGCAGATTCTTATGAGAGAATCTAGAACATTTAAAAATTAATCATGTAGCCCGCATGTCAGTATGTTTACTAGGTATAAACAATTTGATTTCTGCAGCAGTGCCAGGTAATGATATGAACTATTTTTCTACAGAGGACACAAATGTACATACGACACTGAAAGTATATTGCCAGTTGGAACCAGATACACTAAAGAAATTTCTCTGCAAAGCAAGGAGCAGACCCCTACCCAAGGACTTCACCCCAACTCAATTTTTCCCCTAGGAATCTGTAGTTATAATGTTTTTATTTCACAAAGTTACTCATTTTTTGTAAACTAAAACAAAAGAAATAGAGCATGAAATTATGTTACACAGTTGAACATGAGTTAAATGGACCAAAGAAAAGAAAAGAATAAAGAAAGCAAGCAAATATAAATAAAATACAAGGATGAACAAAATTATCTTATGTTATGCACCAAAGACAATCACCCTTGAACTATAGCATACCCTAAGGGATGATAATCTTTATTAGTCAATAAAGAGTTTAAAATATTTCATTCTCCCCATTGTCTTAAGGAGAGACATGTGGGAGTCCCACACACAATTAAGATCGCCTTTGCCAAAACATAATGTGATACAGGCTATGAATTTGATTACCTTTTTGTTTCTGTTTATTGTTTGTTTGGTTGATTTTGTTTTAGCATATTTACTGTGTTTAGGATTTGGTCTTCTTTTGTTATTGGTTTCTACATTGTGGGTTGAGGATTCTGAAAAACTATGAATAATTCCCTACATTAAGTGGGATTTGTAAAGAAACTCTAGGAAGATTTCTGAATATTCTCAGACAAATCAGAGTCCACTGAAAGGAAGAACCAGTGGCCCCTAATGGGGAAACTATTGTAAGTTCTAGAATTCTGGAAGTACAATAGAGGTTTTTCTATTCCTTTGAACTAATCTAAAATGTGTGTGAGGGATTGGATTCTGATTCTCCAAACAATGGCACATTGATCTTCCCAAGTATAATTGTAAGCTCCTAAGGGGGGAGAGGGGGGGGGAGAGAAAGAATAAAACACTATGCAAATAGAAATACAATATTTACAAACTACCAGAAGAAAATTATCTTACATCATAAACCATTGTACACCTGAACCGCAGAACCTGTATAAAGAAAGGTAAGTCTGAAGTTTTTATTAATGCATGAAAAAGCACCAGTAAAAAATGTTAATGTATATTTTTCCATAAGTAAAACTT
This sequence comes from Pipistrellus kuhlii, assembly GCF_014108245.1. Lineage (NCBI taxonomy): Eukaryota > Metazoa > Chordata > Mammalia > Chiroptera > Vespertilionidae > Pipistrellus > Pipistrellus kuhlii. The sequence continues at coordinate 67,350,724 of NW_023425515.1, forward strand.
TAAGAAGCAAAATTTATCTTAAAGTAAACTGATCTACATTTAAGTAAATGTATTTCTGTATGATTAAACTCCTATATTCCTCAGGTTATTGTTGGAAACTCTTAGGTTAGATAACTTCTGAGAAGTATTTATGTTCAGTGCATCCCGGTGTACTGTTTTTTGTTTGTTTGTTTGTTTGTTGTTTGTTTGTTTTGTTTTTAGAGAGAGTTTAGGAGAGGGGAAAAAGAGAGAGCAATGTTGATATAAGAAACATCACTCAGTTGTCTCCAGTATGCACCCCAACTGGGGGCCAAACTGCAACGTGAGCATGTGTTCTGACAGGAAATCAAACCAGTGACCTTTCAGTGCATGGGATGATGTAAGAGCCATGTTTTTTAAAAGCTAATATGTACTGAATTTGTAAAAAGAAAGATGTTCTATATAGTAGGAAAAGTGAGTAAATATAACTTAAATACACAGACTATAATCCCAAATTTGAGACTATCCAGGATAAACTACTGTAATGTCTTGGGAGTGTATCATTTTATATTCTCTCCTGAAACCATCTCAGTAGCTGGCATATAATTGGGAATCCATACTTGGTTGTTTACTTGCAGTAATAAGATCAACAATAAAATGCTCCTTGTGATGCCAGAATGCCAGACCAAGGGGCAAATAACAATATTGAGTGATGTGAGACAATAATAGCTTTAAAAACATAGTCAACAAAAATTGGGATCTGCATCTGAAATTTCTTTGGGCTGCCTGTGAGTTTCTGCCTCTGAGGTAAGATCTGGGAACCAGAATTTAGTCCTGGGTAGAATTTGTTAATAGCAGTAAAATAAATAAATGAATAAATGAATAAATAAAATAAAAAATGGATGCCCTGATAGTTCTAGGCTGATTTTAAAAATGGGATTATAAAATAGATGCATAGTTAATATCATCAGAGGACAAAACTCAACCTGAATTCCTGGCAAGGCTTTAAAGCTGAAACTCACAGCACTGACCTGGGAGCTCTTTGCTGCCCACTGCCATGGCTCCCCTCCTCAGTGGCAGAGGAGGGGAGAAACACAGAACCTGGGAGAACCCTGGCAATACTTTTGTTCTCTGTAGTCTTTAATGATGTGAAACTCTCCTACATTTTAGATAATTTTGCCAAACACCTGGATAATGCTTATGTCTTCTTTACAGAGTTTGATGTCAAAAGTAGTTCAAGACTCTGTCTGATAAATTTATCTTCACAAATTCACAATATATCAGAATTCAAAAGTATGGAATAAAACCAACTGTCTAGCACTTTTTAAATATGTAACATAGTATTATTAATTATGTGTGATGATGGATATGTGATAGACATTGTGGTGGTCATTTCTTAATGCATACAGATATTGGGTCAATATGTTGTATACCTGAAATAAATATAAAACTATATGTTAATTATATCCCAAGTATAAAAACAAAACAAACAAACAAAAACCAAAATCAATCTTATAAAAATGATATGAAAATCAGGTAGACATTGTCAAAGACATTTTGATGTATGTCTATGTTTGGGCTCACCAGATGAATGAATTTATGTTTTCTTATCTATAAAATGGAGAACATAACTATACTTCACAATGTGGTAAAAATATCAGTGTTCTCATGTAACTATAAGCACACCTCTGGAGGATCTGTTACAAATTAATACTCAATAAATGTTCACTATAAATAATCCCAAGGTAGCATGAATTATATGTTCCTTATAATATTATCCTAATATATAAAAAGCCAGGGGCCATCATGACAGAAACAACTAGATGGATGACTGAACACAGGCTGTGTGGTATGACAAAGCTAGCAGGGGGGTTAGTGAAGGACGACCAAACAACTGAACAGCAAGCTATGTGGGGTGATCAGGCCAGTAGGGGGGGGGGCAGTTGGGGGAAAACAGGACAGCAGGGGGGCAGTTGGGAGCAACCAGACTGGCAGAGGGGGCAATTAGAGGTGATCAGACTGGCAGTGGTGGCAGTTAAGAGTAATCAGACAGCCGAAACTGGTTTGGCTCAGTGGTAGAGCATTGCTCTGTGGACTGAAGGGTCCCAGGTTCGATTCCAGTCAAGGTCATGTACATTGATTGCGGGCACATCCTTGGTAGGTTGATGTTTCTCTCTCATCGACGTTTCTAAAGCTCTATCTCTCTCCCTTCCTCTCTGTAAAAAATCAATAAAATATATTTAAAAAAAAAAAGTGATCAGACAGGCAGTCAGGTGAGCAGTTAGGAGCCAGTGGTCCCAGATTGTGAGAGAGATGTCCAACTGCCAGTTTAGGCCTGATCCCAGGAATTGAATCAATTCAGGAATCTGAGGGTGCAGGATAGGCTGAAGGGAACCCCCCCCCCCCCATGCACAAATTTCATGCACCTGGCCTCTAGTCTATATATATATATATATATATATATATATATATATATATATATATACACACACACACACATACCTACATGTATATGTATATGTATATGTATATGTATATGTATATGTATATATAAAAGCCTAAATACGATTACTACTGGATTACCAGATGATCAGCTTGTAGCTCTGATGCACACTGACCACCAGGGGGCAGATGCTCAAAATAGAAGCTGCCCCCTGGTAATCAGTGTGCTACTGCTACTACAGCCAACCTCCCATGGTGGTCAACCTCCCGCTATTCCTCCCCCTGGCCGGCCAGCCCTGATTGGCCCTGAGCACCAGGCAGGCCAAGGGACCCCAACCATTCATGAATTTGTGCACCAGGCCTCTAGTGTCTTATAATAGATAATATTAAAAATGAGAGTTATCATTTATTTAGGTATTATTCTTATTTTAATAAATAATCTTTCAGTAATGTGAAAGGGAGCAGGCCAAATTACTAGGAAATAATTTTATTGAATGACTAGCTTGTTGAATTCAGACTTTTTTTTTTTTTTTTGAAGGTTTAGTTTAAGAACTGAGACTGCCCTACAGCTGCTTTGCCAAAAAACTTTTGACAGGTATTTGACAAGTTTTCTTCCAGAATGAATAACAATTTTACTGAGCTTCTTTAGTGACATGTACAGTGGTGCCTCGCATAAAGAACGCCTTGCATAGCGAACGCTGCACACAACGAACTTCATTTCATGATTCACACAACGAAGTCGCCCGAGCTTCCACGATCGCTGCCAATGTATTGCATCCTTCCGCACAGGCACTGCAGGCAGTCGTTAGTCACTGCGCTTAACTTAAGCACGTATCGCAGCAATCGTTCTTCATTACGAATTAAATCACGCACGCATCACGGCAGTCGTCCTTTTAAGTTAAACTCAATATTTTTTTTTATATCATGATGTATCTAAATAAAAATAATAACAAAAAATTTATCTTTTTTCATGTCATCTTAGCATATTTTATGCTACAGAACGAATTATTTTTTTAACATGTATTGTTATGGGAAACACGTTTCACATAACGAACTTTTCGCATAACAAACTTGCTCCTGGAACGAATTAAGTTCGTTGTGTGAGGCACCACTGTATTATAATGGTGTTAACTGTTGGTTACTATTGTTGCTGGTAAAGTGAAATTTTTAATATTAAATGAGAAACTACATTGTGATTTGAAAAAATATTTATAATTTCCTTAGGCCAATTTTGTTTTAGGATATTTATCATTTCACATTGAGTAGTTAGGTTCTTTAAATATATTTAATTCACTTTTGCTTTCACCCTTTGGTTTTCATTCATCTTTATCTATTTTTAAAAAATGTATCTTTATTGTTGAAAGTATCATAGATATCCTCCTTTTTCCCTTCTAGCCTGCCCCACCCACTGCCCCAGGCCTTCACCCTTTACTACACTATTTGTTTGTGTCCATGGGTTTTGCATATATGCATATAAATTTTTTGGTTAATCTCTTCCCACTCACCAGCACCTCCCCACCATTCCTCTGAGATTCTTTAGTTTGTTTCAAGCTTCTATTTTAGTCAGAAAATTTATTATGTTCTTTAGATTTCACATATGTGTGAGATCAAGAGATACATATCTTTCTCTGACTGGCTTATTTCACTTAGCAAATGCTTTCCAGGTCATTTGTCTTTAAATTTTATTTTTGATGAATTAAATATTTCTGTAGAAACTATGTCTTTTATAATCACACATTATTAGTTTATTTTATATATGATTTTTCCAAACTTTTTTTGTGTGAATATATTCATACTTATAAAAGAAAACTGAAATAGTTCAATTAATACTTGTATAACTTTTGTTCAAATCAACAATTTTAAATTTTTGACACATTTTTTCTCTCACTCTTTCTGTCTTTCCCCATCTCTAAACACATACACACACACACACACAGAGATAAGTTTTTATATTTTCTGTTGTAAATATTTTCACAAATGTCTAAGACTAGGACATTTTTTATATACCTTAATACAATTATTATATCTAAGTTTAGCAGCAATAAATATTTTATATCTAAGATTTTAACACTGATAAAATAATATAGTCTGTCATGTAGTTTATGTTCTAATTAGTTTATCCCCAACTTTTCATACACACACACAGTCACATATTTTAATTTCCTTTTCTAGGAAGATAATCAAGAAGCATACATTACATTGGGTTGTGATATGTCATTAATTATCTTCACTTTACAACAGTCTCTGGGCTGTTTTCCTCTCCTCCCTTCCTTCCTTCCTTCCTTCCTTCCTTCCTTCCTTCCTTCCTTCCTTCCTTCCTTCCTTCCTTCCTTCCTTCCTTCCTTCCTTCCTTCCTTCTTTCCTTTATTTTTGTTATAATACTGACATTTTGAAGGTTTAAGGTCATTAATTCATAAAATGTCCTATGTGTCTGATGATTTTTCTCATTAGAAAAACAGTTCTGACATTGCATTCAATCCATGACATTTAATAGTACTTCCCATTGCATCACACCAGGAAACACATCATGTTTGTCCCATTGCTGGTGGTGCAAAGTTTGATAATTTGTTTAAAATGTTTTCTACCAGAGCTCTCCATTATAAAGTTATGTTTTCCTCTTAATCATATGTAGAGTGATGTTTTAAGGCTGTGAAAATACCCTAATGGTTTTAGCAGTCAGTGACGATTCTTGCCCGCATCAATTATTACAATGGTAGTTAAAAAATGGTGACTTTTAAAGTTCTCTTTTTTTCTATACATTTATTAGCAAACATTCTTTTAAAATTAAGTGTATGTCCTTTCTGTTCCTCCTCATTTTGATTATCACAGAGAATTAATTAATTTTATTATAATCTATTATTGTCATTAATGGTATGATCAAATGATCCCATATTTGCCTCAGGGATATCCTTCAAGCTAAATGAAGATGTCCCCATTTTATCTTTCTCTGAGATCTTCCTTGCTTTCTGGCAAAAATAGTTATTCCTAACTCAGCTAATTTTGTAAAGAGTTCTGATTCCTCTTAGTGGTTATAAGAAACCTGATCTGGTTACTATGTGTACCCATGTCTACTATGGTTATACTGTTTCTAGATGTTTTTAGTGGGTAGACATATAGGGAATACATTTAAGCATAATTTTACATTAATATCTTCAATTCATATCTAACACCACAAGGTTATTTCTTATTTTTTATTCCATGCTTATACAGCTGTTAATGACAGGTCTGGCTGCTAGAAAACATAATTACACTTATTTTGTTGTATCTTGCAATAAAACAGAGTTTAAAAGTTGCTATACCAACATCATGATCAAAATAAACATGCTAAGTGAGTTTATTATGTATGCTACAAAGTCAGTGCATTTCTTTTTTGATCTTAGACTGTAGTTTACTTAGTGATGGTTAGGTTGCTGTGCTCACTAGATTCTGTTTAGTGTTACTTTTAATATTTCTTTTTTCCCCTTATTTTATGTTTAATTTTATTTTAGAAAAATATAAAACATGTACATGTTTCAAAAATCAAAACTAAAAGTGTTTTCTTAGTGCACCCGTATTCCCAGGCCTATTCCTTCTTTCACTCTTCCCATTTGAGTATTATTTTCAGTAGTTTCTGGTTTATCCTTCAGAATTCTTTCAAACCAAAGGATACATGAGAACACACACATATACACACCCTCACCTACACCTCACTGTAGACTAATTCAAGCAGAACTTCAGAGGAAAGTCCCATGATTACATTTAAAAAATTAACAATATTATATTCTAAGTTGCAGCCAAGGCTGAGGGAAAATGTTTTAAAGATTTTTAGTTTTATTCTATATAAAACTTGGTACCCGCTGCTCACTTCTTAACATGATTTCTACAACCTCCACCTCAACAAATATTCTCTCTCTTTGGCATAATTCCAGTTAGAGCAGAAGTATTTTCATCACCTTTGAGCCTCAAAATGACAAAATTCTCAAGCATGAAATCAACTTACTACTTTTAGTTGACTAATACAACAATTTGCATTGGTTGTGGTTTTCATCAGTCTGCATTTATTAAAGGAAAGAATGTTTGAATAAATGTGTGAATGGGTGCAACATGGATTAATCACTGAATAGACTGTGGTAATTTTATTCTATGCTTTGTGAACCAATCATGTATTCCTTCCAACTTTCCAAGTATCTTATTGTAAACCACTGCAATGATATCACTTCTGCTCATTGATTCTAATATCCTCTCCCACAAGATCTTTAAGGACATTTTTGTACTAACTCATGATGTTGGAGAATATCGTTGAACTTCTCTGAGCATCATCTTCTATAAAGTAAGATATAATAGTAAAGCCCTCACAGGACTCTTTTGAATATATACATAAAATGATTATAACATCCTTTACAAACGTCCTACAGAGCAATGATACCTGAAAGGTTGAGTTTATATCTTTGCATTAAAACTATAGCTGCATGCCTTGTGTTGCCAATGCTCTGTAAATTAATATGTAGAACTCTAAGGCCACTAGTATTATTTTGTAGTTATCATTAGAATTTTCTTTAGTTTTTTACTTTATAATATAATATTTTGTTTTGCAGTATTTTAAATTATTTTCTCAAAAATAATTTTAATGTTGCAAGCTAAGTGTTATTACTTGAATTGATAAACGTAATCTTTTTTTATGTAAAAGTCTCCTAATAAAAATAAAGGAGGAGAAAATAACTGAAAATATCACAAAAAGTATGTTAATTTTTTGTCATTAGGATAAAAAGAATTAAAGCATCATGTTAATAAATGGGGATAAATATTAAAAGCATTTGAGCAATTGACAGAACTGTTCATATGGATATAAATAGAAGCTAGATGAGAGGAGAATTTGTGGGTCCTCAGACAACCTTTTCTTTCTTTTTTTTTCTTATTTATTGCTGCTAATATTTTTTTCCTTCAACCAGTCAACCAATAGGTTTCTTTCAGAGTTAAGATCAAGAATTTCTGTTTGAAAAAATTATATATATATATATATATATATATATATATATATATATATATATGTCCCAAAAAAAGGAAATATATACTTTGAATAATTATAAAGGTAATAGTTATTAAAATACATTTTATTTTCAAAGTTGAGCTCTCAGCTGTTAAAGTATGTCTACTTTTTGGAATGTTATTATACTGGTATAATATTGTACAGATTTTTATATATTTTATATATTTTATAATGTTATACTGGTATAATATTACTGATTTTATATATTTGTATTTTCTCTTTCTAAAATATTCAGAGAAATTCATAGCTTATAAAAAATAAAGATATTTACATCGCAACATCAAGTCTGTAAAAATACTCTTAATTTTAAATAAGAGCATATGTCCATATGCCAGAAAAAAATAACATTTATTGGTAAAACAGTAATGAAAATACTACAGATTACTATTATTCATTTAAATTCTGAATAAGAAGGCCAAATACTTCAAATCAAGGCTGACTTTATGCACTGTGACCTAAACAGATTTACAAGGCCTTGCCCTCATAAGGAACTGTGCTTGCTTTAATGCTTTGCTGTCATTGTATTAAAATTATTAATATTTTTTAACAAAGGACCCACATTCTCATTTTTCACTTGGCTTCCCAAATTATGTAGCTAATCCTGTCCAAAATCAATTAATCAGGCACTTTTTTAAGTAAGGGCCAAGTGAAGATTAATAAATCAATGCTATGCATGTTATAGTATAATTAGCAAGAGATAAAACTGCTATATAATCTCAGTGGATGTGAAACATAGTCTAAAAAAACTCAACAGTAACCATCCTCTGCCACATATGATCATCTCATTCCATGAACTTGAGAAGTGGCATAAATAATTAATTTTTGCTTTATGTATACCTAGAGAGAGAGAAAGGGAGTTGGTTAAAGGAACTGAAAAGTTATAATCCCACATTATAAAATTAGTTTTTGTTTGAGATTTAAGCAAAAGCAAAGTTTACTGACTTCCTCCTAAATATTAAATGATGATAATGGAGAAATGACATATTTATGTCATAAAAAAAACCACTCTAATGTAAAGTAACTATTAGGCTACCTATTATTTTTGTTTTATGGGAATAGCATTAATATCATTGTCTTTTTTTTATGCCAAACATTACTTAAAGTTGATTTTATACATATATATAGATAGATGATTGATAGATAGATAGATAGATAGATACACACATACTCATTTCATATTCACAAAATCTTATAATGTAAGTACTAGTTATTATTTCCTAATTTGGAGAAAAAGGAAGTAAGAGGCAGAGAGGTGAAATAACTTCGCAATATCATCAATGTTGAAAGCAGGGTTCTACCTTGAGAATTAATGATAGCTTGGTTTTTGACCCATACATACTAGATTGCCTAACTAAAACAAGTTTTAATAAGAAAATCAAAAGAGTGTACTTCAACATTTTCTAGTCTATACTAATAAAAGAGTAATATTGCAGATTGTAGGGATGCCCTCAAGCAACAACCAAACAGCAGGTTGCCTGGAGTGACTAAGCTGGCAGGGAGACAGTGAGGGACAACCAAATGACCGAACAGTAGGCTGCATGGGGCAACCAGGCTGACGGGGAAGCGGGGGCAGTGAATGGTGACCAAACAACCAAACAGCTGGCTGCATGGGGTGAACAGCCCAGCAGGGTGGGGGGCAGTGAGAGTGAGGGGCCACCAAATGACCAAACAGCAGGTTGCATGGGCAACCAGGCTGGCAGAGGAGGCAGTGAGGGGCAACCAGGCAGGCAGGCAGGCAGGGGTTACCAGGACAGGGGGGGCAGTTAAGGGCAGCCAGGCCGGCAGAGGGGTCAGTTAGGGGTGACTGAGAAGGCAGGCAGAGGCCATTAGGGGCAATCAGGCAGGCAGGCAGGTGAGTGGTTAGGAGACAGCAATCCTGGATTGTGAAAGGGATATCCGACTGCCGGTTTAGGCCCGGTTCCTGAGATCAGGCCTAAACCAGGGCAGTTGGACATCCCCCAAGGGGTCCTGGATTGGAGAGGGTGCATGCTGCTCTGAGGGGACACCCCCTCTCCCACCTGAATTTTGTGTACTGGGCCTCTAGTAAAATATAACACCTTTGATTTCTGGCTATTTTGTCTTTTAAAAGACCTTGCTAGAAGAAAATATCTTGTCTTGAAATTAACACAAAATTTGATTTATTTTATCATGCCCAACCCCAAAAACATACTTTAAGAGATGGGAATAGTCACTGTCTAATGGTCTCACAGAACTTTTTTTTTTCCAGATCAGTAGTCTCCAGATTGAGGAAAAAACATGCATGACAAAGGTGATAACATTAACCTAGACATTTAGGCTGTCTCGGCCTTTCTCCTCTGCCAATAAATAGACTTTAGTCTCTGGGGTTGTCAGATGAGCAGATACACAGATGCTTCACTTCCTGCAAATTAAGCTCATGTAGGGGGGAAAAATTACAATTACAGCAAATGCCACCTTGCTAATGGTTTCAGTAGGGACATTAGTGAATCACTAGTAAATGGACATGGGAAACTAAATCTCTTAAGTTTGCTTCTGCCAATATGGCAAATTATCTATATTTTATATCTTTAGTTTTTATATGTACCACAGTGGGCTTTTTCTTTAAATCAGTCAATAATATTGTCCTTTGTTTTATTCTTTAAAATAATAGGATGTTTGTTTTGCCAAGACTGGTTTGGCTCAGTGGATAGAGTGTTGGTCTGAGGACTCACGGGTCCCGGTTTCGATTCCGGTCAAGGGCATGTATACTGGTTACGGGCACATCCCTGGTTGGGGGTGTGCAGGAGGCAGCTGATCGATGTTTCTCTCTCATTGATGTTTCTAGCTTTCTATCCCTCTCCCTTCCTCTCTGTTAAAAATCAATAAAATATATTAAAAAAAATAATAGGATGTTTGTGTGACTGTCTGGTTGGCCATTGGGAGCTGACCCCTGCTCCAGCCAACTATTACAATTAGTCAATGGATAATTCAGCATGTTTTTATACCTAAGAAGCTGGCTTTATGCTAACATCTGCCTTGGCAGTTCATGGGAAGAAATCAGTGCACATTTTACTCAAGCTCATGTGAAGATGAAAAATGGAAGCAGGACATATTGATTGTCCAACTTAACAGTTAGGTGAATAGACTTTGTTATGCACTCATCACCTGCCACTTTCTCCAGCTGGTGGGTCTGTTTTTATCCTTTCTTTGTTTCTATCAGTTGATGTATAGCACCCATCTCTAATTGTGAAAATTGATTCCTCTGTAGCTGGTGAATAGAATACCACATAAAAATAGACAAAATAATTGAAATAGGGTATCTGAGGTGAAAACATGTGGCCCTGTCAGCTGTGTTTGGTAGAGTCTAATCAGAAATTTCTTGTTTCTTTGAAGCCTTACACTCCCTAAATAAATTATATTCATCTTATTTGTTTCTAACATTTGTAATGATTCTGAAAAGTTCTTTGTAAGCAGAATAGTAATAAAGAATATAGAAAATAAAGAAAAGACAACCGAGATTTGGAGGCCTTCAGCATCCAAAATTCTTACTTTTTCTACTTCAGGGGACATGTAGAGATGAGGTGTTTGCTCATATGTGAATGTGCGTGGGTTTTTGTGTGACTTAACTCAGAACAAGGATTCTTGCTGTATAACAATCACAGTGCTAAGTTTGAAAAAACTCTAATCCAGTCTCCAGTTCCACATGTCAGGAGCTTGGGAGTTTCCACTTAGTTTTAAGTAAAACATTGAACAGACTAAAAAATCGACAATTCATCTAGGATTCATAAAAATAAAAAAAAAGGAAAGACAGAGCAATGGATAGGAGAGAAAGATGGGCAAATACAGAGAGCAGTGGCTTACCGGGACAGAGACTCAGGAGTGAGACTCACTGTGCGAACCAGTGCCTGAGCAGAAAAAAATGAACTATAATTGACAAATTCCTGGAGGTTCCTGGAAAACTGAGCTTTACATCCTCCAGGGAGACCCAATCATATTGGTAACTCCACAATATTATGAGATTTACATGCAAGAATTTGACCAAATTCCCACAGTAAATATTCAAGAAAAATCCTTATAGTATTCCAAAAGGCAATTTTTTAAAAATGACCCAGAGTACTCTGTTCTTAACAAGTCTCAAAAACAAATAACTGAACAATCCAATGGAAAAAAAATGGGCTAAAGACCTTAAGGACACTTCTCTAAAGATATACAGGTGGAAAATAAGCACATGAAAAGATTCCCCTCATTATATGTCATCAGAAAAATGCAAATTAAAACATTAAGTGACCTCACTATACACCTATTAGAATGGCCAACACTGACAATCACAAATGCTGGTGAGGATGTGGAGCAAAGGGAACTCATATTGCTGGTGGGATTGCAAAACTAAACATATTCTTACCATATGATCCAGAAACTGTGCCTATTTGTATTTACCTAAAGGAATTGAAAATATGTCCACACAAAAACTTGTGCATGGATGTTTATAGCAGCTATGTTCATAACTGTCAAATCTTGGAAGCAAACAAGATATCCTTTAGTTGGTGAATGGATGAATATGTGGAATTCCCAGATGATAGAATACTATTCAGTGCAAACAAACAAACAAAAAAACAATAACAAGTTATCAAATCAAGAAAATACATGGAGAAACATTAAATGCATATTATTAAGTAAAACAAGTTTATCTGAGAAGGCCACATACCCTAGGATTCAAACTAAATGACTTTATGGTGAGACAAAACTATGCAGACAATAGAAAGATTTTGGGGACTGTGAGTGGGATGGGAGGGGGAAAACAGGCAGAACACAAAGGATTTTTAGGGCATTAAAAATACTATGATATGATGATGGTGAATACAATTATTCTACATTTGCTTAAACCCATAGAATGTATCACACTAAGAGAGAACTCTCATGTTTATTGTGGCCTTTATGATTTTGATGTCAATGTAGACTCATCCTATATAAAATATACTATTCCTGTGATCAACATTGATATTTGGGCAGGCTATGCATGTGTAGGAACAAAAGGTATGAGGGAAATCTCTGTATTTTCCTCTCCATTTTGTCATAAATCTAAAACTGCTCTAAAAATATTCAAAAAATGAAAGAAAATAATCATAATCAAAGTTAGGCAATTGGAGGATATACAATTTCTTATATTCAGAGTTGTAGAAATGTATTTTTAGAAAGAAAGGAATTCAACTCAAAATAGGTATACTTGATATGATCTTAAAGATCCTAGGAAGAGCCCTAACTGGTTTGGCTCGTGGATAAAGCATCGATCCATGGACTCAAGGGTTCCAGCTTGGATTCCAGTCAATGGTATGTACCTTGGTTGTGGGCACATATCCAGTGGGGAGTGTGCAAGAGGCAGCTGATCAATGCTTCTCTCTCATTGATGTTTCTAACTCTCTATCACTCTCTTTTCCTCTCTGTAAAAAATCAAAATATATATAAAAAAAAAAAAAAGATCCTAGGAAGAGTCAGCCACAACCTAAAGTACCTCTTGTTTCTTCTTTTATCCCTTTTTTTGGTGAACTAACTCACTTATCTCCCCTATCCCTATTTGTTCCAATCAGTAAAAACCTAGACTGAATTTACATCTTCCTTTTTAGAGAATCAGTGACTAGGTTTCTGAGAAAAGTATAAAGAGAGATTCCTCTGGATAAAATTTTCACAGATGGTTCCACAGCTGGATTGGTGGGAGAGGGAACAGTGATGTGGGAAAGAATGAGTTTCACAGCAAAGGCTATGGGCAGGAAAAGTGCCCTGAAATGTACATAGCAAAAGAATATTTAGAAAGAAATAAAGAATGCTCAATTATATTTAATTAACAAACATTTATCAAATGTATTCTACTCATAAGGCACTGAGGCAAACACTTTGAAATCTTCCCATGGTTTTATATTTTCCTGAACTTGCTCTTCTCTTCCACATTAGTTTAAATTTCTCTTCTATGACATATAAAAGGAAGAAAATAATTCAGTTGAGAAGGGCTTTGGATACCATTAAATAATTTGGGTTTATCCTGCAGGCAAGAGTCAGCCATTGAGGGATTTTGAGCACAGAGAACAGTTGGGCAAATGACTGTTCTAAACAGGTGGTCTTATTGATATACATCCAGAAACTGAAGGTTGCCTAACCAATTGGATCATTATTGCAATTGTAAGTCATGAGGTTTGACTGGAATAATAAAATGGAAAATAAAGGCAGACTTGCTTGGAACTAAGGGGCTAGAATGATTTGTTCTTGGTGTCTGGCTTCAGTCAGGTAGAAAAATATCAGATAGAATCAAGACTGAAGGACCTTAGCAATAGGTCTTCTTCTTTTTTTCTTTTTCTTTTTAAAATATATTTTATTGATATTTTACAGAGAGGAAGAGAGAGGAATAGAGAGTTAGAAACATCAATGAGAGAGAATCATTGATCAGCTGCCTCTTGCACACCCCATACTGGGGATGCGCCCACAACCAAGGTACATGGCCTTGACCGGAATCTAACCTGGGATCTTTTGGTCTGCAGGTTGAAGCTCTATCCATTGAGCCAAACTGGTTTCAACGCAATAGGTCTTCTTTCCAAAGTATTGCCACATTATTTTAAGCTCTCTGCTTATACTTCATTAACTGTTACAAAACATCTAGGCATCTTCTTTTATCTCTAATGTTCACATTGAATATTTCCCTTTGGCTGGACATCTTTCTCAAAGCTTTTTTACTAAATTTGAAAGTACATTTCTCTTTAAGAGATGTACTGCATTCACTGAAGAAATGTTTAAAAAGCATTTAAAATTAAAATATTAAAATTTTTATTTTTCAAGGATCTCTCTGACATTGTAATTGGCCAAGTTCTTTCTATCCTGTTGTCCAGGTATTTTTAAAATTATTTTTATTAACTTCACATAGAAAGGGAGAGGGAGAGAGAGAAACCTGGACATGTGCCCTTGACCTCCCGGTTCACAGGTTGAAGCTCAACCACTGAGTCACACTTGCCAGGTCAGGAGCTTTTAATAAAACAAAATATTTAAACCAGTTGAATCATTCTCCTACAATGTAATTGTGAAAACATCTTCAACCCAAGTTATTCATCTGGTTGGTTTAAAGCACCAAAACTTTTCCCTTTTCTAAAACTGTGAAGCTAAATGAGAAATAAATATTCCCTTTAAGTCAAAAACAGGATGAGAAAGTTTTATTGTGCTGATTCAGAGTAACATAACTTCTAGTCTCCTGAGCTTTGAATAACAACCATTTACCCATAGACCATAAAGCATTGACTGATTTCTTTTCATTAGATGGTTTGACCCTGAAAGTGTTTATTTAAAAAAGGGAGGAACTTTAAAAAAAAAAGGGGGGGGGAGTGGTCGTGGTATTTAATGATTTGTTTGAAGAAGCCAAAAAAAGGAACTATTCATGGGTCAAAGACAGAGAGTTCAAAATTCCTGTGTGGTATAGTGTTAAGAAGGAGGAGGAGGCAACTCATATTTATGTTTGCTACATGCCAATGTTCACTTACTTGGTGGTTCACTTAAGCTATCTCAGAACAACTACAAGATATTTGTTCTCACCACTGACAAGCATGTGAAGATACTTTTTCCTGAGTTAGTGTTAGGGAAAAGAAAAAAATTTACACAGCCCATAAATATTCTATTCCAGTACTTAAATACTTACTTTATTTCTATATCTCCATTAATCATGCATATCCAAAATATATTTCAAAACATAGTTTCCTTATGTTCTTCCTAGAAACTTCATGACTACTAAACATTCTATTTTAATTTTTTTTGTTGTTGAATGAGAAAGCAAGGCATATGATAATTGACAGATACATCTCACACAGTGTCCTGCAGATAGATGCTATGTGGAAAGAGTTTCCATGATCAAATTATTGTTACAAAGGCTTTATTAAACAGGTGAGACTTTGAGCTATTAATGTGCTAACATGCACTATGAATCCGCAAGAAGGGATATGGTGGAGAATTTATATAAGTTATGTCAGAGAAGTCCCTCAGCACCCAAGAAATATCCATTAGTCTACAACACAGAGAATATTCACTTGCCTCAATTTAGTGATGGAATATTGTTTTGTGGACAAATGTACAATAACGTATTCAGCTAATTACTTATTATAGAACATTTAGCTCATTTTCCAGATCTTGTTTTTTTAAAACTTCCTTGATAGACATTTTATATATGTATATACACTTTTTCATTATTTTATTGAAATATAATTGACATATATCACTGTAGAAGTTTAAGGTGTACAGCATAATGATTTCACTTATATTGTGAAATGATTACCACTATAAGTTTAGTTAGCATTCATCATTTCATATAAATACAAAAAGGGAAAAAATTCCCTTGTGATGAGAACTCTTAATATTTACTTTCTTAACCACTGTGTGAGTTAGTCAGCTTGCTGTATACTGCATCCTCAGTACTTAAAAAAGAAAAAATCTTTATTGTTGAAAGTATTACAGATGTCTGCTTTTTCCCCTCATTGGTCCCTTCTATCCTGCCCCCAGCCCCACCAGTTCCAGCCTTCAGCACACTGTGCCCATGGGTTATACATATAAATTCTTTGGTTAATCTCTTCCCACCCACCCACCACTCTCATCTCCCCTCTGAGATTTGACTATTCCATGCTCTGTCTCTGTATCTATTTTGTTCATCAGTTTATTTTGTTATTTACATTCCACATCTGAGTGAGATCATATGATAATTTCTTTCTCTTACTGGCTTATTTTGCTTAGCATAATACATATTTTTAAAAATATATTTTATTGTTTTTGTTTTTGTTTTATAGAGAGGAAGGGAGAGAGACAGAGAGCTAGAAACATCAATAAGAGGGAAACATCGATCAGCTGCCTCCTGCAACAACCCCTACTGCCATGGTCGGCAAACTGTGGCTCGCGAGCCACATGTGGCTTTTTGGCCCTTGAGTGTGGCTCTTCCACAAAATACCATGGGCTGCGCGAGTCTATTTTGGAGAAGTGGAGTTAGAAGAAGTTTAAGTTTAAAAAATTTGGCTCTGAAAAGAAATTTCAATCATTGTACTGTTGATATTTGGCTCTATTGACTAATGAGTTTGCCGACCATTGCACTGGGAATGTGCCAGCAACCAAGGTACATGCCCTTGACTGGAATTGAACCTGGGACCCTTCAGTCTGCAGGCCAACACTCTATAGATTGAGCCAAACCTGTTAGGGTTCTATACATATTGTATGTGAATTGTTTGTGTGTGTATTGCTACGTGTCTTCTCATGATTTTCTATAATTTTCTTAACATAAATTTAAAAGGGGTTTTTAAATTGATGTTAAATTTAAAAGGGGGTTTCTAGGACAAAGGATATGTCTGTTTTAATATTTATTGCAAAACTTTCTTCAAGAAGTACTATTAGAATTTACACTTCTGGTAGGAGGATGTGAACATAGACAACAAAACTTCCTGTTATATTTCCTTGCAGTTTTTTTTTATAACTGTCGGTAATGTTATAATTTGATGGACCAAATATTATATATTTTACCACTTTATACCAAAAATATATTATATATAATTTTATTTATCAACTTAATTATATATCAAAGCATAATTTAATTATATATTAAATACATTATTTAATATATGCCTTATAAAACATGTATAGGTTATCAGGTAATATTAAGAAAGTTAAAACAATATATGAAGTAGTATATATTATATGTATGTATCTCTAACATATTATTTTACATATATATAATATAAGATAGAAATTCTTTTGCAATATATATTAAAACAACATACTTTTTTTGTATCAAAAACCCCTTTTTCAGAATTTATTTTAAGGAAATTACATAAAGGTATGAAAACAATACATACCAACTCACACATATACAAGAGTGGGCAAAAGTAGGTTTACAGTTGTTTGTATAAATACAGGAAAATAATTCTGTGTTCCGAATGCTCATGAGTGCAAACCTACTTTTGACCACTCCTTGTATATTATATGATATAACTTCAGGTATATTAAATATTTTAATTTGTTTTATATAAAATAGGTTATAAATATATATGTATTATATGAAAGACATTAATATCCTATCTAATAAAAGAGAAACATGCAAATTTACTGTACCTCCACTATGCCCACAAGCCATGCCCATGCCCACAAGCCAATCAGGAATAAGTATGTAAATTAACCCAACCAAGAAGGCAGTTAATTTGCATATCCAGATGCAGAGCAAAGGCTGAAGACAGAGTAGAAGAAAGCCAATCAGTGCAGAAGGAAGTGAAGCTGCCAAGAAGCAAGCTGGGCTGTGGAGAAGGGAGAGAAGCAGTCAGGGAGGCAGAGATGGTCACAGAAAGCCCTATTCTTGCAGGAATCTTTCTGCAATGGGCCTCTAGTATAATATAAACATTATAAATATATAAATATAACATATTATAAATATTTAATGTAATATAATATAATAGTGTCTAAAATTGACTGTAAACTTGCCAATTTTCATATGCCTTGATTTCTCTTTTAAGAAAATATTTTTAAAAGATAATGATTAGTAGTTATGAAGTTTCTAGGAAGTACATACAGAGTCTCACACAGGACATTATAAACTGTTCATGAAAAAAATAGAGTTATGTCTAATAAGTCTAATAATTATACTAATTTTACTGTTAAACATTTGATAATCAGCAAAGCTTTCTAGTTAATGCTCCGACAATAACTAGAACAAATGAAACTTGAATACCTGTGATGGGCTCTAATTTTTTTTTTTTCCATTTTATAGACCTCCTAGATATTTTTCATTGCCTACTCCTCATTTCAGTTTTTACTTTGTTCAATCATTTATTTCTCTTTGTCAAACTTTATTTTTTAAATATATTTTAATTGTTATCAGAGAAGAAGGGAGAGGGAGAGAAAGACCGAAACATCAATGATGAGGGAGAATCATTGATTGTTAGGCTGCCTCTTGCACGTACCCCACTGGGGATCAAGCCAGCAATCTGGGCATGTGCACTGACTACAACGTGACCTCCTAGTTCATAGGCAGACACTCAACCTCTGAGCCATGTCAGCTCGGCTCTTTGTCATATTTTAATGTTATCAGTTGTGGAATCGAGTGGAAGGTGTCATTACTGAGAGTCCTAAGTCAAGCTTTAAGGAAAAAATGTTGGAAAAAATCATAGCTCCTTCCAGAAAAGCAATAAACTGTTATTTAGAATATTTTCTAGCAAATATCAAAGTCCTCAATTTTGGTATTTTGATATTTTTAGCCAAGGCTTAAGAAGTTTGAGCATTAAATTTTATTAAAATACATTTAAAAAAATATATTTTTATTGATTTCAGAGAGGAAAGGAGAGATAGAAACATCAATGATGAGAGACAATCATTGCTAGGCTGCTCCCTGCAGGCCCATTACTAGGGATTGAGCCTGCAACCTGGGCATGTGGCCTTGGGAATTGAACATGGGACCCTTCAGTCCACAGGCTTATGCTCTATTCACTGAGCCAAACCAGTTAGGGCTAAAAGTACATTTGTTTCAGTTTTGCAGTTGAGCATCTTGAGATCCAACTCTATGGATTGGCTGTGTTCCTTTATTCCCCCTTCCTTCATTTATTTCTTTTCATATCCAATATTTATGCAATGCCTTATGTAAACTTACTTTCTCTGCCTGAGCCTTTCCATTTGGAAATGTAGGGCCTAGCACATCATATTTTATACATTATTCATGTGAGAAATTTCCTAATTGCATGAACTATGTTCAACGTTTTATTAAGAATAAGTTCAGTAGGACTGAGAGGGATGGTAAATTTGGAACAGGAAACAGTGATTTACCAAAATGAAAAGAAGATTGATAAACTGAATCAGGGATAGTGTGTGAGCCCAGTACAGGAAATTTACTTGCAGAACTCTGATATTGAGGCTCAGAGTCTCAGGTCTGGAATATAATCAAAGGTAGTAGCATCCTGTTAAAGAGTTCATGACAATAGAAGCCAAACAGTTTGAACTTGACATTTTCTAGAAAGCTATGGGGGAGAAACATGCAGGTAAAGGAAAGTGGGAAGAAACAGGAAGGATTCATTTATGTAGGCTTTATTTTGGACAATATCTAGATCTTAGAAGAAGGTCCAGCTGCTAGTTAGCACTATAGATCAGTGATACGGAAGAACAAAACCAATTTGTAACAAAAGAGTAGTTAGTGCATCACTTTTGGCTAAATGAGCAATAAGAGAGCTTTTCAATAATCTTTGACCTCCTTATTATTGTGGTCTAATTGGTACTTAACATCAAGAGTGCAGCAGACTCAGATGGATCCCGGAATACAGAACAAAGGAGTTCACTCATTTCTTCCCGCTTCTACTTGTGGTTTCAATCAAGCACTTAAGACAAAGGAAAGCCCTTAGGTATTTTAAAATCCCACTGAATACTTCATATTTTAAAAGCAGACATTTTCTCTTATCAGAAAGCTCTGAAATACAATGTAGTCAGAAGCTATGTGGGGGGGAAAAGAAAGATGATAGTTTAAAAAACATAATACAAATAGAACTAATTCAGGGGAATCTTTCTCTAAATATTTATTTAGTTATTTGTTTATTTTTTTACTCTTTTTATGGATATTTATTTATTTATTTATTTATTTTTGTTCGTTTTAAGAATTGAGACCAGGTTGGGAATTGGAAATCGCCTAGGATATGTATGTTGTAGATCCTATAATAGTTTAGCTTCATAAGTCACCACACACCCAGAGAACTGTGTTCTAAGTGGATAAAAATAATAATCACTTTGAAATAATATATTTTTAATTTTAGAAATCCATGTTTAAACTACACTATTAATAACACAAGGTTCTCATCATTCCAGAATATTTTAGTCCCCTTTACTGATTTACTCAACTCTGTCTACATTTCTGGGTTTGTGTTAGTGATATGTAACTATCTTTAGTTTTTTTTAATTTCCATTTTATTACACAGAGAGATACTGGATACAAGATAGTAAGACTGCTTCTTAACAAATGTTGTATTGGCATAGACAACTCATCTACATAATACCATCCAATATTTTCCAACTCATTTACTGTATTTATGTAACAGTAGAAGAAAAATGTTAAAAATTTATAATTAGGACAAAGGGAAATAAGGAGAAAATAAGCAATTGGGACTGCATCAAAATAACAAGCTTCTGTTCAGCAAAAGAAATAATCAACCATATAAAAAGAGAGCCCACTGCATGGGAGAACATATTTCCATGATATATCCAATAAGGGTTTAACCTCCAAAATACATTAGGAAGTCATACAACTTAATAAAAGGAAGACACACAATCCAATTTTAAAAAATGGGCAAATAACCTAAATAGACACTTCTCCAAAGGGGACATACACATGTCCAAGAGACATATGAAAAAAGAAATGCTCAAAGTCACTGATTATCAGAGAGATGCAAGTTAAAATGACAATGAGGTATCACCTCACACCTGTCAGAATGTCTATCATCAACAAATCAACAAATGACAAGTATGAGTGAGGATGTGGAGAAAAAGGATCCCTGGTACACGGCTGGTGGGAATGCAGACTGGTTCAGCCTGGTACACGGCTGGTGGGAATGCAGACTGGTTCAGCCTCTATGGAAGACAGTATGGAGTTTCCTTAAAATATTAAAAATTGAATTTCCATTTGACCCAGTGATCCCACTTCCAGGAATAAATCCTCAGAAACCAGAAAAAACAATCAGAAAGAATATATGCACCCCTATGTTCAGAGCAGCACAATTTATAATAGTGAAGATCTGGAAACAGCCCACAGAAAATGAGTGGACAAAAAAGCTGTGGTACATTTACACAATGGAATACTACACTGCTGTAAAGAAGAAGAAACTCTTACCATTTACAACAGCAAGATGGACCTGGAGAGTATTATGCCAAATTTAATAAGCCAGTCAGAGAAAGATAAGTGTCACATGATTTGCTCATATTTGGGATCTAATGAACAAAATAAATTGATGAATAAAATAGATCCAGAGACATAGAAGCATGAAATAAACTGACATGGAGGTAGGGTTGGGGGTAAAAGGGGGAGATTAACCAGAGAATTTATATGCATACTAGAGGCCTGGAGCATGAAATTTGTGCATAGAGGGGAGTTTCCCTCAACTCAGCCTGCACCCTCTCCAATTGGGGACCCCTTACACAATGTCCTACTGCCTAAACCGGGATCAGGCCTAAACCAGCAGTCAGATATCCCTCTTACAATCTGGGACCACTAGCTCCTAACTACTCACCAGCGTGCTAGCCTGATCCCCCCCTAACTGCCCGCTCCTACAGGCCTGATTGTCCCCAACTGCCCGCCTATGTTGGCCAATTTGGTTCTGATTGGTTGATTCCTATGTCAGTCAGCTACTCCAGGCCTATTTCTGTGCCTGATTAAAGAGGAGTGGCTTAATAGCAGCCCCTATGAGTCTGGGAGAGAAAGAAAAGTCTGGTTGCTGGTGAAGAACAGAAAGAAAGAGGGAGGGAAAGAGAGAGGTAAGTACAATGATCAACAGCTTCCACTGAGGCCGCAGACAAGATCCTGACTCACTTTCTGGGTCTCAGCCACCAGGGGAGTCAGTGCTGGGTTTCCAGGCTGCATCTAGGCAATGCAGCACAGACATCTGGATTGCTAGCATTTGGTCATGAACAGTCCTTACAATCCTCGGCTTTTATTATTAAGATATGCATAGCCCATAGATGTCCAAGAGACATATGGAAAAAAAATGCTCAAAGTCACTGATCATCAGAGAGATGCAAGTCTCAGTCAATAGTGTGGTGAGAGCCTGGGAAGGGCAGGAACGGGGTGGAAGTCAATGGAGAAAAAATGGGGGACATCTGTAATACTTTCAACAATAAAGATATTAAAAAAAAAAAAAAAAAAAAAAAAAGCTTGTAACTTCCAAAATATAAGTACATTCCCAAAATTTTAAAATTGGGGGAGATAAAATGGATCTCACAGGCCATTGAAAATATGGCATATCTGTCCATCAGAATTATGAGGTTAGCTTCTGCTCTTAACTTTCTTCTATAAAGTGAAAGTGGTAAGTGAAATTTTGGTGAAATGTCACAGGGCTATTAGCAGGGCTATGGGAAATTCTAGGAAGAGTTGTGACCCAATCTTTAGTCTTTAACATTAAAGGAGACTGATGCCATTGAAAGATGTAGAGGAGCTATGTTTAAGTATATTCAAAGAACTAATTAAACTACTTACAACTTTTTTATTCCTTACCTCTCACTCTTTTTTTTTAAACTTTATTTTCCCTTATGGCCATGCTTGAGATTCTGATGGATCTGGGTTTCCTGCTACCAACATAAGAAGAGAAGAGAGAAATCTTAACATTAAAGTATCAGTGACCTGAAGTGTTTGTCAGCGAAGGACATTTTCATTTGAAGGAGTATAGCTACAGAGGGCACTTCTCTACCCCACAAAATTATTCTCGCATGGTAGAACTTTTGCACCAGGTGAAAAAGACACATATCAACAGAGAGCTTTCTCGACTCCACTTAAATAATACTCTGTCGTATTGATTATTATGTCTGGCACTGTTATGTACTAATGTAGAGCCTTATTACGCCTTATTAAGAATACATACATTTGTGTTTCAGAAACAGATTTGGCATATCGTAGATAGAAAATAAACTGATCCAATACATGTATTAAAAAATGGAAAATCGTTGAAAGCACAATCTGATGAGCTCTGTAAAATAATCTATCTTTTCTGAAATTTTAACTTCTGGTTTCAGGAGTTTTTGTGAATCACTGAACTTTTAAATTAGAAGTCAAGCTGTAACTTTTAGAGGCCCCTGAGGGTTAATATGATAGTAAGCATTTGTGTTTGCATTGCTGCCATTTATCAAATCAATAATGTAATCTTGGCAAATGGGATTTACCTCTGTGTAATTGAATCCCCCAGGGCTATTAGTCTTCATTATTGGCCAAAATAATTGCTAAAGGAAGATGAGCTATCTAGGACCTGTTGTGCCATTGAACTTTTAAGTGTTCTAAATATACCAATCTGCCCCTCCCTGCTTCTCACTTACTGCCCTCAAGAGGAATTTTAGGACTGCATGTTGCCCAAAGTGGAATATTTAATAGTCTGCCCACCAGGCATAAGAAAAATAATATTTCAAATAAATAACTCTATCAAGAAGAAAGATCAGTAAGATGATATATTGAATGTGGAGTTCTGCCTGCAGTAGAAGTAGCAAAACGTATTATTTTTGCATTCTTAGTGTTGTCTAAAAAATGAAGTAGGTTGGTCAAAACATCATGTTTAATGAAATGGGTGGTATTACAGACATTTGTGCCTTTGACTCTACTTCTCAATACTTAGAATTTTATAATATTTAGTGACAATATAGAATGAGTAACCCCTAACTTCTTGTTGCCTATACATGCTCTCCAAATGAAAGTTACAGAGAAGGAATTACATTAGGTAGAATATATATATATATATATATATATATATATATATATATATATATATAATTATAATTAATTTTAGACTATAATAAAGAATGGATATATATAAATATATATATATATATATATATATATATATATATATATATATATATATACACACACACACACACACACACACACATACCGTATTTCCTGGAAAATAAAACATCCTTCAAAAATAAGACCTACTTACAGGTTTCCTTCTGAGTGAAATATAAGGCATCCCCCTGAAATTAAGGCCCCCTCAGGCTCCATTCCCTCCACTGCTTACGAAAGTGCACGTGTTTCCTATATTTTGGCAATTCGTCTGGATGGCACTAAAATCCCACCTTTAATCATTTCTAAGGGCAAGAAGGAAAAGATTAAATATGTTTTGGGCATTTTTATTCTTGAAACTGAAAAAGCCTGGGCCACACAAGCAGTTATAAGGAAGTGGGTCGATTTAATGCTGCCTCTTGTTATGCGAGGGAGCCAAAGAGGTCTGCTAGTCTGGGATGCAGCCAGCACTCACTGCGCTAAAGACATGATGATATTTCTTCACGAAAGAAAAATAGATCAGATAATGATTCCCGCAGGAATGACGGCCTATCTCCAGACCCTTGATATTGCAATAAACAAGCCATTCAAAAACAATTTGCGCATGGAAATTAATGACTACATTGAAAATAGAATGGAGAGAAATCAGCATGGAAACTTTGTGAAACCTAAACTGCAAGAAGTTGTGACTTGGGTGAAGAACTCATGGGAGAAAATCACTGACAGTTGCATTGCAAATGCACTGCGAGCAGGCTACCTTGACAAGAAATACTCATTTAAAGACAGTACTATTGCTAAACATGAGAGATTTGGTCCACTGATTCTGAAAGAAATGGAGTCACAAGAAATTCACCAGGAAATGCAGGAATTGGATTGTTAGGATGATGTCCCAGAAGATGATGACATGATTGACATTGAATAAATGAGTAAAATCTTGATACTGTAGGATTCACAGTTTGTCTGGTTTGTGTTGACAACTACTGTACTACCGCACCGTATACAGGTAATAAATTTCCTTTATTTCCATTTAACAATAAATGTGTACCATATTCACCTTCTTTTTAACATTAGAAATTCCAGTATAAAAATAGAGGTCAAGTAGATGTTAAAGTAACTAAAAATATGTATTAATTACTATATTTTTATACCTTTACTCATAATATATATAGTTCATTTTCTGGACCAATTAAGTTATTACAAAAATTATTGTATATTTGTTATGAGAAAATGCAATTAAATTATATTATGTTTAATGTAATTTGTGTATTGACTATGTAGTAAAAATATACAATCAATACACAATAAATAATACATTTATTATTCTATGTTATACTATTTCTTATTAGGTATAGGGGTAAGCAGTCTGTATTTTGGCTGATATCAACAAATTTTTTATTTTTATTTTCTTTATTAGGTAGTCCAAGTAAGCGAACATGCATAAATAAACAATTAGCATATTGCTTTGCTGTTTTTCAATACAACATACACTCTTTTTTATCTTTCTAGCTTATATAACTACTAGAGGACTGGTGTGCAAAATTCATGCACAGGTAGGGTCTCTAGGCCAAGCCAGCAATCAGGGCCACTATGTGGGGTGACCAGCAGGAGATCAGGGGCCCCCGCTGGCACCCACCTTGGACAGCCTGGGGCCTGAGGGCAGCTCTTGTGTTGAGCATCTGCCCCTTGCTGATCAGTGCACATCATAGCACCCAGTCGTTCATCAGGCTGATTTGCAGATTAGGCTTTAATATAGCACTAGAGGCCCAGTGCGAGAAATTCATGCATTGGGCGGGGGGGGGGGGCGGGGGCGGGGGGCATATGGGGGGGTGGATTGTCTCTTAGCCCAGCTTGCACCTTATCCAATCTGGGAACCCTCAAGAGATGTCTGAATGCTGGCAGTCAGACATCCCTCTTATAATCCAGGACTGCTGGCTCCCAACTGCTTGCCTGCTTGCCTGCCTGCCTGATTGCTCTTAACCACTTCTGCCTTCCAGTCTGATCACCCCCTAACCACTCCCCTGAAAGCCTTATCAATGCCTAACTGTTACCCTGCCAGCCTGCTTGCCCCTAACTGCCCTCCCTTTCCAGTCTGGTAGCCCCTACTACCCTCCCCTGCTGGACTGGTTGTCCCTAACTGTCCTCCCCCACTGGCCCGGTCACCCCTAACTTTCCTCCCTTGCAAGTCTGGTTGCCCATAACTGCTCTTCCCTACCAGCCCCATTGCTGCTAAGTATCCTATCCTGCAGGCCTGGTCCCTCCCAATTGACCTTCCCTGAAGGCTTGGTTGCTCCTAACTGTCCTCCCCCACTAGCCCAGTCATGGCTAACTGCCCTCCTTTTCCAGCCCAGTTGCCCCTAAATGCCCCCCTTGCCAGCCTGGTTGCCCTTAACTGCCCTCACCTGGAGGCCTGGTCACATCATACTACCCTCCCCAGACCTAGTTTCCCCAAACTTTCCTCGTCTGCTGGACTGGGTCCCCCAACTTGTCCTTCCCTACAAGCCTGGTTCCCCCCAACTGCCCTCTCCTGAAGGCCTGGTACCCCGCAACTGCCCTCCCTGGCAGGCCTGGTCCCCCCAATTGCCTTCCTCTGTAGGCCTGGGTCCCCCCACAACTGTCCTCTCTTGCAGGCCTGGTCTTCCTCCAACCTTCCTCTTCTGCTGGTCCAGTCACCGCTAACTGCCCTCCCATGAAAGTCTGATCACCCACAACTGCCCTTCCTTTCAAGCCTGGTCCTTTCCATCTGCCTTCCCCTGACAGTCATCTAGTTTCCACATGGGGTGGCCATCTTGTGTGTTTGAGTGAGGGTCAATTTGCATATTACCTCTTTAATATATAGGACTAGAGACCTAATGCACAAATTCATGCCCTGGTGGGACTCAGCCAGCCCACCCCAATCAGGGCAAATTGGGCCAGGCTAACTGGAAAGGAGGCCACAGGAGGTTGGCCAGCTGGCCCTACCCCCAATCAGGTGAGATGGCTGATCAGGGTTGGGGTTGGCTGGGGTGAGGAGCCGTGGGCACTTGGAGGGCTGATCCTTCCGCTGATTCAGGGTGAGGGGTGCCAATCGAGGGTGTGGCCAGCCAGGAAGGAGGGGCCACTGGCATTTGTTCGGCTGGCCCTACCCTTGATTGAGTGACCAATCAGGGGCAAGGCAAGCCAGGGGGAGGGACCATGGGTGGCTGGCCAACTGGACCCAGCTCCTGGTCGAACTCCCAGTCAAATTTCCAGTCAAGGGGACAATTTGTATATTAGTCTTTTATTATATAGAATTGTCTTTTTGATTATTGTTTTTTAAATTTAAATTCTTCATTGTTTAAAGTATTACATAAGTTTCTTTTTCCCCCATCGACCTCTCCCAGGCTTCCTTAACACCCTAGCACATACCCTCTCTCTCCCCCATTTGTGTCTATTGGTTATGGTCACATGCACGAATACAAGTCTTTGGTTAATCTCTTACCCCTTCATGCTCTGCCTTCCCTCACAGGTTGGACAGTATGTTTGGTGTTTCTATAACTCTGGTTCTGGTTCTATTTTGTTCATTAGTTTATGTTGTTCATTATATTCCACAAATGAGTGAGATCATGTGATATTTGTCTTTCTCAAACTGACTTATTTTACTTAGCATAATACTCTCCAAGTTAATCCTTGCTGTTGCAAATGGTGAGAGTTTCTTCTTCTTTTTTATAGCAGCATAGTATTCCATTGTGTAGATGTACCACCTTTTTTTACTCCACTCATCTGCTAATGGACACTTAGGCTGTTTCCAAATCTTAGGTATTGAAAATTGTGCTGCTATGAACACAGGAGTGCATATATACTTTTTGATTGGTGTTTCTGATTTCTTAGGATATATTCCTAGAAGTGAGATTTCTGGGTCAAACAGAAGTTCCATTTTTAATTTTTTTGAGGAAATGCCATACTGTTTTCCACAATGGCTGCACCAGTCTACATTCCCACCAGCACTCTTTATAAACCCAAGAACAATTGGCATGCTAAGACAGAAAAAGACTATCTTTTTTTTTTTTTAATTTCAGAGAATTTTGTAAAACAAAAATTTCACAGGCCAAATTGCTCTATAAGAAAATGTTTTATCTGCAGAAGTATAAACAATAATTTGGGCCTCTAGAATACAATTTAAATGAGTATTCATATGTGCTGAAGGTACTTATATTTGAATAATTATTTTATGGACTAAAAGGCCTGGTGCACAAAATTGTGCACTGGTGTGGTCTGGCCAGAAGGCCCCAATTGGGGCCAATTGATTCAGGCTGGTTTGGGGGAAGGGCTGCATTAGGTTAGCTGGCCAGCCTCACTCCCAAGCTGGGTGGGGGGCCTTTTGGGGGTAGGTTGGGGTGAGGTCACCGGCAGTTGGCCAGCCCTGTCCCCAATTAGTGTTTGGGGGGACTGAATGGGAGCAGGGCTGACCATGGGAAGGGGCAATGGGCAGTTGGCCAGCTGGCCCCACCTCTGGTTGAACTTCTGGTTGAACTCCTGGTTGAGGGGACAATTTGCATGTTAACCTTTAATTATAGAGGATAATTCTCTTATTTATAATTGTATGCTTTCTATAAATTTTATATTAAACATAGATTCATGTTTTATTCAAAGTTTAATTGAATTTATGTAAGTAAATTTGAATTTATATACAAATGCTTTCTTTGTGGTAAGTGCTTATGTGCCAGTTACTTTGACATAAATAATTTGAGATAAAAATTGTTAATAAAATTATATATATTTTGACAAAAATAATAAAATGTACATCTAAAGGTGCATTTCTTCAAATTTCTTAATTTTTATATAAATAGTAACTAATCATATTATTTTCTTAACTCTAAACATGTGTTCTAGTCACTGTGAGAAATTAAAATGCAAATAAAAATATAAATTATATTTCTTTTTATTACTTTTAAAAAAACAACTGTTTGTTATTCATTTAAATTTTTAAAATTCAACTAATTTATGGAATAAAGAAAAAGAATTTATAATATTAGGGCAAATCTATATCTTATTTAGGGGAACAATTGATTAAGGAAAGATTAAAATCACAAATAATACATTTTGTGCAGCAGTGTGTTATATGGGTGAAATCTTACTGCAAAGATTAAATTCTGGCTTTGCCATTTAGTGGCTCTGGGTCCTTGACCTCTAATGAATTACTATCATTATCTCTCAAATGGGAATGATGAGCTTAATAGTACTTATCATGAGGCGGTTTTAAGTCTTATGAGTTTATATTTCAAAAATGATTAGAATAGTTATTGGCAAAATACATGCTTGCATTATTATATGTTTGTTTTGGTGGTGATGGTAACATATGAAGTACTAAGAAGCAAGCTTGAATTGAGTGAGATTCTGGAAGCTTCCTGAACTCACTCTCTAACACTGTTGCCGCAGCAGTTAACTATGTTTAGGAAGAGTCTGGAATAGGATTTAGCAGAGAATGTCCTTTTAAGACAAACTATAAATACCTTTTTTTTTTAAAGTAGATTTTTGAAACAACAAAAACTATATTGAAGATGTTGATATGGAAGATAGCATTTGAGTTTCATTGAGTTTCAAATAAATTTGTTATTCCTGATTTGATGACAGCAGATGTTGAAACATTAAGAAACTCCCTTGAGAGTCAGTTTATTACTTAAACACAAAGTAAATTATCAAGCAAACTCAAGTTTTACTGTAATGATTTTATAAATAAATATCTCTAAATATAGATGGCGAATTTTATAGTAGGTCACTTTGGAAAATATACTCTGCAATGAAGAATAATTATCTTTGTTTAGATTGTTTTTAAATTTTAGCAATTCCTAAAAAAACTGCATCAATAAATTAGAATGAGTAGAAGCAGAAAAATGGAAAAATAAAAAATACTTTTATAACATGTAAAAGAGATGTGCTTTGCAAAAATCTTAAAAAATAAAGGATCTAGGGTTTTGTAACTCCCACACCCACAGAAACTCTGAGTGACTAAATCTGGGGTGGGGCCAGGGCTGCTTCTGTATCAACAAGCACCTGATACTCTGCATCTGTAGGTGTTGGGCCCAGACTTTGAGAAACACTTTTCAAGTAACTGGGTGCTTCTGGGTTCTCACAGTCAGAAGCTTTGGCTGGAGTCAGCTAGGTCAATAATTAAGTAAAGAAAAGCAGGAAAAGAACCAAAAGGATGAACACCAAATATAGAAACTATTAACTTGAATCGGGTATTTTGCAAATCTTCTTGCAGATAATTATTTACATTTAATATCTGAGATGGACCAGAAAGGCACAGAAACAGCACCCACACTGAAAATTGCTCAAATATTTAATAAAAAAGATTCATAAGATCTCTAAACACCGTGGTTTAGAGATCTTATGAAAACCATGATGTCTTTGGAAATTCTGAAGAAATATGGGAATTATCTAATAATATGTTTTTATTTGAATAATATTTGAAAACAATAAAATATAATATGTATGAAAGTACATGTAAAAATGTAAAAATTGTTGAAATGGTGTTATGAGTAATATTTTATTTTTTAGAAAATTATTTTTAATAATACATAATTACACATCATTCACCACTATTGCCATTTGTTTACAAACATAATGAATTTTTATTATTTGTATACATAGTTTGAAATATTAAGTACTTTTGGAAATCCATAATTGTTAAGTATTCCTGAATGGATGCTTCTTTAAATAATTATGCAGAAATAAAATATGAATTAGAGAATGTGATGATTATTACTATACATAGAATTGCCATATATATATGTGTGTATCCACACACACACATAATTACAGAATTTTATGTCTATGTATGCTATATGTTTCTAGTAAATGATATAAAATGCTGAATATAGAAGTTTTGTTGTATTCCTTTGAACATATGTTAGATTAATGACTTACAAAGTAGAATAAAAAGGTAAATTTTATGATGCCGTCTTCTTCAAGGTATATTTCTAAGTTGTAGATAAAAACACTTGAAGAATGTAGTATTTTCCGGCATATAAGACGACTTTTGAAACGAAAAAAAGTCAACCGAAAATCGGGGACAAAAGACCAAAATTGCACAAAAATTACCTGCGGATCTTGACTGCAAAGTAAGTCTTTTCTTTGAAGTGGGGGGGTAGTCTTATATAGTGAATATAGGCCTAAATCTATGTTTTAACTGTAAAATTAGGGAGTCATCATATACGCCAGAAAATACGGTAGGAATATCATATTTTTAAAGAGTCCATTCAACAAACTTTCTCTTTTAAATATGTGACTTCATAGTGTCATATTTCTGCCTCTTTTAAAGTTACTTTTTTCCCCTAGGGGTGTGCAGACCACATTTTGAAATGTATGGACATGGGGATTGACCTGAGTCTTAATGAGCTATGCCTTCTTTATGCCTTAGTTTCAGTAAAGAACAGTAATTACAGAATAAAATGAGCCCTTCATGATCATGAAACATTGCTATATTGATCTTCTAAGCCCATTAAATATGGAAGTTTAAATCCATGTACCCAAGCAACATATTAGAAATCCTGGTAATTTAGAAAGATTATAAATCTGAATGTGGAAGACATGAAGGAAGGAGTCATTGATCTTGGTAATGTTCCTAGGGAGGCAGCCATAAGATGTTCCAGTGCCAGACAATCACAATTACATCTTCATTCTTCATTTCTGGAGAAAGCAGCAGCGAGATGGATAGCCCTGTATTCTACCATCAAGATTGAAGTTCTTTTTTTTTTTTAAGTAGGGAAGAATAAATCAGTACCACTCTGTCATTGCATTTTGTATGCTTTGGAATGCAATATTTTAGCTGTGGTAGGCAGAAATGTTTTTAATGTCCCTCCAAAGATGTCCAGTTCTAATTCTAGAACCTGAGAAATGATACCATACTCATGACTCTTGTGGTTACGTAGCACAACTGATCTTCAAGTAGGAAGATCGTCCTGGATTATCTTTATGGGCCCTGTGTAATCACCTGAGCCCTGGGAACCATTGATTTTTCTTTGGCTGGGAGCAGATGAAAATGCAGAGAGATAGTCTGAGGACTCAACACATCCTTGCTTGCTGAAAGAGTCGCATGAGAAGAAGTGCCGTCAGCCAATAAGGAGCAGAGAGACCCCTGACGACCAGCAATGAAAAGAGATCTCAGTCCTACCTAGCAAGGAGCTTAAATCAAATCTTAAATGGACTGAAAGCAGATTCTTTCTAGAACTCTGATTTTGCCCTTGAACACAAAATTCACCTGAACTCCCTTAAAATGGCCTATAAAACTGGGAGGTAATGAATGAATTGTTTTAAGCTGTTGGTGGTAATTTTCAACACAAATAAAATCTAAAATATAGCTTGAAGAACTTGAAAGATTTATTCTCACTGTGATTAATTTTAATAATATATATATTATTAAATATATATTAAAGGCAAGAGAGTAGTAAAAGTGGGAATTAGTGTTGTCCAAGTAAATTGAGGTTTCATATTTATAACTGAGTCTACCAAACTCAACCTCCTCCTTTTAATTCTTTTCTCCCTGGCCTGTATCCATAGTTCACCTACATGCTCTGCTACTGTCTTCTAGATGTGGATATAGCATATTCTGCTACCATTAATGGGACATTGATTTTTGAACAAGTTATTAAAAATGCTTTAAGAAAATTAGTTGTTGCATAGTCATCTCAATTTTACAGTTTAGGATTTGCTTTTCTTTTTTAAAGTGATGTATGTGATACTTTTAATATGTGTATATGTGGCATGTGATAAAAGAGATAGATAGCTTAGCTCGATATTGAGCCTTAAACCAGAAATCTGCATCACTCAGCTCAGGGCTTTTCCATTTTACTCTTTTGTGTTCACTTACTTATATACCCCTTCTATCACCATGGGGGCGGGGGGGGGGGGAAAGCAAGAGAGGACGGTGCAAAATAGATGTTAATAAATATTAATTTTTATTTGTTTTCTTTGGGTTTTCCATAACATCTATATTACACTTCATATATAACTGATGCAATTTACCTATTTGGTTTATAAATTCAAATTGTCCTCATTTAGGTTTTCATTGGTTTGGTTTCAACATAATTTCAAAAAAAGGGATAGAGTGCTTGCAGATAAAGAAATCATAACCAATCAGATGATTATGACTTAAATTCAGAGCATGTAACATGGGCAGCCTTTGACCTAACCATTTTGTATGTGCTAGAAAAGGCCGTGTTCGCTTTTCCATCCAAATGGCCTACAAAGTAAGCGGTTGTATCCTAGTCCTTGCTGCTTCTCTTCCCTCTGCAACTGTTTGCAGCTCCACATCCCTCTGCTGTAGTGTTTCTTTCAGACTCATTAGCATCTGTGCCTCCGGCACATAATTGCTGTTATTAATTACTGCAGCTATTGCTGCTGTTTCAGTCCCTACTAAAGCAACACAGATGGTGGCATTGACTTATCTGTGACCTCAGATGCCTCCAGACACTATTGCTCCTGAATGCAGTGCTTTGTTATCTTCTCCTGTTGAACTCTGGATGGCACCTTTTTCTCAAGGGGTGTTGGATCTTTGCAGGTGGGATTGGAAGAGGGGTGGGTGGGAATGCTGAATCTGAGTGGAATTAAATGCATCTCTTTTCTGAATCCAGAACAACAGCCACCTTTGACCCAAGGCCCTCCCTTTTCAACTTTGGCTTACCCTGCCAGACATGATTTTCACTTTTTAGGGGATTTCTTTCAAGCACACTTTATGATTTTTTTTTTTCTTTAACAACCAGTGTTTCCAATGAATATGCAAATATAATGGTACACCTTGGCTGGGGACTAAATCCCAATTATAGCAATGATATTTCAGGGGATATGATTAAAAATGTATGCATTTAGATATATGATATTGTACATTTTAAAGTAGGTAAGGATATTTTTCTGCTTAAAATAGAAAAATATCAATGGATGGTAACTTCTTAATTAAGATACTGATAGATACATTTAAAAGTTCATAAAATCTTCTAAAATAGTTTTCTAGGTTAATTAGTACATGTACTCTCCTTTAAATAAAACTTTTAATGATTAAACCTCTGTCAGTATATTTTTAAAACATATATTTTATTGATTTCAGAAAGGAAAGGAGAGAGAGAGAGAAACATCAATGATTGGCTGCCTCTTGCACACCCCACACTGGAGATTGAACCTGCAACCCAGAAATATGCCCTGACTGGGATTCAAACCGTGACTCCTTGGTTCATAGGTCAATGCTCAACCACTGAGCAGGGTAGGCCTCTGTCAGTATTTTAACAAGTAAGAATTTGCTTTCAGAGCAAATTGATATATTAAAATGTAAGTTCTCCTCAGTACCAGCTTTGAATTTCTTGAATGGTATCTTATGTGAAAAGTTATGTTTTCTCTGTTATTCATTCTGGTTTTATTTGTTTGTTTGTGTTGTTGTGTTTTTTTGTTTTTTTTTTAACAGAGACCTAGAAATATATTTCACTCTGCTTTCTCATTCCTCATCACATTAGCATGTGATATTTTACTGTGGAATGTTTTTCTGTGAGTGTATTTTTGTTTGTTTTGTTTTGCTAAATACCGTTCTAATGCATCCCCACCTGCAATAAATTATCATGGCACTCTACCTTAGAATACACCACATTCCAATTAAAACATAAATCTCTGTTTATTTGGCCACCCAAGAATATTTAATAATTTTGATTTTTTAATTTATTCTGTCAAGAAACATTTTCATCTAGAGAAGGCTTGCATTATAAAGAAACTTTTCCCCCCAACCAAATATGAGGGAATGTCCTTAAATTATTGATCTCTTATAATTTATTTGAATAAAAAGATTTAGACATTTAAACAGATAAAATTTACAGACTACCTTTTTATTCAGCGTATTAAAAGCTATGCAGTGAAAATGATGATTTCTATTTTTTCTATTTTCTGGCCAGTTTCCAAAGTTGGCTCTTTTTTCTTTATCACATGTATTCATATCTATAGCCTGATCAATATTAATAACAGTCGCAGGTCTATGATGTGACTATTTTCTTCCTCATGGCATGTGCACTGAACACTAATATGCATGAATCAGTGCCCAATATATGTGTGCGATAAAATGGAATTGAATTCATTCACAGAAATCAACAAAAATGCATTGTCCAATTTTGAAGTCAATCAATTCCTGGGTCATGAGGACACAACCTTCCTCCAAAACTTTGCATAAAATGATCTTTAATCATATAACTTTTAACATTTGTTCTCAATTTCCTTTTCCTTTAATTGAAGCAGACACAAAAGCTGCTGTGATATTCTGGTGAGTGGGAGAGACAGTAGCTGTCATTGTCCCTACATGAGTTGGCTATGAAAAAGGGCAACTCCTATGACCTTAATGTTTCATTTTGAATTGTGGGCCCTGAGACACAACTTATTCTATAATAAAATGAAATGTCGATGCATTTTAAGCATATTATATACACTTCTAGCTTGTTTTAGGATTAATGAAGCGAAATCCTCTATGGATTTGATGATTTTTTTTGTTTTATTGTTAACAGTCCTCTATCACCCTATTTCATAAGTGAGAAAATGTTTGGAAGAGATATTTGGTGCATTTACAGCACAATATATAACCCCTGAAATTTTAGTCTATCACTTGGTCTTGGACTTTTAAAGTTAATAGAACAGGCTAAAGTGACAAATTCATACCACTGACTACCAACTCTATACAACTAGGGCTGGAAATGAATGCATTTAAAAATAATAAAGGATTGAGTAGTACTGTTTCTGCCTTCATTTCCTCTATTGAAAGTGTTCATTGGCAAATAAAAATTAAAATCTTGGTTTGATTACTGACTTCAGGAGTCCTAGGAATATTGGTCAATGGTACTTAGGTATTAGATAAAATAATGCAAAGATAAACAAAATGAATGAATGAGTGAATTCAAGAACTCAGTCTTCCACAAAAGTACCCTGTGCATGAGAGAGAAGCTCATCTTTAGATGTGATGTTGTTTACAGCATACTTGCTTCACCTCAAATTAGCTGCTGGCTAAATTGCAATGACTTTATCTCTTAAGTCTCTTGTCTCCCAAGCCTTCCTCCCCGCTCCAATATGCCCCACTGCTTGGGTGGCTTTTCTAAGCAGAGTGTTCGTGTGTGTGTGTGTGTGTGTGTGTGTGTGTGTGTGTGTGTGTGTGTGTGAGAGAGAGAGAGAGAGAGAGAGAGAGAGAGAGAGAGAGAGAGAGAGAATGTCTTTATTTTATCACTTTTTTAAAATACATGTCTAATGAATTCTTATCACAGGTTAACAGTTTTCCCCAATCCAGCTCCTAGTCCTTTCAAGGTGTTTTCCTATTGTCTTTTGATTTCCTTTGTTTCATTTGAGAAGTCAGCCCACAGCCCTTATTGTCCTCCTCCCTAGCCATTGCAGTTAATACACTTTTGTTCATCTATTTTCTTTTGACTTCCGTCTTCAGCAATTTTACTATAAGTAATGTAGCTGTTTTTCTCAAGGGAGTGGCCCATTTTATTGAAGAAAAAGCTAGATAAATAAAAACACTGTCTGAAAATATTGCTCAGACCAGGGAAAGAACAGATGAGTTGCAACCTGTACAATAAACATGCTGGGCCTTGGGTTTCTTGGAATTCCGGCAGGCTCCTGTTAGTATCACTTTAACTGATTTTAAGTGTCTATGTAGAGAGAGACAATTACTAGACTTTGTTTTGAGTTAGGCTTGAGTAAAATAACTGTTCATAAAGAAAAGACAGGCTTTTTCTGTTTGGGGAATGGAGGTGAGGGAAGAGTGACACGCCCCTGACATTGGCCTCCAGCTCAGGGTGACCCTGGGCCTCTCCTGTGTATTGCAGTGGACACTTCTGTTCCTGGATGGTCCGGGAGAGGAAGCTGTGGTTTCTCAAAGTACTGACAACAATGCTCATGGCAGGGACCTTTATTATTCATGAGCTTCATGCAGACTTGCTGATCAGCAGAGTCTGGTCAATAGATACTTATCAATATCTGGGGAGAGATGCCATGAAGATTTGATTACACTTGAGAAAATTACAGTTGGCTAAAGAGTCCAATCTTAATGTAACGATTTAAAGGCCAGAGGTCAAACTGTCTGCAGGGCTGCCTCCTTCTGAGGGCAATGAGGTCTAAACAGTCCCATTTCTCTCTTCCAGTTTCTGGTGATTTGCTGGCAATCTCTGGCAATTTCTGGCATTCTTTGGCTTGTAGTCACATCACTCTGATCTCTGCCTTCACATTCGCATGGCTTGCTCCCTGTGTGCTATATATTGATCCTTTTTCAGGTTAACAGCATTTAAACAGTTTTTAATGAATATTTAATCAAGTTTTGAAAATACTTAGAAATTATTTTTGCAAAATTTGCCTGTGCCCCATTTTTATTTAATTTTTCTATTAATGTTTAAATTACATTTATGTTCATCTTTTCATTGTGCATATCCCATAATTTTTCTATGTTCTTTTCTTTATTTTGTATATATTTTTCTCCTTTTATGGGTTCTGTATATTCTACTATTAAATCCAATTACATAGTTCTTAATTTTAGTTTTAGAATTTATTTTAGCTCTTTGCTACATTGTATCACCTTATTTAATTACTTAATCATAGTTACTTTGAAGAACTGACAAAATATAAATTCCTGTTGTTCTACATTACCCAGTTTAGGATAAATCTGTTCATTAGCCTCTTTAGGATAAATTACTCAGTTTAGTTACCCAGTAGAACAATAGGAATAAAAGACTTTTTTTCAATAGTCCCAGGGATTGAATTTGTATCTCTTTTGAAGGGGGGGGGGGGGGGGGCATATATTTCTGCCTACTATAACATCAACATAGTCATTCCACAGGACTATGAGCACATGTTTTTGCTTGTTTGTTTTTAATCTTATCATAGAAAAGTAATTGGAAACTAATTCCTAATTGGAAGTCAAAAGAAAATAGATGAACACACACAAACTTCAAAGTAACACACACAAACACATCTTATTCATCTTGCATTGCTTCCTTTACTCCCTCCCACAAGATTCTGCCTCTTTCCCTCACATATTATATTCTTCCCTGTTTTTCCACCCCTGTAATTCTCAAAAGTTATATTAATCAGCATTTCAATATTTCATTGTAATCTTGTTTACTACCTGCATTACTTTTTCTGAGGCTAATGAACAGATTTATCCTAAACTGAGTAATGTAGAACAGCAGGAATTTATATTTTGTCAGTTCTATAGGCCAGAAATCTGAACTCAGGGTATCAGCAGAGGCCTGTTCCCTGCAGAAGGTCTAGGATAGATTGCATTTTTCAGCTTTTGGAGGCTGTTGGCTGCATTACTCCAATCTCTTCTTCTATGATCTCATTGCCTCATCCACTTATGTCTATCAAATCTTTCTTCAGTGTCTTTCATAAGGATACTTGTCTTTGGATTTAACTCCCACACAGGTTATGCAGGACAATCTCAACTCAAAATTCTTAATCTAATAAAAAGTCTAAAAAGACTTTTTTCAATAGTCCCAGGGATTGAATTTGTATCTCTTTTGAAGGGGGGGGGGGCATATATTTCTGCCTACTATAACATCAACATAGTCATTCCACAGGACTTTGAGCACATGTTTTTGCTTGTTTGTTTTTAATCTTATCATAGAAAAGTAATTGGAAACTAATTTTGACTTAAATGAGAGCACACTAAACTTCCAATCTTTTCACAAGGAAGGATCTCCTAGCTTATGAAATTAGGAAATATTGTTCATAGGCTTCAAAAGCAGAGACTAGACACTTAATTAAAGGCCCATGGGACTAGCTATCAGTGAAATCCTCTAAATATGCAAATGTAAATAGTTTGAAATAAATCAGGAATTACATAACAAAGTCTACTATTTCTCTGAACTTGGAAGTAGTTTTCTATGTGGTATGTTTAAACCCTTAGTGACAAGCAATGCCAGGTTAAGGAGGAACAAGGATGAAATGGAACTACAGAGCAGAAATGTCTTCAACAAGCAGAGAGTTTCCCTTGTACTTGGAAGTTTCAAAAACATCTATACTAATAAAAGGGTAATATGCAAATTGGTCAGGATGCCTTCACAGTAATGACCAATTACTGAATAGCAGGTGTGGGGCAACTAAGCTGGCAGCAGGGCAGTGAGGAGTGACTAGGCTGGCAGAGGTTGGGCAGTTGGGCTTGACCAGGTCAGTTGGGGGTGCAGTTAGGGGTGACCAGGCCAGCAGGGGGAACAGTTGGGGGCAACTAGGCCAGCAGAGGGGAATAGTGAGGATGACCAGGCCAGTAGGGAAGCAGTTGGGGGCAACCAGGCTGGCTGGAGGGGCATTGAGTGGTGACTAGGCCAGCAGGGTTTGGGCAGTTGGGGGTGACCAGGTCAGCAGGGGGAACAGTTGGGGGCAACTAGGCTAGCAGAGCGGGACAGTGAGGATGACCAGGCCAACACAGGAGCAGTTGGGGGAACCAGGCTGGTGGAAGGGACAGTGAGGGGTGACCAGGCCAGCAAGTAGGCAGTTGGGGCAACCAGGCTTCCAAGGAGGCAGTAAGAGGCAGGTCAGTGCAGGGGGGGGGGGTACAGTTGGGGGCAACCAGGCCAGCAGGATGGGGCAGTTGGGGGCTAACAGGATGCCGGTGGGGGGGGGGGGCGGCGGCATCTAAAGGTGATAAGGTTGTACGCAGAGACTGTTAGGGGTAATCAGGTTGATGGGGAAGATAGGAGCAATTAGGCAGGCAGGTGAGCACTTAGGAGCCAGTGGTCTTGGATTGTGAGAGGGATGTCTGACTGCTGGGATTGGGCCTAACCCAGCAATCAGACATCCCCCAAGGTGGCCTGGATTGGAGAGGGTGCAGGCTGGGCTGAAGGTACCCCCTGGTGCACAAATTTCGCGCACAGGCCTCTAGTTTAAAAATAAAAGTATAAGTACACCATGTGAATATTCTGTATTCATAGTTTGTTAACAACATATTTTCTGATGCTGACCCAAATTTTATAATTTTATATCTGAATTAAATTTATAAATATAGAACTGTTTCACACTTAAGTATAACTCTCAGAAGAATGGTATTCATTAATAGTCATAATCATGTGATATACTTTTAGCTTTGGTTATTATATTTTATCTCAGCTTATATTCACTGCTCTAATTATAATTAAGCAATAATATTGAGAATGAAATAACTTTTTGTCCTGAAATCAAGGTACATTGGTGATTTTTTAAGAGAAATGACATGAATAATGTTTTAGATATTTATTTAATTTGTACTCAGGGAAAATAGCCAAAAATACTTTGATCTTATAATTTTCCCCCAGAGATTTATTATTTAATTCTGATAACATGACATTTTGTTTTCCATTTTGAATACACTTGTGTGTGTGTGTGTGTGTGTGTGTGTGTGTGTGTACATGTGATATATATGTACAAGTAAAAGCTGGTCTTTATTAAATATAATTATTGATAGCACTTATTTATTGAATAAAATAATTAAAACTATGTTTGCATTATTTTTTTTAGAATAACCCCTTCTTTTTTATTTAGCAACTTTCACATTTGCAAAAATTAGTAATAGTGACTTATAATGCTCCCTAGTCACTGGAGCACTAAACCCCTGTGATTTTAGAATGCGACCAAATTGCATCTGGCCAAAGACATGCCTCTTAGAAAGCCAGTGGTATAAGAATGATCTGAATTTAAAATATTAAGAATTTGGTTGAAAATAGGAAAAATAGAAAGTAACTACCATATAGTTTTTTTCTGTGAGTTATTATCACATATTTCAGAAGCACAGGAAATATTTTAATAACTGTTTGCTGTGTAGATAAATAATAATTCTATCACTGCTCAGTTCTTGCTTTCAGAAAGACCTGAGAAAATTGAGACCACGTGTGAATTTCTAAGGGAAGTGTTTTTGGACTTTTTACCCAATATTCTCAATTAAATTATGCTGGTAGTGTGAATAACACTCTACTATTCACATTATTCATCAAGTCATTCCTTTAATACTAGTATATAAATTATTTAGCTGCAAGCAATTGCTTTGTATCTTTGGAGTGATGGACATGTCAATTTAATGACTGATTTAGAAAACAATCTTCTTGAGGTCACTTTGAAGATAATTTCTTCAGACATCGTATTAACTCTTATTTAATAAAGACTATTCTTGTCCCTCTGAAAATGACCAATTAAATCAATGCAATGATATTTAATCTAATGTTTATTTCAAGCAATGACCATGAGGTGAGATGTGAACTTGGTATTTAGTTTAAAATTTAAACACATAATATTCCATTGATTCCCTCAAATCAGAAGCTATCTCTGTTTAAGAACACTTACTTCTGACCTTATTGAACTATATAGATTTTTTTTTTCTTGAAAGCTAAGTAATTCTAGTAATCATCCCCACCTCTTGAGCTAAGAGTGTGAAGAATGTCTTGACCATAATTACCTTAGCACACACCTACTGTGTAGTTAATATTCTTATGGTTATACCATATTCAAGTTGTAATATCTTTAATTTAGGACTTAAGAAAAATTATGAAATATGATTGAGAAAAGATAACATTTGAAGTAACTGAGTATTGTGAGACTCCAAATTGCACCTCATATTCTCCTATTAAGGGGAGAGAGTTCTGGTTTATATTTACATTTCATCTTTGCCCCTCCTTAATCTGCACTTATTTGCATATGTGTACACTTATTTGCAAATGTATAGGGATGTCTCTATGAAATGTCCATCCTTATACAAAAGTTATCAGCATCCAGTTCTAATGAGGTTCAAATTAAGTTGGGCTTTTTCTGCAGTTCTCATTGGTGTGTTAGAGGCATTTTGCATAGCACCACATATTCTCAGTATTTATTGAAAATCATACATACTTTTGCTAGAAAGATCACTTACTACTCTTAACATTTAGGACTGCCTCTATTGCTGCCATTAAAATCTTTGCAGTTTTGAAGTGATGTGGCTTGATTTTCTTACTGTTCTGTTTAGTAAAAATAAAATATGATTCAGAACCTACTGATTATGTCAAGATGTTTGTTTTTCCTTACTCTGACATTTGGGTTAACTCCATTAAGCCTCATTTTCCTAATCGCTGGACTATATCTAATGATATTTAGTGTGCAATTTCACTATTGTTATTAGGATTAAAAATATTATATCCAGTAACCTAAAAGTTATTGAAGCTATTATTATTTGTGTGACAGATTATAAAAGGATAATCTATTTTAATAAAAAAAATAACAATTCAGTTTCACTTTGTGTTCTATGATGTGGTTGAAAGATGAAACATCAATACTTACTGCATTTTATCTCTTGGGAATATTTGAAGACTTCCCTGTGCATCTTTTAAGGGGCTCTCATATTTAATTTGAAAATGAAGAATAGAAATACTGAGGAAAATAAGGTTTGCGGTATTTGTTGGACATAGGGAAGAGTAGGCTGTGAAAGAATAATATATTTTTGTGAGAGAAGCTACAGGGAGAATCATAGAAAGAAGAACCAACACAAATACTTTGAAGGGCAGGAATTAATTTCAATTCCCAGAAGGAGTAGGGTGTTCTGACAGGAGAAGGATCACTGTTTGAATGTCCTGCAGGCACATTGAAGTGGAGTCTCCCAGATCATCCCACGTCATTCAAACATGGAGCTCTCATCCCTGAGCTGTGTCTCAGCTCAGTGATTCCTCGGTTGGATGCATGAGCACTTTGTTACCTGTGCCCCCAAGTTACCTGTTAGTCCAACAGCAGAATGATAGACACCCTTTCAGCAGAGGTGTTTCTGTGTGTCTGTCCTTTGTGGATAACTGAAGACGAGTGGGCTGTAAAAGTCATCCAGGTGGACACTTCTCCCTTAGATGTCTTTAAGGAAGCTAGACACCTAGCAGGTCAGTATTAGCAGTCTTACATTGTGCCTGAACTTGGAGAAACAGCCTGCGCAAGCTCGAAATCTCTAAATGGAAGGAAAGTGATTGATTAGTGACACTCTAAGGACAGTTGTGTTATTAGAGGCCCTGCATTTATACATATGTCTGTACTTTACAAGGACAGAACTGCTCCTTTCTCCTATTCTATTATTTGGGTTATTCTCTTCTGGTTATAAAGCAAAGAATTGTTGACCATATTGTTTCAACATTTTTGTCATTGTTGATATTTGAAATTTGTTGGCCATTTAACAATAAGTTAAATAGTTATAACTTATGTAGAGTTGTAAGATTAGATGAGGATACAAAATGGGTGATCAATAAGAATGAGTCTGTACCCTAGTGACCAATTGTGATCATATCTTTATATTGTAATTTTGGGTCCTTAATGATACAGTAATTTTCAATAGCATACCAGGCTGAGTTCAACCTCAGGGTAAGGGCATAAAAATCATACTTCAAAAAAAATTTTAGCCTGTGATCATTAAATGAAAGCACTAAAAATATAATTTTTTTTCTACTCACTTTTTTGAGTGACAAGAATGTCGAGTTAAACCTTGCTTTGGTTTTCTCCCAATGTGTTTACTGCAACAATAAGATACTTGCAGTCTCTACATACCTGCGTTAATGGCATCAAGGATGCTGTACCTGAAAAGAACCTGGGAAATAGTATCATTTGTTATGTGAGATGTGA
Organism: Pipistrellus kuhlii; assembly: GCF_014108245.1. NCBI lineage: Eukaryota > Metazoa > Chordata > Mammalia > Chiroptera > Vespertilionidae > Pipistrellus > Pipistrellus kuhlii. The sequence continues at coordinate 67,394,169 of NW_023425515.1, forward strand.
CAACCTCTATTCAATTTTGCATTTGTGCTTTATATAACACTCATGCTGTTGTATATGTCTACATGCAGATTTCTTTTTCTTTGTAAACAAACTGCTAACACAGTCGTCCTTAAGAAATGAAGCCATAGCTCAGAGAAAGCAGCATTTGCATACCTGCAGCTTCTACATCTGTATTCAAACACAGACCACATTTCTTGTTTTAAAATAGAAATTGGTGTTGACAGCTCATTTTTCTCCCCATTGGTAGTGGATAAAGTGCCTGTCTTATGGCACTAATTTTAGAAATCTAACTTGGTTTGAAATTAGTTAAACTAAAGACCATGACTTCAATGAGAGGAAACATACTGTTTGGTCCTCAGAGTTGAATACAATATGTAGTGGTGACAGAGGCCCCAGTCAAGACTACTTCTGAGAAAGTTAATACATTGAAAAAACAAACAAAAAAATCAAAACAAAAAACAATTTCCAAATATAAATTGAAAGTAGTAACAGTTTTTCTTCTTGAAAATACATTCAAGAAGAATGTGTTTTCTTCTTCAGATGCTACCTCATTTATTATAACCCACTCTTCTTTTCAACTTCCTTAACTTTTTAATTTCTTAAAAATAGTGTTTGTACCCCAGCCGGCTTGACTCAGTGGATAGAGCGTCAGCCTGAGAGCTGAAGGGTCCCAGGTTCCATTCTGGCCAAGGGCACATGCCTGGGTTGTAACTCCATCCCCAGTTGTGGGGGGTGTAGAAAGCAGCCGATCAGTGATTCTCTCTCATCATTGATGTTTCTATCTCTCTTTTCTTCTCTCTTCATTTATAAAACCAATCAATAAATATATTAAAAAAGAAACAACGTATGAATAGGAAAGAGATCCCAGGTTTTTAAGGACAGAGTCATGAAAGAGAGCTATCGTCATGAATGTATTGGGTCGGCAGCTAAGTAATTGCAGATTTTTTAAAGAAAATCAAAGACAATTTTTTCATGGAACTAAATAACTTTATTCTGTAATGTATTGCCCATTTTGATCAATGACCTTTTGCCATCTTTCAGGCAGCATCATAATCCCACGTTCAAAAAACTTCTGGTTTTTATTAGCAAAAAACTGAATCAGGTACGATTTGACATCATCATCATTATTGAAATTTTTACCATTCAAGGAGTTTTGTAAAGATCGAAACAAAAAGTAATCAGATGGTGCAAGGTCAGGACTATATGGTGGATGTGGCAAAACATCCCAACCAAGCTCCATTAATTTTTGCCGAGTGACCAAAGATGTGTGTGGCCTTGCATTGTCATGATGGAATACAACACCTTTTCGATTTGTCAATTTGGGCGGCTTTTCTTCAACTGCATTGTTTAATTTCGTTAGTTGTTCAATGTAGACATCAGAATTGATCGTTCTGTTGGGTGGTAAGAGTTCAAAGTAGACAATTCCTTTGTAATCCCACCAAACTGATAACAAAACCTTCTTTTGATGAATATCAGCTTTTGATGTTGTTTGAGTTGGTTCACCTGGCCTGCTCCACGATCTTTTCCGCTTGATATTGTTGTAAACAACCCATTTTTCATTGCCAGTTATCAGTCGTTTTAAAAATGGGTCATTTTCATTACGTTTCTTTAGCAAATCGCAGCTGCTAATGCGTTGCGTTAACTGTGATTCTTTCAGTTCGTGAGGAACCCATGTATCAAGTTTTTGAACATAGCCAAGTTGTTTTAAGTGATTTTCAATGCATGTATGTGATACATGAAGCTTCTCTGCAATCTCACGTGTTGTACTGTGACAGTCCGAATTGATTATTGCTTTGATTAGGGCGTCATCAACTTCAACTGGACGACCAGAGCGTTTTTCATCTTTGAGTGAAAAATCACCAGAACGAAATTTGGCAAACCAATTTTGACACTGCCGTTCTTTTAAGGCTTCATCACCATAAACAGCACATAACTTTTTATGAGCTTGCTATGCGTTTTTCCCTTTGCGGAAATAAAAAAGCAAAATATGACGAAAATGTTCCTTTTGATTTTCCATTTTTCAACGAACGCCAAAAGAAAACTACAAAACAGATCAAAAAACTTTTTTTACTGATTAACAGCTGAATAGCCAACTATCAAATAACAAAATGTGTTTTACATTTGTACTACGTCTGCAAACCTAAAAATTCAACTGAAGCCATATATGTGTGGAACCCGCAATTACTTACTTGCCGACCCAATAATTCACTTACCTCCCAGCCTGGTAGGGAGAGAGAGAATTTCAGATTTTTATTTTTGTCCCTTTACACTCTGCTCCTCATTTGAGTTTAAGTTTAATTTCTAACATTTTAAATAAGTTTGTGTTTAAAAATGTGATGAATGCTGTGTGGGAAACAAAGACACTAACTGATTTACTATTAATATAACTTCAACCAATATTCAAAGTGTGTCTACTTTGAGGCAATAGAATATTTTCTTTTATGTAGCTTAAGCACTTAGTGGGTAATAAAGATTTAATTATAAATTAATTTTAAATATTGTATAGTCAAGTCCTAAAATATATGAAAAAAATGTAAATCAATTTTTAAGAAGTGATCTTAGACTTAGGGATAATTTTTTGTAGAAGTTGAAAATGCAGTTGTATTTTGAAATATACTTTAATGGAGTAGAGAGAAAGAGAGGGCATTTTAATAAAAAATATTTTTGTGCATAAGGGAGCAACTGGGTAAAATATATTAATAGGAGAGTAAAACATATCATTCAGGTGTGCATAGTTGACATAACAGTGCATGGAAAATTAGATAGGATTGTAAAGACAAAAATGGCTGCTTCTACTCCACATTGTCTTATAATTATTGCTCCAAACTATTGTGACTTTTGAAAATTAATTGTATTTACAATATATAAAGTGGATTTAATAATTTAATCCAAATTAAAATACATACATATATATGTATGTGTATATATAGATAGATAGATATGAATTCATAGACATGCATATATAGCATGTCCCCAAAATGTATATACACTATTAGCTAATAGCTCTATTGATGTTCTTTCTTTTCAGATTTAACCCGTTGAAATTTATAGCTATTCAAAGTGTGTATACATTTTTGGGGACACCCTGTGTGTATACAAACATATACACACGGAGACTTAAATAACACTAAATAATGTGGAAAAGAAATATCAGTCACCCTAGCCAATTTTGTTCAGTAGTTAGTTGGCACAGGGACTAAAGGGTCATGGTTTCAATTCTGGTCAAGGACATATATCTCAGTTGCAAGTTCATTCCTCACTCTGACAGGGCACATGTGAGAGACAATCAATCATGTGTCTCTCTCATATCGATGTTTCCCTCTCCCTCTCTACCAACATAAAAAAATATCTTTGGGTGAGAATTAACAACAACAATGAAAGTATCATCCCTCTCTCTGCCTCTTCCCTCCCCATCACACTACCCTGTTCTCTAGCAGTAGATACTTTACATTAATTTAACTGTTTATTTTGATATTTATATACACATTTCCAATTAATATGTATGCATTATCTTAGTTACCTTGTTGAAAATCATCTATGGACTTTCTATTCATTTTGGTGTTTTGTTTTTTTTAAATTCAAACTTGGACTAATTTTTTGTAACTGGCAATGGCTGACTTTGCATCTCCTAGGAGGCCCCAAAACCAGTGTACCTGGTGGACAGCTTCAGACCACACTAGATACAACTCTACACATGCACAAGTGACACATTCAAGAGACAGACTTAGTGCGCACCAAAGCCCCATTGAAGCTTCACAGGGGTGTCTTCTGCAAAACAGCTCTTCCACTGTAGCTGCAACTGGTAGCAAATTGGCCTGGATGTCAATTCTTCCCAGTGACTTCAATAGCAACCAAGGCTCAAGTACAACAAATACTTTGTTCACAGTCCACACATGGTGCAGCTAGAGGACTCAGCTTAGGTGACTGGGGAGGTGGAGCCACTGGGCCCTATAGGACACCTACTATACAAGGCCACTCTTTCTAATTCCTGGATGTTTCTGTTTTTAATTTTTTTAAAATGACTATATTCATGATAGTCTTTGCTGATCTAAACTATAAACTATGTTTATGTTTCTCTTCTGTATGCTTTTCCTGGAGTTGATATTTCTTCATTAAAATAAAAGAATTCTGAATTCTCTTCCCATTCTTTCCAACAGCCTTTCAAAACAATCTCCATGCAAACCTATAAGTAAACTATACCCTCTCCAAACACCTTCTTAGATTGTTTAGGTGGTTTGGTTGCCTTTTAGGCCTATTTACCTTTCATTTCTTCTTATAACCATTGACTAAAATTCAGTCATGTGGCTGCAGCACACTGTAAGAGAGGTTAGGAAATATTTTTTTTGTGAATTCAGAAGAAAAATAAATCAATTTTGGTATGTAGTACTTACAATTGTCTCTGTCATATCATATTTTTATTATAATTTTGATTAAAGATTTTCTTCAGCTGATGCCTAAGAAAAAGTGCATTCAGAGACATTTGTTGATAGCTTGCTTACTGAAAAGTATTTTTTTCTTACTTAATTGAAAATTTGGCTGGATATAAATGTCTATGTTGAACCTTGGGATTCTAGAAATGCTTCTTAAATTAAATTTAGCAGCTAGTAATCTTAACATCCCTGATGCTTTTTAAATATTTAATCCTTTCTATAGGATCACATTCTCCCCCATAAATTTCTAAAAACCCGTGTTTCATATTTTTATCATTGGTGTTAAGGATTCTACAATGATGAGCTTTTGTATGTGCTCTTGTTATTTACTATAAAAGATTATCAGAAATTCATTGAAACCGGTTTGACTCAGTGGATAGAGCATTGGCCTGCAGACTGAAGGGTCCCAGGTTTGACTCCGGTCACGGGCATGTACCAGTAGAGGGTGTGCAGGAGGCAGCTGATCAATGTTTCTCTCTCATTGATGTTTCTCTAACTATTTATGCCTCTCTCTTCCTCTGTGTAAAAAATCAATAAAATATATATTTTTAAAAATAAATAAATAAAAAATAAAAGATTATCAGAAATTCTATTCTATTTTAGAGATGTAGTCCTTTAATCCAGGGAAATATCTGAGAATGCATTTTTAAATTTCTCTTCTACTTCATTTCTTAAAAATTTCAAGGATTTCTATTGAAAGATAAGTTGAACCTATCATATTCTTATTTTTCTATACTATTTTTCATATTTTTAATTCAACTATCTGATTTCTTGGCTTCATATTTTAATTACTCGAATAATATTTTATTTTGTCTTTTTTATTCTATGATTTATATGATTTTAATTTACTTTTTCACATTTAAATAATTTTGACCAAGCATTACGTTTGCATTATTGTAAAAATTGTTAGGAAATGAAATGATATATACAGATAGATCTTGCTTTCATCCTGCCTTCCCTACCCTGTTATCCTACTTCCATCTTGTATGTAGTTACCATTATCATTCCATTGTTATTTCCTGTAAATAAAAACATATGCATGAGTCTCTCTGTATGTAGACACATCAAGAAAAATATTCTTATTATTCTATATTTTACCAGAAGTTCTAAAATTAGTTTTGTTATATGCAGTTCTAAACATTGATTTTTCTCCTATAGATTTTGTCATATGAATATAAGGAGATAATTTTTCATTTATTATGAATGCATAATTCCTCAGGTACAGCATAATTTCTGCCTCAGCACTATTACTATTTTGTACCACATCGTTATTTATTATGAGGATTTCCTACAGCAGTCTGTAATGATTAGAGACCAGTAGTAATCCTTCACCTTGTGCTGTGACAATAAAAAATGTCAACTAAAATTGTCAAATGTCTCTCAAGGGGCAAAATTTCCCCCAGCTTAGAGCAACTTATATAGATAGATCATGGTTCTATTGTTGGTATTGCTGCTGTTGTTATTTTCATCAGTTGCCCTATTATTGGACAATTACTATATTTTTACTTTTGCCATTACAAATGATATCATCACCAGTAGTATTTAAAAATATTTGCTTTATAGGTGAGCAGATAAAATAGATTCTTGTAAAATGACCTATAATCATATATATAAATTCATACATATGTGTGTGTGTATGTGTGTTGTTATGCCACCAATTTTCTACTCACTATTTTGTTTAATATATTTATTTAATTTTTATTTTAATTTTTTATGTTTATATAAAATATTTATAGTTCCAAAGTGAAAACTACAAAGAAAGTATATGTAAATAATTTAGCTTTTTTGTCCATTCTGTTTTCTTGATCATCTGTACTTGTGATTTTGCTCTACTTATAAAATATTTAAATAAAATAAAAATATATACATTTGTTTATCTTCCTATCTGAAATAATATCATACTATTTATAGTTCTTGATACCTGACTTTGTATCACTTAACATATCCTCAAAATTTTTTCATAGCAGTATAGAAGAAATAGCCCCTTTCTTTGACAGATGTTTAGCACTCCATAGTGTGATTATACCACAATTCATTGCAACAGCGGGTTAAGACAGAAACATGTGCTCAGTGTGCTGTCTTTGCCTGAATGTGTGATATTGGCTTCAGCTTAAGTTGTAGTTCATTATTTTAGTAATCCAAAAAGTGCATTGAATTAGCTTAAAACTAAATGTTCACTCCTAAAAAAGATCATGTTAAATAATAAATAATAAAAATTGCAATGAACTTAATATAAATTAAAGATTGAAATGAAAATAAAAGTTATAATTCAGAGACTGTTCTAACTAAGGAGTATAAAAAATAGGGACAATTGTGTCAGTCTAATGGTACTTAAATTATGCCTTCACTGATGTGTAAAATAGTAGAGGCTCTTCCTAATAAGTAGTGGTAATAATGGTATGTGTTTACAATATTTAAAGAAAAAGAGTTGATTAGTTTGCTTAGTTACTAATACATTCAATTAATGAAATAAAACTCAAATAAAATTGGCTAATTAGAACTTTAATTATACCAGAATAAATAGTATCCTTCAAATTGCCTGGCATAATTGAGTCAATATTTGAAATAAATATGATAGACAAATTGGTTTTATCCTTTAAAATCTCCTTTAAACTGAAAAGCATTAGAAGACTTATGGTAATTGTTAATACAGTGTTACACTAAAAGAATTCTCACACTAAAACTTTTATTAAATAACTAGAAGCCTGGTGCATGAAATTTGTGAATTGGGGAATCCCCTCAGCCCAGCATGAAATTTGTGAATAGGGCCCTCTCCAATCCAGGACCCCTTGGGGGAAGTCAGACTGACAGTTTAGGCCCCTAACTACCCTTCCCACTCGCCTGGTTGGCATAACTTTCCCCCCCCTCCTCCTGGTTGCCTCTTGCCACCCTGCCAGCCTGGTTGCCCCTCATGCCTCCTTTCCATGGGCCTGGTCACCCCATGAGGCCTGCTTGTTCAGTCATTTGGTCATCCCTCACTAACTCCCTGACAGCCTGATTGTAGGCAGCCATCTTATGAGGGCTTGAGGGTTAATTTGCATATTACCTCTTTATTATATAGTATGTAAACTGCAATTATAGGTTTCATTTAGAGTTACGATAAATGAGGGTAATGTTATTGTTTTCTTTATCCAGATTTTATATCACATGGCACTTGTACAAACTACTCTTTTTCCCCTTTCTATAAATTCCTTATTATTAAACTATACTGCTTCTAGATGCAAAACCCTCTCTGTATACTCAGCTTTTATGCCTCTATGGGCCCTTGAAAAGCATTGAATACTTCCAGTTCTAAACATGTTTTTGTTTGTTTGTTGTTGATGAAAGAATCAGTACCATTGGAATGCTAGTGAGTAATTATCTGCCTTATAGTTAAATGAATAAAGCATATTTGTATGTTAATATATGAAGGGATACTTTTGATTACTTAAAAGGCAAAGAAGAAACATGGAAGCAATATTAATTGCACAGAAAACAGAAAAGTGTATAATATTCTTGCCCTAGCCAGTTTGGCTTAGTAGATAGAGTGTTGGTCTGCAGAACAAAGATCCTGGATTCAATTCTGGTCAAGGGCATATACCTTGGTTGCAGGCTCCTCAATGGCTGGGCCCTGGTTTTTGCTCATGCAAAAGCAACTAATCAATGAGTTCCTATCACATTGACATTTCTCTGTTTTACCCTCTTTCACTCTCCCCCCCAAAAAAACAAATCAATAAAAATATATTCTAGGGTGAGGATTAATTAAAAATAAAAAAATAATATTAATATGTTGTTACCTCTAACCAATCAATAAGCAGCAACCATATAGAAAAGTATTTAAATAATATGAACAATTCATAATGGAATATACTCAAATGGCTCCTATGAACATCAAACAAATTTAATTTTATAAACTATAAAAGAGATGAAAATTAAGACAGGAGGCTCTATTTTTCACCAACATATTAAAGTGGTTAAAAATATGATAATACCTGTATTAGCTTTGAAAGTGGGTGTGCTCATATCTAAACAAGGGTGCACGGCCCCAACAGTAGAAATGTGAACGCCCCTCTTCTAAACTGCTTACCCACAAACACCACAGTCATGTGGTTTCAGCACACAGGGTCCCCTGAGGCCACCACCCAAGAGGCGACTCCTAGGTGCCTCTGTGAGCTGCCACTAGGCACATTTGTATCCAACCAAGGGCTCAAGGCTCCTGCAGAAAAAACTCGGATTTCCTCTTCTTCAGCTGCCAACCTCTGGTCACTGCAGTTGCACCGATCCAGCACACAAGCATCTGAGACTGCTGCCCCAGTAGGCGTCCCCTTGGTGCTTTTCTGAGCTGCCACAAGGCACAACCCTGGCTGCTGGCATCCAGTCTCCAGTAACGCCACTCCAGCACAAAGGCCCCATGAGCCCACTTCTCCAGAAGATGGCTCCTGGGCACCTCTGTAAGCAGCCACTGAGAGTCCATATCCAACCAAGGTCACACATCCCCCAAAGCAGGAACTGGGACTTCTCCCTCAATGGGGCCAGTGGCATACCATAATTACTCTGACCCAGCATGTGGGCCCCACAGGCACATACCCCTTGCAGACAGCTCCTGGGCTTCCCTGAGTGCTGCCACTGGGCATGTGCTTCTCCAACCAAGGGCACACAGCCCCCTCAGTAGGATCCACAACATTCCCCTCCTGGTTACCTACCTCTGGACAGCCTGCTGCTGAATCCTGAACCCCTTCATGATTCAGAGAGGGAAATCACTTTGCCAGAGTCCCACTGCCTCAACCACAGACTAGGGGAAACCTGCCCCTCAATGTCATGGGCTCTTAGCCCCACGTAGTAAGTTGCAGAGTGACGCTAATCCAGCCAGAGTCACATCACATCAACCAAAGTCACAGTTGCTGAGCCTCAGGCCCTAAGACTCCTTCTTCCCAGGCCATGCACTCTGGGAAACCACAGTGAACACATATAAGAAAATCTTTTCCACAAAAGCTGGAACCACAATCACATCCAAAACAGCTTGCAGAATGAAGCTGCAGGTAAGTCATATTGCTAACCCATGACAAGACTTTATCCACTAATAAGAAACTAACATTCAAAATTCAACTACATCAAGAAAACACAAATAGCTCAAGTAGGGAGCTCCACTAGATTACCAAGTCCAGGAGACATGAGAGATCACACCAGCAGCACCACCCCAAAAGAACTTCAGTAGCAAAGCAGTTGGATCTAGGACACACACACACACACACACACCAAAAAAAAAAAAAAAATATATATATATATATATATATATATATATATATATATATATATATATATTTAAAACAATACAGCAATACATGGCGGAGAAACAAAAGCAATCCCCAAAGGAAAGAAAAAGAGGACTCACCAGAAAGAGAGTTAAAATAAATGGAGGCAAGTAATATATCAGAGAAAGAATTCAGAGTAATGGTTATAAGGATGCTCAAATAACTGAATGGCAAATACACACAACTCAATAAGAATTATAAAGAGCTAAATGAGAATGTCAACAACATGAAAAGGAACCAAGAGGAAATGAAGAATGGCAAAAACACAATGGAAAGCTTAAACAGTAGACTAGAAAAGGATGAGAATTACATCAGCAAATTAGAAGACAAGGTAGGAAAAATCACACAAACAAAGCAGCAACTGGAAAGATAATTTAAAAAGCAAGAGGAGAGCCTAAGGGAGTGTTGAAACAACACAAAACAAAACAGCATCTGAGTATTAGGGTACAAGAAGGAAAGGAAGTGAAGCAAGAAATAGAAAGCATGTTTGAAGAAATAATAACAGAAAACTTTCAGTGATATCAGAAAGAAAAAACTCACACAAGTCCAAGAAGCTTACAGAGTCCCAAACAAGGTGAACCCAAAAAGACCAACACCAAGAGTCTCATATTAAATTGGCAAACACCAAAGACAAAGTACGAATCTTAAAGGCTGCCAGAGAGAGATAGAAAGTTACCTACAAGGGATCTCCATTAGAATAGCAACTGATTTCTCAACAGAAACACACCAGGCCAAAAAGGGAATGGAATTAAATATACAAAGTGATGCAAAGCAAGGGACTGAATCCAAGAATACTATATCCAGCAAGACTATCATTCAAAATTGAAGGTGGAATCAGAAGCTTCATAGACAAAAAAAAGTGCGAAGAGAGTTTATTCCCACCAAGCCAGCAATGCAAGAAATATTAAAGGGACTGCTGTAAAAAGAAGAAACAGAAAGGCAAAAAGAAACACAAACATTAAGAATAAAAATGATTAAAAACAAAACTTATCAATAATAACATTAAATGCAAATGGATTAAATGCTCCAATCAAAAGACATAGAGTAGTTGAATGGATAAGAAAATATGACCTAAATATTTGCTGTATGCAAGAGACCCACCTCAGAGCAAAGGATTCACACAAACTGGGAGTAAACGGATGGAAAAACATTTTTCAGGCAAATGGAAATGAGAAAAAAGTTGGGGTTGCAATAGTTATATCTGACAAATAGACCTCAAAGTAAAGGCCATATAAAGAAATAAGGATGGTCACACTACATAAAGGCTATATAAAGAAATAAGGATTGTCACTGCATAATATTTAAGGGAGCAATTCAACAAGAAGACATAACTCTGGTTCATGTATGCACCCAATACAGGAACACCCAAATATATAAAACAGCTTCTGGAATAACAAGGGAGAGATATATAGCAACACAATCATAGTAGGGGACTTTAATATCCCACTGACACCTCTGGATAAATCCTCTAAATAAAAAATCAACAAAGAAACAGCAACCCTAAATGACTTACTAGATTAGATGGAATTAATTGACATCTTCAGAACATTTCACCCCAAAGCTACAGAATATACATTCTTCTCCAGTACACATGAAACATTTTCAAAGATAGACTACATATTAGGACAAAGGCAAAGTCTCTTCAAATTCAAGAAGATAGAAATCATAACAAGCATCTTCTCAGATCACAATGACATAAAATTAGAAATCAACTACAATAAAAACAATGAAAAAAATCAAACACTTGGAAGCTAAATAGCATGCTATTAAACAATAAGTTGGTTACCAAAGAGATCAAAGAATAAATAAAAAGCATCCTGGAAACAAATGACAATAAAAACACAACAATCCAAAACATATGGGACACAGCGAAAGCAGTCCTGAGAGGAAAGTTCATAGCTCTACAGGTCTACTTCAAAAAAACAAGAGAAAAATGGTAATAAATTATCTAACCTTGCAACTTAAAAAATTAGAGAGAAGGCAACAATAAAAGCCCACAGTGTCCAGAAGGAAGGAGATAATAAACATCAGAGCAGAAATAAAAGATATAGAGGCTAAAAAATAAATATATATTGATATATATACAAAAGATCAGTGAAACCAAAAGCTGGTTCTTTGAAAGGATAAACAAGATTGACAAACCTCTAGCCAGGCTCACCAAGAAACAAAGAGAGAGGATCCACATAAACAAAATCAGAAATGAAAGAGGCAAAATAATGACACCACAGAAATACAAAGAATAGTAAAACAATTCTATAAACAATTCTACTGCAACAAACTGGACAACCTTGACAAAATAGATATTCCTAAAAAAAATACAAACTTCCAAAACTCAATCAGGAAAAAAAAACACACAAAACAAAACAAAACAAAAAAACCTGAATAGGCCAAAAACTACTGATGAAATTGAAACAGTAGTCAAAAAGCTTCCAGCAGACAAAAGCCCTCAACCAGCTGACTTCACAGTGGAGTATTACTGAACATTCAAAGAACTAAAACTAATCCTCTCAGACTACTCCAAAAAATTTAAGAGGAAGCTCTTTCTATGAAATCATTACCCTAATCCCAAAACCAGATAAAGACACCACAAAGAAATAGAATTATAGTCCAATATCCCTGATGAACATAGATGCGAAAATCCTCAACAAAATTCTAGCAAACTGGGCCCAGCAATATATTAGAAAGATCATACATCATGACCAAATGGTATTTATTTAGGGGATGCAAGGCTGGTACAATATCCACTAATCAATAAATGTGAAACAACACAAAAACAAACTGAAAGACAAAATTCACATAATCATAACAATTGATGCAGAAAAGGCATTTGACAAAGTCCAACACACTTTTCTGATAAAAATGTTCAGCAAAGTGGGAATAGAAAGATCATTCCTTAACATAATGAAAGCCTTCTATGACAAACCTATAGCCAACATCATACTCAATGGGTGAAAATTAACTCATTCCCCCTAAGAAAAGGAACAAGACAAGGATGCCCACTTTCACCACTCCTGTTCAACATAGTACTGGAAGTGCTAACCATAGCAATCAGACAAGAAGAAGAAATAAAAGGCATTTAAATTGGAAAAGAAATGAAATTATGCTTATTATCAGACGACATGATACTGTACATAGAAAACCCTAATGACTCCATCAAAAAATATTAGACTTAATAAATTAATTTGGCAGTGTAACAAGATACAAAATTAACGCCAAGAAATCTATGGCATTTTTATACACAAATAGTGAAGTTACAGAAAGAGAGATTTGAAAAAAAATCCCATTTATCATTGCACACAAATAATTAAGATACCTAGGAATAAACTTAACTAAGGAGGTAAAAGACCTCTATTCAAAAAACTACAGCACATTGAGAAAAGAGATAGAGGAAAACATAAACAGATGGAAGAACATACCTTGTTCAGGGATTGGTAGAATCAACATCATTAAAATGTCCATGCTACCCAAAGCAATCTACAGATTCAATGCACTCCCCATTAAAATGCCAATAGCATATTTTACAGACTTAGAATGAACTCACCAAAAATTCATCTGAAATAAAGAAAGACACCAAATAGCTACAGCAATCCCAAGAAAGATGAACAAAGTAGGTGGGATCTCAATAGCAGATATCAAGCCATATTACAAAGCTATTATTCTCAAAACTGCCTGGTACTGTCACAAGAACAGACATATAGACCAATGGAATAGAATTGAGAACCCAGCCCTAACTGGTTTGGCTCAGTGGATAGAGCATTGGCCTGTGGACTGAAGGGTCCCAGGTTCAATTCAGGTTAAGGGAATGTACCTTGGTTGCAGACATATCCCCAGTAAGAGGTATGCAGGAGGCAGCTGATTGATGTTTCTCTCTCATTGATGTTTCTAACTTTCTATCTCTCTCTTTTCCTCTCTGTTAAAAAATCAATAAAATATATTTAAAAATAAAAAGAATAGAGAACCCAGAAATTGACCCAAACCAGTATGCTCAATTAATATTTGACAAAGGAGGTAAGAAATATAATAGAGTTAAGACAGCCTCTTCAATAAATGATGCTGGGAAATTTGGACAGATACATAAAAAAAAAAAATGCAACTAGACCACCAACTTATATCATACACAAAAATAAACTCAAAATGGATAAAGGACTTAAAGATAAGATGGGAAACCATAAAAATATTAGAGGAATCCACAGGCATCAAAACCTTAGATATATGCTGAAACAATATCGTTACAGATATAGCTCCTAGAGCTAGGAAACTAAAGAGGAAATAAATGAATGGGAATACATAAAAATAAAAAAGCTTCTACATAACAAAAGAAACCATCAATAAAACAAGAAATCTCATTGCATGGGAGAACATATTTGCCAATATTATTTCTGATAAAGGTTTAATCTCCAACATTTACAGGGAACTCATACAACTTATCAAAAGAAAGTTGAACAACCCAATTAAAAAATGGGCAAAGGACCTACTTTTTGAAAGAAAATATAAGGAAGGTCAAGTGACACATGAAAACATGCTCAAAGTCACTAATCATCCCAGAGTTGCAAATCAAAATGACAATGAGGTACCATCTCACACCTTTCAGAATGGCTATCAATCAACAAATCAACAAATGACAACTGCTGGTGAGGAAGCTGAGAAAAAGGAACTCTCGTGCACTGCTGGAAGGAATGCAGACTGGTGCAACCACTGTGGAGAATAGTATGGCGTTTCCTCAAAAAACTAAAAATGGAACTCCCATTTGACCCAGTAATCCCACTCCTAGAAATATACCCCAAGAAACTAGAAACACCAATCAGAAATGATATATGCATCTTTATGTTCATAGCAGCACAATTTATAATAGCTAAGATTTGGAAACAGCCTAAATGCCCATCAGTATATGAGTGGATTAAAAAACTGTGGTATATCTACACAATGGAATACTATGCTCCTATAAAAAGGAAGAAACTCTTACCATTTTCAACCACATGGATGGAGCTGGAGAGCATTATGCTAAGAGAAATAAGCCAGTCAGAGAAATATAAATATCACATAACCTCACTCATTTATAAAATATAATGGACAACATAAACTGATTAACAAAAACAGATCCAGAGACAGGAAGTATTGATCAGATGCTCAAACCTCAGAAGGTGGTGGTGAGGGGGAAAGATCAACCAAAGGACTTGTAAGCATGCATATAAGCCTAACCAATGGATGCAGACACCAGGAGGTGAGGGTGAGGGCATGATTTGGGTAGTGTGGGGGCAATAGGAGGATAAAGATACATATACCCCCAGGCGTCTTCAAACTACGGCCCGCAGAGGAGTCTGATCCGGCCCTCCAGGTTTTTTGGGCAGTGAGCGCAGCAGAGGTGTTACAGTAGGAATTAGTAGTTCATATAGTCTGGCCCTCCAGCTCTCTGAGGGACCGTGATCTGGCCCCCACTTTAAAAAGTTTGAGGACCCCTGCATCAATAAAGAAAAAAATAAAATAAATACACTGATAAATTTTAATATTTTCTAGATATGTGATACTTGGTGATTATAAAATTATTTTGTTAGGCATTTCTATATATTTTAAATGTTTTGATAATGAATTAATTTTAATTCTGATACCTAAGGGCAAAAAAGAAGCAACAAACAAGTCAGTAAAAAAAAAGTTCTTCTGAATCCATCTTAGCACTTTGCACATAGTTGGAAATTAGTTATTCTTGGGTAGAATTCCTTTCTATGGATGACCATAATGCAACTTTCCAGAGGTTTCTCAAAGACAAAGAAGCTGGATTTATTTTCTTTAGTACTGTTATTTGCAACTGAGTGAAGGCACTGGTTTTTGTTTTTTATTTTTACTTTACAGCCTGTCTAAATGTGATAATGCTCTACAGGAACAATTATGTTTAAATCTGGGCCACAGTGGCAGAGTCAGTAGATAACCCAGAGAGTATCTCCCTATGATTTACATAAATGTGGAGCACATTATTCCAAGTGGGAAATGATCCCTAAAAAGGATGAAGATAAAACCATGTGATGAAATTTCATCAGAGAGTGACGGCCTCAGGAGAGCCCCTGCAGAATGATTTCTTATCTGCTGCAAAACGGGCACGTACCAAGGCATATTAGTTTAATATACCAAACTTATTTCATGTTTTAATTGCATTCAGCTTCTCTAAAGGTCTCCATTTAGTAAATTATAAACCTGCTAACTAGAGATGGAACAAGAGACAACATACTCTGGAGCAGACACTTAATTTGGACTATCAATCTTTCTAACATCCTATCTAATAAAAAGGTAATATGCAAACTGACCATCACTCCAACACAGGAGATGGCTGCTCCCATGTGGTCAAAGGTGGTAACCCTCAGGTGGACACAAGATGGCTCCCACAAGATGGTCAGCACTGGAGGGCAGTTGGGGTGATCAGGCCCACAGGGGAGAGCAGTTGGGGGGACCCAGGCCTGCAGGAAGGGCAGTTGGGGGCAACCAGGCTGGCAAGGGAGGGCAGTTAGGGGTGACCAGACCAGCAAGGGGGGGGGCAGTTAGGGGCAATCAGGCTGGAAGGGAAAGAGTTAAGGGGTGATCAGGCTGGCAGGCAGAAGCAGTTAGGGGCAATCAGTCAGGCGAGCAGTTGGAAGCAAGCAATCCTGGATTGTGAGAGGGATGTCTGACTAAACGGGAAGTCAGACATCCCTTGAGGGGTCCCAGATTGGAGAGGGTGCAGTCTGGGCTGAGGGACACTCCCCTTCTCTCAACCCCCATACATTAATTTAGTGCACTAGGCCTTTAGTGTCTAATAATAGGATAGTCAGATTTAATGAGTTATACAATTTTATGTATTTGGTAAACCATAAAGTGGTTTGGCTCTGCACAGCTTTCTCTCCCTAACATTTTTTTTTTCCAGCCCTTATCCCTGGTGAATTTTAACGTGGTATGCCTGGAAGTTTTGCTGTGAAAGCAAAGGACAATTGTTTGCATGTGCTGTTAAAATAGAAATAGCAAGAATCCTGTCTTTTGAAATTTGTAGGCAAAAAGCATGCTTGAACATTATTTGCCCACCTATGAGAATAAAGGGCGGCTTTGGAGCTTAGTGGTTTAGTCTGTTGGTTTTTAGGAGACCTGGATTTGAGTCTCAGCTTCACCACTATTTGGGCAAAGTTTGGCAGGTTACTTACTTTCTTGAAAACCCCATTTCTTCAGCTATAAAATTAGTTTAACAGTTAATACCTACCTCAAGAAATTACAACGGAATAGCTCAATTAAAACATTCAGCACAGTAACTGTCACAAAATAAGCACTCAATACATGTAACAAAGGTGTATATTTAACTATATATGTATTTTTCTACATATATTCCCATTTTTGTAACAAACTTATTTCACAAATGTTTATTGAGCACATGCCAAGTCACAAGTTAAAAATACCTTTTTACATTTAATTGTACCTACTTTCTAATTATAAAGCGTGGCTTGTCTCTATAGATTACTCTTTAGTGCTGATTTCAAAGGTTCTTTGATGAGATGCCTTTCTGAGTCAGTGGGGGGTCTTTGGCTTCCATTGTACATTCCAGCTCTGTTCTCAGGGCATCAATTAAGTGAAATTGCCAAATTTCTTCCCTCAGGAACAACACAGAGCATTTAAAATATATGTTTTCTAAAATGTTTATGTGTCTCTGTTACCAACACATACTTACTCAGCAATCGCCAACAGCAATTTCTGTTACGCCTCAGTTTTTCTTTTAGATCTCAGGATAAGTCCTAACGAAACAGGGGAAAATCAGAAAAATACATGTAATTTGTCTTTTTCTACCAAGAAAGGCACCATTTCTTTACTGGGAAAACCCCTGAAATTCCTGCCAAACGCACTGCACTTGTGCCAGGACATAGAGAACATCCTCCTCCCTGAAGCATGTTCTCTTAGTCCCTCCACCTGCCTAGTCCGTGAGAAGATAGGTGATATTTTTGGACACGTACCATCTGTGCTGAAATGCCTTTGAAATAACTTTATTCGTTTAATCTAAACCATAGGAATAAAACAGAGATGTGATATTGTCTTACATAGATGGGAATAGTGGCTATATTGCACATCAATACAAACTTTCCCACTTTTTTTTTTTTAATTAAGAAAAAAATAAAACAGTCCCAAAATACTAACATCTTGAGAGAGACAGGAAGAAAATACCACTCTGCAGTATCTCTAAAGCTAGAATGTAAGACCAAGACCAGGACATAGGAGGCATTCCTAGGAGTCTTTGCCTTAGCGAGGTAGCAGGAAGTTAGGGTTGTGTGATAGGAAGAATACTAGATTAGAACTCAGAAAATTCCTTCCAGTCAAAGCTCTGCCATTGATTTTTCTCTGTCAATCGCATTATCTACTTAGGCCCTTATATTTTTGGTCTCCTCATCTGTATAATACAAAGGTGGAACAAGATCTAAGGTTCCTCTCTGCTTTCTCTCACACTATGTTTTCTTTAAAGATAATGCACATCTCAGTTTTTGTTTTGTAAGAGGACGGTGGTTAGGTTCACAATTCCATCATTCCTTCCCACAGAGCAGGCAAGGTTCCCTGTCCTATCTGCTGCTAAAACTGCCTCACAGCTTCACACGAGTTTTTCTGAAATAGCATTTTTAGTATCCCCACAGGTTTTATTTCTCTTCTACTCTCTACTTCTCTCTGTGGTTGTGGAAACTCTGCTTAGGTATTTCCCTGCCCACTATGTTGCCCCAACATGTTTCTGAGAGCTAATTGAAGGATAAGTCCTCAGGCTCACTGCTCAAGTATACCATCCCCCTAGCATGCTCAGGCTTTCCACAGGCTTAGGAAGCTATACAGCAATGACTGTAGACAAGTCACCTATTCACATTGAATCTGTTATTTCAACTTTTAAATGGAAACAATGATGACCGTTTTTTCTTTCCTATGGATTTGTATGTACCAGATAAGATAATCCATGAAATTTTCAGTCCTAAAATGCTCTCCAAAATCTTGGGAAAATAGCTTTCTCCAGGAACTCTTAGAGTGCCTCATAGTAATCATGGACATTTCTTTTTGAAAATGATTATAACCCAATTTCTACAAGTAACTTTCAACAACTATTGATGGTGAATGCCAATGTCAGGCCTTGTCAGGGGCATCCTTTGACTTAGATGCAGAGATCTCAGTCATTCACAAGAACATGGGCTTGGAAGGTATTCAGACTTTGAAACAGCAAAATCCTATCTAATAAAGAGGGAATATGCTAGTTTATCATCACACCCTCACAATGATGATGGTGCTCACAGCCATAAGATGGCAGTCCCCAGTCCCCTCATCCCTGCTTCATCCAGCCTGAGTCCACCAGTCCCCTCAGCCCTGCTGGGGAAGGCAGTTGGGGGCAATCAGGCAAGCAGGGGGAGGGGTTAGGCATTAATCAGGCCTGCAAGGGAGTGATTAGGGGGCTATCAGGCTGGCAGGCAGCTGAGTAGTTAGGAGCCAGTAGTCT
Organism: Pipistrellus kuhlii; assembly: GCF_014108245.1. Classification (NCBI taxonomy): domain Eukaryota; kingdom Metazoa; phylum Chordata; class Mammalia; order Chiroptera; family Vespertilionidae; genus Pipistrellus; species Pipistrellus kuhlii. Next base: position 67,413,356 of record NW_023425515.1, read on the forward strand.
CAGATTGTGAGAGGCATGTCCCAGATTGTAGAGGGTGCAGGCTGAGTTGAGGGAAACCCCTCCTGTGCATGAATTTCATGCACCAGGCCTCTAGTAATACTATAATCTGCTAATACACTTTGCAAGACCCACAGAAATTATTGTCTGAAAGCATGAAGAAGCTGGATAGATCTGGAGACAAAGAGGCATGGAACAGGCTGTGGAACATCAGAGGGAAGGCATGGGAGGGTGGGTGGTTGGGAAGAGATAAGCAAAGAATTTATATGCTTTTATGAATACCCCATGGACAGACAATAGGGTGGCGAAGGCCTGTGGAGGACCGAGCAGGCTAGGAAAGGTCAATGGGGGGTGGGGAAAGGGGACATAGGTGATACTTTCAACAATAAAGACTTTAAAAAGTAAAATAAATGAAGCTATTTTTCATTTTATAAATTGAATAGTCAATTTATAGGTGTTTTAGCTCAGAGGATAATTTTATAACTCTGAGGTCTCAAGAAGGCAGGTTTATAGAGTTTGAGAGGTACAAACATTGAGAGATTTCTGGAGTCTCTTGGAGTCCACTCTTGAAGAATGTGTATTCAATGGAAGAAACAGATGACAGACAAAATAATTTTCTTGATTTAAAAAATCCTTTCTCCTCTTTTTATTGTATTATATTTAACAAATTAAGTAACTTGTTAAAGGCTCTGTATTTGTAACCAGTAATAAAGAAAAGACATTCTAAAAAAAAAAAAAAAGCCTCTAGTGGACATGCATTAATCTTTTCTTCTTTCTTTACTATGTTTTCTTCTCTTATTTGACAGTGATTTCATAAATTTTCAAACTCTTAGAGTTAGAACAATGTGCTGTTTTTTTCTAGCCATGCCATGCATTGCTCAGAATTCTGTACTCATCACTCAGATTGATGATGCTAAGGGGTATTAATTTCTCATTGGCTGTGCATGGAGACCTATAATAAGAGAATTTTTACTGTGCTTTCAGGAAGCACTCAATTAAAATATATTTTCTATTTTTTTCCTTATCAGATATGTATTTTATTTTCCTATGCTCAAAGAAATGTCTAGCAAATTACAAGAATTCTGTACATATGTATCCACTGAATGGAGAAACGAATGATTAAATATCTGAATGGACAAATATGTAAATCAATAAATCATGGGGAATAAATCAGTCTCACCCTTATATATTTTACTTCTTGGATTTAATCATTTTCACTTGATTCTTGGCTTTGATTCAGGATGATTTAATGGAGCTAACATGGATTTTTGAATCAGTGATCATATGTATAAACTAAATTTCACCATATTATACACTCCTAGCTATAACTCATTTTCCATTTAAAAAAAAATAGAGAATAACCATGACTTGTCAATGTTTTTCTGAGATAAAATATAAAATTCTGAACATCTAGCTGTGTGCAGCAGCTAAGGCTAAATAAATGCATATATTTTAAAATCACTTTGAGTGTAAAGACATCTAAAAGGAGCAAAGATCTTCAGAGGAAGACATAAAATTTTTATTTGAATTTTCTTTCAAGGCATAACAATCACCTTAAAATTGTTAGAAAGGAGAACATACTGTCCCGCCCAGTAGAACACACAAAGCATACTATTGTAAAAGCCATCAAAAAACAAGCTTTCTAATTTTTGCGTGGCTATTTTTCTTACTCTAGAATTATGATTTCTTCTTTCTTCCAGGCCAGTGTGGCTCTGTGGTTGACCAGGAATCATGGTTTGAGGTTGACCAGGAATCCTGGCACATGCTGGGGTTTGCAGGCTCAATTCCCAGCAGGGGATCTCCCTCTCCTTTTCTCTCTCTTTCTTAAATCAATAAAAAATGTTATAAAAAAAGGTTCCTTCTTTTATCCATCAAGTATATCTGTATAGGAAAATATATTCTTCTCTTTGTATTTTGCCTTATTTTCTATGAAAGTAAACACATTGCCAATAAGATTTGAGTCTTTGATTACAAATTTCCATAGAGAAACCTATGGTTAATAATAAAATAAATATTAGAACACTAGTGGCCCAGTGCACGAAATTCATGCACATGGGGGCATGTCCCTCAGACTGCTGCACCCTCTCTAATTTGGACCCTCTCCCACACAGGATTGGGCTTAAACCAGCAGTCCAACATCCCCCTTGCAATCTGGAACTGCTGGCCCCTAATTGCTTACCTACCTGCCTGCCTGATTGCCCCTAACCACTCTGCCTGCCAGCCTGATCACCCCCCCCCCCCTTTCTGGCCTGATTTCCCTTAATTGCCCCCTAATGACCAGATATCCCCAACTGCCCCCCTGCCAGCCTGCTTGCACCCAATTGACCCCCTGCTGGCCTACTGGCCCCCAAATGCCCCCTGTTGCCAGCCTGCATGGGGGAGGGATGTCTCTCAGCCCAGCCTGCACTCTCTCCAATCTGGGACTCCTGGAGGAATGTCAGACATCCCTCTTGCAATCTGGGACCGCTGGCTCCTAACTACTCAACTGCCTGTCTGCCTGATTGCCCCTAACCACTCTGCCTGACAGCCTGGCTGACCCTAACTGTCCCCCCTGCTGGCCTGATTGCCCCAACTGACCCCTCTGCCATCCTGCTCATCTCCATTGCCCCCTCTGACAGCCTGCTGGCCCTCAACTGCCCCGCCCCTCTGGCCTGTTCGCCCCCAACTGCCCTCTCCTGCAGGCCTGATTACTCCTAACTGCCTCTGCCTTGGCCCTGCCTCTATGGCTTTTTCTGGAAGGATGTCCAGAAGGTCTTTCGGAAGGTAACCCAGTCTAATTAGCCTATGACCCTTTTATTAGTATAGTCTAGAGGTCCAGTCCATGAAAATTAATGCACTGAAAGGGAGGGGTCCTTCAGCTTGGCCTGCACCCTCTCATTGTCTGGGAGCCCTCAGGGGTCAGAAGCTCCCGCTAGTGATCAGGGGAAGGCCATGACTCCATCACACCTCTGCTGCTGCTACTGCCAGCAGCACAAGCCTTGGCCAGCCCTGATACCTGTGCCTCACTCAGGTAGCCCTGGGAGGTTGGGCAGCTGTCATCTGAGGTTTGCCTGTGCTTTGGGCCAGCCCTGGGAGGCTGGGGCTGAGTGGACTGGGGGACTCCAAAGGCAAGTGCTTGGAGCAGCTAAAGCTGCCTGGGGACGACCTGGCCATGTCATGCACCTACTGTCCCAGCAACACTGACGGGACTGGGCACCACCATCCTATGGCTCTGTGCTCTGCCATATTTGAGGGTGTAGCAAACAATTAACATATTTCCTTCTATTGGCTGTGGACACTGCCATCTTTGTGAGAGTGTGTGGGTCAACTTGCATATTCCCTCTTTATAGATAGGATTATAAATGTAAAAGAGTTTGACAGTTGTAGACTGCTTTTTTTCTTATACTGGTAAGTGATGATATTGGTATCAGCCCCTTTTTTTTAACCCTCCCAACTGGGCCTTACTAATTTCCCACAATCCCAGATCTTCTTTATGACCATTCTCTTAGGGATAATTTTCAGATTTTTCCTTCCAATCTTAAATCTCTTTCCAGCCTGATGGTTCCAGCAAAACAAAAACAAGCAAACAAACAAACAAAACATAACACAACAGCAACAAAACTGTCATTTCTTTCCATTGAATTAGTCATTTTCTGTCTGAGGCCAGCAGAATGACCAATATTTTATTTTATAGGTATACTCAATTCAGAAATGGCTCTTTCATTGACAGTCAAGATTTACATAATTTATAGCTTTAGGAGATATTTTTGCATGCAGTGGAAGCACTAAAGCCATCTCACATATAACAAAATAATGAGAATAACTACAATAATAATTTTTACTTTAAAACTACAAATGTATAAAGTTCTAAGAATAATTTATGTATAGGTTAATATGGAAAAAGGAAAAAAAAAGGAGAAAATACTTAATTTGCCACCAGAATAATTAGTTGATTATAATAGGAAGCAAAAAACTGTATTCTGATTCTAGAAATCCTAAAAGCTGGTTTTGTTTTATCAACTAATCAATCAGATAAGTAACAATGTATATAGGCCCTGGCCAGCGTGGCTGAGTTGGCTGGAGCATCATCTAGTGCACAGGAGGGTTGAGGGTTTGATTCCAGTCAGGGCACATGTCCAGGTTGCAGGTTTGATCTCTGGTTGGGGCCTGGAGGATAAGGGAGGCAACCGAACAATGTTTCTCTCTCACATTTATGTTTATCTCTCTCTACAATCAATAAAAAATTATCTGGCGAAGATTTTAAAAATTGAATAATTTATATAGTACTTTTGAAATTAACTTTGTATTTTTTTTTTTACTTTAGCTGACAGCGTATTTGTTGATTTATGTCGTACATAGTGTGCTTTCAAGTCACATCTTTCATCACCAGGTGAAATTCCCATTCCAAGCAATCTGTAGCTCTTCAGCCCCTTCTATGGGAAAATTCTGAAGCATTTATCTTTCAAGGCTGAAATGGAACTTACAATGGTTACCAAACAATAGCCTGCATAATAGGAGGTACTACGGGCTTTGCAGCTCTTCCTGGGCACCTTTTGACTCCTAGCCTGATGCATACATAAACACTCTTTCTGTCCTGCAAACGCCTTTCTCCAGCGTAATTGTAACTTATCTGAATCTCAGAAACAAAGTTTTTCAGAGTTACAGTTTCACAGTGAGTATTGGAACAGCATTTGGGCACAGCATACCCTGGTAAATTCATGCTCACATAGGATAGTCCTCTGATTTTTTTTTTTCAAATGTCATTACCTCATTGCTAATTATAACCACAGTACTTTAAACTCCTATCAGTCTAAGTATTGTTATCTGTGTACCATTTCTTCCATTTCTCCATATTGCTGTAATTCATAAGGGGACTTTGCAAAAAAAAAAAAAATCTCATTTGAACAGAAGCCATCAGAGCACAAAGCTAAAATTATATTGCATAAGGTAATTAAAAATAAATAAGACAATACCTTCCAGTGTTACAGCAGAACCTATACACCATCATAAGCATTTCCTGTGGGTCATTGGAGTATACTAATAAAGGACAGGTTCGGAACTTGTGCAATGGCCTAGCGCCCAACATATATTGCTTCTGCCATCAATTTGTTATTTACCAGAGTTTGCCATTTATTCTTTCTCTGTACTCTTTAAGTGCAACACCACAATCTTATTAAAAGTAGAAAAATAATTTGAGAATCTGGGAAGAAAAATAAGAAGCAAATTATAAGTCCCTTAACTTCCCCATAGTTATGAACTTTATTATCATATGCTTCATTCTGTAAACACCTTGGAAACTATGTTTTCACCATAAAGTGATTTCTCATCTTCAGAGACTTTATGTGTGGTCAGATAAAAAGAGTGAACTAATTCTTTGAAGTCAGAGGACCTAAAATAGTATCAGACTCAAGAGAGTTCAAATGCAATATATGCTTTCCATTATCTTTTAAGAGAAGAGGCCAGGCAGATTCTCTTAATGATATAACCTCCCATCAGCAATTAGGCATCCACTCCAACATCATCTATCTTACTTGCCTGCCTCTTTTGCTGTTAGGATATTTTGTAATAAAACTACAGTAGCTGAAAGCAAATGGGGCATCATTAGAATAGAAAGAAGACTAAAATAAACATGTTGCCATTCTCCAAAGAAAAGAGAGTTTCAGATTATTTTCTAGTGAAGAATCCCCAATGAATGTCCCATTAGCAAATCACTAAACATTTCATGCTGTCCCAACAGAATGCCTCTTTTTTTTTTTAAAGAGCCATGGCTTCGCCACAGAAAGGAGTGGGGTAGGATGTATTACTGTGTGTGCTGGGGAGGGAGTGCCAGGTACATAGGCCACTGAATTGTCATTCCAATCATCTACTTCTAGATTCTTCCAGAAAATTAGAATCAATCCATGCTCATGAGGAGTGTCTCAAGGCCCTAGCACATAAATAAATCATGTATCAAAGTGTAGTTAGTTTCCAAATATAGCTGACTTGATATGTAAAACACATTTAAAAGAAAAATCTCTTGTTGGAATGTGAAAGAAGGAGAAAAATCTCACAGATACACAGGAAATACCATCACTAACATAAAATAGGAATTGTCACAATTCTCTTATTGCCTCTATCTCCTTGCAACACTATTAGTCATTGCAGAAAGTTTTCATAAACCTTGTCTTAAGGGATCTTGTCTATCATGCTGTATATGCCTGCCTCAGTGTTTCTATTCCTTCACATTCCAATAAACTCTCCTTTTCTATTTTTTACATGCTGAGATATTTGAACGGAACATTACTTTCAGCTGAATCTTAAGCAGAGGTTCCTGTTTCTTCAGTCCTGGCATTTGGCCCATGAGGAATATTTCCCTGAGGGCTTGTGCTTTTTGCTGAGCGAGGAAGGGGAGCATTTCTTCTATAAACCATCTTTTCCTACGAGGGCAATTCGCCCATTTCTTCAGCCTGTGAGCTTGGGTAGCTGCCATTTAGGGTTTCTCCACCAGAGCCATTTCCCAGAGGAAGCAGAGCCTGGGAACGAAGCAAGGTTAGGATTCCCTTCAGCTCCGAGTTGTGAGCCTTTTTCTTTTTTTAGTAGGAGGAGAAACACTGCCAACCTGCCACCTTCTGCCTTCTTTCTATTTTCATTCCAAAACACTTATAATTATAGCAAAAGACCCCATTCCTTGGCACAGAAAAATATGGGAACCTTTTCCAATTCCATTAAGAATGAAGCTGTGTTAGTGTGGTGATTTTACTGTTACTGTGAAATAACTGTTTCCTTTCCAAAATACTACCTGGAAGGGATTGCAACTCCAGATAACAAGTAAGGGTGAGAGAAGCTAGGCATGGGAAAACATTACTAATTCATCACACTAACTAGTTAATTATCATTACCTCCGTTTTTTCTGTAACTCTATATTACCTGAATATTTTATGTAATTTTAATAATAAAATGTCTATTGCCACTTATTTATCCAAACAAGTAAATGCACAAAATACATATTTAAAGCTCTAACCTCGTACATCCTGCCTTCACAATCACATTCCTTTTAGGTACATGTTTCCTAGACTTTTCAATGCATGTGAACACATAAATAAAAAGATGTAGGGGGAAAAATGTAAACTTACTAAATTATTCAATAATCATATCATTATTCTTATTTGAGTTTTCTTTTTCTAAACCTAATAATATATCCTGGCATTTTCAAAAATGTTCATATATCTGTATGTTCTTCACTCTTTTTAATGCTCTATGTTCTTCACTCTAATAATAGAGTAATATGCAAATTAACCATCACTCTGCTACACCCGCAAGCCATGCCCACCAGCTGCACCCACCAGCCAATCAGAGTGAGCATGCAAATTAACCCAACAAAGATGGTGGTTAATTTCCATAACTGGGGGGAAGGAGGAGTGAAGAGTGAAGACAGCATAGAAGGAAGAGGGAGGGGAAGTGGAAAGCAAGGCAGCTACAGCTGCTGGAGGGAAAGCACTGGCAGTGCATGCAGGTCAGGGCAAGGTGAAGTGTGCAGCAGTGGCATGCATGCATGTGGCCGAAGATGCAGCAGTGGTGGTGGCTGCAGATGTGGTGGGGTGGGTGGGACACCCTGCCTGTCCCATCCACCCCAACCCACCTCACCCTGCAGGCCGAAGTGGGAGAGGTAGGGGGAAGGGAGAGGTGGCATTGGCAGGAGGGAAGCCTACTGGAAGTCTTACAGGAATATTCCTGAAACAGGTCTCTAGTCTATAATAATAAAAGCATAATATGCTAATTAGACCAGACAGCCTAAAGACCTTCTGGATGTCCTTCTGGACAAAGCTGGGGTTTTGAAGGCAGAGGCAGCCGCCATGGCTTCGAGGGTCAAGCTCCTTGCATGAATTTTGTGCATCAGGCCTTGGTTGCGGGCACATCCCCAGTAGGAAGTGTGCAAGAGGCACCTGATCAATGATTCTCTCTCATAGATGTTTCTAACTCTCTATTCCTCTCTCTTTCTCTCTGTGAAAAATCAATAAAATATATTTTTTTTAAAAATTAGCTTCAACCCAGCCTGTACCCTCTTCAATCTGGGACCCCTCGAGGGGTCCAGAGGGGTCCCAAAAATACAAGACTATAAGATAGAAAAAAATATTTTACAGAACAAAAACAATCAGATTGGCATTGGTCTTATAAACTGTATTGTTGGATATGGGAAACAATGGCCCAACATCTCTAAGCTATTTAAGAAAACATCTTAATATTAATATTATATATCCAGATAGCTTATTATTAAAATTGAAGAGTGAGGTGGAATCTTTCCAAGCATATCAGGTGTCTGTGATTACTAAAAATATAGATTTTCTTTGGTAACCACACAGAGGAAATACTCCAGTAAGAAAATAGAGAGAACCAGTGGGACATGAGAGATAAGAGAGGGGTAGACTGATTATTGTGAAATAAGCAATCAATAATAATTCATAATTAAAATCCAAAATATATCAACATGCATCAAAAAGGGTATGGCCAGAAGGTTATAATAATATAATTAGCTTCTGTATATTTATAAAACATAGACATTCTTAGAGCAAAATAAGCTATGTGTAGTTTATAGTATTTAAGGATAATATAGCATGTAGACCAGCAAAGGAAAATCTATCCAATAGAAAGTTCAGAGAAGAAAACAAGCAGAACAAAATTAAATAATAGAAATAAATCATAATATACTAGTACATATTATAAATGTTATAGGTTAAACTCAGCAAAAATACAAGACTACAAAACAAAATATTTAATAAATGCATTCAAAGCAGAAAGCAACTGAAAGTTAGCCAACATAGAGATGACTAAAAATTTACACATATGCAGTATATGAATCAAGATAAAGCTTGGATAGCTATTTTAATATCTGAAAAATTGAAATTTAAAGTAGAAAATATAGAGATCATTAGGTATTGGTAAATAAATCACTGACCAAATAGAAAAAAAAATGTGTATATAGGTGTTTTAAATTACATAAAGAATAATTTAAATATGGATATGTGAATTTCATATTTAATAAATCTTGTGTTTTCAAAAATTAACAATATACTTGGTTAAAAGAAAGATTCCATAAGTTCCAAAACAAAAACAAAATATCGTAAAACTATTTTTGCCCTGACCAGTGCAGCTCAGTTGAATGTGCATTGCCCTGTGCACAGGAAGGTTGCTGTTAGATTCTCAGGCACATGCCTGGGTTACGGGTTCCACTCAGGTAGCGGGTGGGGAGTAGGCAACAGAGATGTTTTACTCTCACATTGATGTCTGAATTCACTAGTGTTTCCTCTTATACATTAATCCAGCTGTGCACCATTGAATGTTCAATTATGACACTTTGAGAAACATTGACTTTTGCCTGGGATAAGATGGACATTTTGGCTATGATATATAACATTGAAGCCTTTAGTTTAAAAAGTTTGCTGAATGTTAGTTTCTTTTTATCTTTATTGCATTTATTTATTTAAATTAATTAAATTTATTGGGGTGATATCAGTTAATAATATTGTATAGGTTTCAAGTGTACATTTCCATGATATATGATTTTTACATTGCGCTATGTGCTCTTTTTAAAAAATATATGTTTTTATTGATTTCAGAGAAGAAGGAAAGGGAGAAATAGAAACATCAATGATGAGAGAGAATCACTGATTGGCTGTCTCCTGCACACCCCCCACAACCCAGGCATGTGCCCTTGACCAAAAGTGAACTCGCGACTCCTCAGTCCACAGGCCGAACTGGCTAGGGCCACTATGTGCTCTTAACTTCATTGAGTTCAAATAAAAAATTAACTTGGTGAATCAGCACAGTACTCGGAGCTAATAATTTGAATATAAAAAATAATTAGAAAAATTTTAGTATGCAGAATTTGATTCTGCTATACTTGTTTAAATTAGATTTGCAACCAATGAAAATAAAACCTTTGACAAAAACATATTTTTTTCAGGTCCATAATATTATATGTTTCTTTTGTGTCTACTTTTCTTTGCTCAAAATTGTGATCTGAGATTCACTCATATTGTTAAATGCAGTTGTTAATTTGTATTCCTGAATAGCACTTTTATAATAATAAATACCAGTAAATTTATTCATGCTACTAATGGTGTGCATTTTAGTTGATCTGGGTGGGCTATTATTCATAGTGCAGCTATAAATGTCCTTGTACATATTTTCTTGGAGCATATATGCATGCATTTCTAGTGGTCGAATTATTAGATCATATGGCATAAATAAGTTCAATTAGTAGATGAGATTTCTATGGAATTAAACAGTGTATGAGAGATGCAATTGATACAAATATTAACCAAAATCATGGTATTTTTATTGCTTTTCATTCCAATGTACATCTATTGATATCTAATTATGTTTCAACTTTTTAAATGTTCACAATGACTTAGAGATATTGAATACTTTTTAAAAATATAGTCTTTGATCATTTGAAAATTCTTTTATTTGAAGTACTTATTCAAGTATTTTTTAATTTAGTTTGTACTTCTTTATTTTTCTGCTGTGTTATTTATCTGTATGTGGCTGGTTTTGGGAAATCTTTACATATTTATTTTTATTTTTGTGTATTAAAAATATCTTCTTTCTTTCTTAGCTTTACTTTTTACTCTTAAATGTGATTTAAAACATCTTAATGTTGTTTAACATTGTACAATGACATTAACATTGAAGATCTACACATCTGGCTTTGAACTCTGGCTATGACATATACAAACTGATATTGGATCACTTTGTTTATCCAATCCATATTGTAGAGATCATTATCCAATCCGTATTATACACATCACGTTAAAGTTTAGTATTTATATTTATTGTCTTTTTGTACTTCAGGCCCAAAACTTATTCAATAGATTATGACAGTTTTAATGTGTATGAACTCTAAATAGAGCTATAGATAGTAAAGGAATGCCTTTTGAAATTTTATTTATTTATTTATTTATTTATTTATTTATTTATTTATTTATTTACTAAGAGGCCTGGTGCATGATATTCATGCAAGGATGTTTATAGCTGAACTGGGATCAGGCCTAAATAGGCAGTCAAAGATCCCTCTCACAATCCAGGACTGCTGGTTCCCAACTGCTCGCCTGCCTGCCTGCCTGATTGCCCTTAACTGCTTCTACCTGCCAGCTTGATCACCTCTTAACAATTACCCTTCCAGCCTGATCAACACCCAATTGCTCCCCTGCTGGCCCAATTGCACCTAACCGCCAGCCTGGTCATCCCTAACTGCCCTCCCCAGCAGGCCTGGATACTCCTAGCTGCCCTCCCCTGCAGGCCTGGTTGCCCTAAGTGCCCTCCTCTGCCAGACTGATTGCCCCAAACTGCCCTCCCTTGCCAGCCTGATCACCCCTAACTGAACTGCCCTCCCCTGTCAGACATCTTGTGTTGGCCATCTTATTCCACATGGGGGCGGCCATCTTTGACCACAGGAGGGCAGTCATCTGGTGTGTTGGAGTGATGATCCATTTGTATATTACCTCTTTATTATATAGGATTTATTTATTATTGATTTATTTCCTGGAAGCTATCAGAAGTAAAAAAAAAAAAAAAAAAAAAAAAAAAAAAAGGAATGTAATATTAAACAAAACCTAAGGCAGACTTAATAAGAAAGTTTTAGAAAGGGAACAGGAGTATGAGATAATTTGGTATTTAGATGAAATGGCTGTTAAGTAAAATTTGTATCAAAAAATAAAATGAGTGTGTGAATGATGGAAAGCAGACTGTATCAAGAGAACCAGAGTAATTCTACTAATCCTATTACTTGTTAAATTAGATTGAGCAAATTGGAATTTCCATGGCCCACTACTGTGGGAGTTGATCTGCATTGCTGGATCATCCTATATAATAAGAAAGGAATATGTAAATTATCCATTATGCCATGAGGCATAATGACTGACCACATGACAACCAGATCACAGATCTGCAAGAGGGTGGGTGAACTACAAGTGGGCAGTGGAGAGCTACAGGTGGGGGCAGGGAAGCAAGCTATGAGGAGGCAGGTGGAAGAGAGGGGGGTGGGGGGAACTACAGGAGGGTGGTAAAGAGCTACTGGTGTATGGATTCGTGCGCAGGACTACTATTGATAGTATATATATATATTTGTTAATCCTCCCCTGAAGGTATTTTTCTTAGAGAGAGAGAGAGATTGATGTGATGTGAGAGACATACATTGACTGGTTTCCCTCTGCACAGGTTCAGACCAGGGCTGGGGATTGAACCTATAACCCAGGTAGTGTCCTTGCCTGACAATGGAACCCTGGAATCTTTGGTGTGCATGTCAATGCTCTAACCACTGATCAGGGCATTGAATTAAAAATTTTATTAGTCCCCCTGTACAGTCTCTACTTGTTTCATTTGCTTATTTATTTACCCTAAATATGTTTTACATGCCTACTTTGTGTAAGAAATTATAGCCTTAAAAAAAAACAACAAAAAAAAAACCAACAACAACAGGTAATTATTCCTGTCATCATAGTTGGTGAGGCAATAAACAGAATCAATATGTAAAGCATTTATCCATGTTAAAAGGTCATTTGAATTGGGTCTTTAGAGAAGACTAAATCAAGGGTGTATCTGAGGGACTGCAACTTTAAATAAATTGGTCTACAATAGATTGTCCTCATTAAGAAAGTAAGCAAAGTTTTAAAATAGTTGAAAGAGTCAGCCACACAGGTGTATAAAAGAGGATTCCAAGAAGAGAGATTAAGAAAATAGGTAGAATCAGACCTTCAGAGAAATACTAGGAAAGTAAATAGTGTTGTACCTTAGAGACCATTATAAAGATCTTGACATTCATTCTGAGTGAGATAAGGAAACATTGAAGAATTCTACGCAGAGGAGAGCATAATATGATAAATGTTTTAGCGAGATTATTTTGATTGCTATGGTGAGGATAGATTCCAGATGGGGGAAAGATAGTAACAGAAAGACACTTAAGAGATTATTGCAATAAGCCAGGGAAGAGAATATGGTTTGGTCCAAAGTGATAATAGTGAGATGCTGACACGGAATCAGAATATCAACATATTCTGAATGGGAATCCCACAGGGTTTCTTGCGGATTGAATGTGATATATGAGGGAATATGATGAATCAAAGCTGACTTTCAGGGTTTTTGGCCTGGTCAGCATAAAGGATGGAATTGATTTTTATGTGAGATATGAAAGAATAAGGTATAGGTTTTAAAATTAAGATCAGGAGTTCATGTTTGGATGTTTGACTGAGATTAAATTTGAGATGTATATTAAATACCTGATGGTGATATTGAGTTGGCAGTTGAATACACAAATCTGACATTCAGGAGAGTGATTTAGGATAGAGATATAAATATGAGTATTATAAGCTCTAAATAATATCAACAAAGGAGTGTGTATTAATTGAGAAGAGATCCTAAGACTGAGCTATGGGGAACTTCAGTGCTAAGAGGCTGTTGGGAAAGTAATAAGCAGCAAACAAGATAGGAAGAGATATTGAAAAGGTTACGAGGAAAACTAAGTAGTTGTGGTATCTTGGAATTCAAGTGAAAAATTAGTTTCTATAAGTAGAGAGTGATCAATTGTGCCAAATATTGCAGATAGGGAGTTAGCCACGCAGGTATATAAAAGAGGATTCCAAAATATGAGAAATGAGAATTGACTGGTAGATTTAGTAAATTGGCAGTCATAGCTGATATCCTAAGTGGCAATTTCAATGGAGTTTTGTAATGAGGTTGGGCCTGCCTCCTTAACTTTAGAGGGTTGGATTAATTCTCAGTAAGTTAAGAGAGAGGCTACAGTGAAAAATATGTATTTCATTTGAAAACTATCAACTAGAGAGGGATGGCATTGCCTGTCATTTAGACTCTTAAATGCATATAGATACTTATTGCTACCACTGGTTTTTGAAGCAAATATGTCAATGTGACATATTTAAGAGAAAGTGTATTGCTATAAGATTTTTTCCCTTTCATTTGTTTGTTTGTCTGTTTGTTTGTTTGGTTGGTTGGTTTTGACTCTCTTGTTGAATCTCTTGGTGATTTAGAAAGGATACTTGGCAGCTTAAGCAAAATATTTGTCTCTGCTAAATAAAATATATTACAAATGTAAGCAAAATTGCCTACTTTGCTGTTTTGTTGACTTAATATAAATGATGAGAGTAGGTAACACTAAGAAAAGACTTAAAACAGAAAATAACCCTGTCCTCATAGCAGGTGTCAGGCAATAAGTATGATCAATATGTAAAGCATTTATAGACAAAGGAAAATTAGTAGAAAATTGAGTTTCTCTTTAAGGCATAAAAGTCCATGTAAGTTTATTTATCCTGCTGCCCACCCTGATTACTATCAAGTTTTGTTAGTTTTTTATGGGAATTGGAATGGAAGTGGATGTTTTTTGAGAAAGTACTTAGATCTAAGACCCCATCTAATTGTATCAAACCACAATGCACGACGCGGCTAAAATTTTTGGAATATTACCTCAAAAGTATAAAATGTAAAAGAGCCTGGATCTAGTGAAAAAATATCAGAGCATATCTCCATGGAAGCATGGGTTTTAATTGACATGTAAGCTTCCATTTCTAGCAATATAATTTACTAGATGTCTCTGAGTATAACTATCCATATCAATCTTATTTTATTTATAGGTCCTTTATTGACATGATGACAATGGGTAATCTAGAGAGGTAACTCAATTTCCTCTGTGTACTAACAAATCTGTATGAATTAGGAAAAACATATTAGTGGTATTTACTTATAGCCTCATTCGTTTTACAATTAACATTCTCTCCAATTTAATTCCTCTCCCCATTCAATCCCTTGCCCTCAAATTGGTTTACTCCCAGGGTTCATCCAGTCTCAGATAGCTTCATTGCCCAGCACTATTCTTTCTCCTGAAATTCTAAAGGTCTCATAACCACCCCTTGCGTTTTCCCTCTTCCCCAAATGCTAAGGTCCTGTATATCTTGTTATAATTCTCTACTTGTATAATGGATACCAATATCCTTAGAATTCTAATTCCTAATCCTAAAAGACCAATCAAGTAGTGGATATCTTTAATTTTTGTTTTGTTTTTTCTTGTACTAATAAGTTACAGGGTGTGTTAGTCACAAGAATGATTGCAAACATAATAGACTTTATGTTAAATTATCTGTCATTATAAAAGTGGGCACAGGCAACAGTTTGGTAAACTGAAGAATATATTCTATTAATGCATATTGTCAAGCTTTTGGCCCATTCAGATCACTGTTATTTTGGCAGCATTTTGCTAGTAAAATATTGTGACATTCTATTCATTGAATCATGGAAATTTAATTATGCAAGGGACTTTCTATGTCATCAAATTAAATACCCCTCACTTCACCATTGAGTAAATATGAGTTGGAGGTGTAAATTACTTGTGGAAGGTTGCTTAACAAGATCTGACATCTCAATAGTAGTTCAGTATTTTTTCCAGTGGCTCAGGTATCCTGGTTCTTGCCCAGGCATGTAAAAAAATGAAGTATTTTTCCTCACTAGAGGAATTCTTAACATTTTACATCATTTAATTCATTTCATTATAAGCTGTTTTAATCATTTTTCTTCCAGGACATATAACTTTCATGGACAGCTTTTTATGCATTGTCAGTATTATTGGTGACCTTATTTTAGAAAGGCGGTGATGGGCAGTTTCAAGGCAACAAGGATGTGCTGTTTCAGAGTGCAAGATGGAAGCCCAGTTGACTTGGCAAAACTTATTTTCTAGTTTCAGCAAATAAGGGGTTTCTTTTTCTCATCTGCACCTGCTTGAATTACAAATGACTCCTTGAAGCATATGTTTTCACTAAATCTGACAGCCAGGAAGGAGGGTTCACAATTTCAGCAGCTGTTATTTGTTTTCTTCCTTTACTGAGATGAGCAGCAAGACCACAGTGCCGAGAGATTTGTTTTTCTTTTTGATTACTCAGCAGGACAGTAGAAGCTACAGCAGAAAGATGATAGAAAACATGAGAAGATAGAGGAAGACATGACATGAGCAAATATTATAAAGCATGGCTTGATAAGCATGATCCCCAAATAAAGTTCCTCAAAAAATACAGTGATCAGAAGGAAGATTATTGGTGCAAAATATCTAAAATTAAGGACTTAGTCAAGATCACATGTGTAACCTATAAATATAAATTGAGTAGACATCAGTTTTTTCCAAAACAGATTTTCACATGATTGGACATCAGAGGTTCAATCATTGTTCTATTATCCATAATACCCTTTCTTTTGAACAACTACTACTCAATTACAAAACAGAAGAGTATTTTTAAATGGCTTCAAGACAGAATACCTGCTGCCTGGCTCAACAAGTGATTGAGTAGAAAAGTTTGGAAAGTAGGATGTGAATAACCAATCTAGAGGCAGAGAATTGAAATGCAGAGTTGAGGTGAGCAGAAGACTCAGGAAAGAGGTAGAGAAAAACAAGATGCTAAAATCAGCTTCTTTAAAAAAGGAAAAAATAAAAGAAAACAAACGAGTCTACTATAAATAATAAAATTCCAAACCACTCTCCTTTACCCCCAGAAAACACAAATAGCCCTCAGTGAAGTGTAAGGAACTCATGCTCTATTTCCTCAAGAGTCGAGAGGGTGAGTTTGGAATTACAAACTTTACTTCTATGCAATAAGCCACCTCATGAAGCAAATAAGGAGTGTCTCCCTGTGCACATTAGAAATGAAATTTGAGGGGTTCAAGAAAGGGAAAGGCAGGACAGCAATAAAAGTGGGAAAGTTTGAGAAAATGATTCTCTCATGAAGATGTAACAGTAAATATTGAAATACTTTTAGTAAGAAACAGTATCATTAAAAAATATTAACATAAAGACTCCTATCTCCAAACAACTATACATAAAATAACTGATGGGTTCTTTTTGCCAAATAAAGGAGCAGAGTTTTTTAAAAAAATGGGAATGTATCTTTTTCTCATTAACTAACATTGTGAATATTTTTTAAAGCATATTCTGTATGATCCTTTTAAGTGAAGATTTAATTTTAGCTAACCATATTTTTTCAACTATCTTTCTATTCAACCTTTAAAAATTATTTTATTTAAAAAAAAAGAAATCTTTGTTTTATCTTCAAAGTGGGTCACAGTGACCTTAAATTATTTATTCTTTGGAGAACAAAAGAGTGCTCAGTGACATGTATGAAAACTTGTGAAAGTTTGCTGCTACTTTACAGTTAGGTGGCCTTGCTAACACAGAATTCTTATACTAAGAGTAGTTTTAAAATGGATTTTTTGTTAACAAGAACAGCGCTTTGCATATTTTGAGGAAGAAAGACACATGGCCTATGTTTTATCAGACTTTCAATGTTTGTTTGACATACTTCAATTTATTGGCAAGTTAGACTGCAAAGCTGAGAGAAATGTTTTTTTTTTCCTCATTACATTTTGATTACTGTGATTAAATTAAAATTATTATAAAAAAAACCTTAATTTTATAGGAATGCAAGTAAAATAAAAGCAACGTCTTAGATCAGTGAGAAAATAACATGTAGTGTTGACAAAATAAATGTGTGAATAGAAGGTCCAAAAGGGTTAATGTGTGAAGACAGGTATGTTCCAATTCAGATAGACATATTTCAAGACATAATAATGTTGGTTTAGTAATAAAACATATGCCAAAATGCCTGTAGGATTACTTGGTATTTAGGAGATACTTGAAGTCAAATTCTGAATAAGGTATGTTACACACAATTGAAGATGTAAACATTTTTAAAATAAATTTTCCAAAATATTTAACTGATGGAGCATCTTTCAGTAAAGAGAAATTTCATGAGATTAAAATCATTTCAGAATAGTTTTATATGATATACTATTTATAAATTTTATATTTTGGTTTAGAAGAGTTAATTTGTTATTTCAGCATAAACCAACCCAATTTACATTAATAAAAGAATAAGATGCAAATTGATCATACCTTTGCGATGCCCAGCAGCCAATCAGGAGGGAGTATGCAAATTAATCCAACAAAAATGGCAGGTTAATTTGCATACATGGCTGCCCAGTGGCTGGGGTCGGGGTGGGACACTAACATTATCGCCATGGCGATGACATAGGCATTCTGCATTGACCCAACCACTCCTGACCTCTGGGCAGCATGGGAAGGCTGGAAAGGCAGTTCTGGGCCAAAGCAAAAAGGTGGTTCTAGCTGGAGTGAAAGCGGGGCCAGCAGCCAGGGGAGATTAGTCCATTATTGCATGAATCTTCATGTATTGGGCCTCTAGTCTTAATAATAAAAGGCCAATATGCAAATGGTCATTACACACAATCAGCAGGCAGCTTCATCGCCCTCCTGGCAGGGTTTAATAGGGGACAGGAGTCTGTGTCCCCTGCCCAGTGAGGCTTGATGGAGGTGGGACAGGCTGAATCTGGGTCTCTTGCAATTTCAAGGCACACTTGGGTGGGCAGGGACTTGACTCTGGGTCCCGCAGTGCACCTGAGACTTTGAAAGGAAGGAGATTTTCATAAACATTTTACTAATTTTCTCTCATCTCTGACACTTCTATTATAGAGAAAGGGCAAATAACAATATTAAAATATTTCCTCTAATTAATTCCCTTTTAGTGTGCATGAATTTTGAGCACTAGGTCACTAGATATAGGATATAAAAGAACAATGTGAATGGTTAATTCTGATGTTGAGATTAAAGGTGATTTATTTTCCTTTGTGTTACTCTGTATCACTATTTTTTTATATACTGTTATTATGTTTATTGTGTGTTTAAGCTTAGCATTATTTTTTTCTAAACTGGTAACCTATTTAATCTATTTAGACCTGAAAATCTAAGGTTAATATAGAATCACATTAACTCAAAATTTACTGGTTAAACTTCTAGTATGGCTTTAATCATATTAGGTGAGCTTATACTAAGGTAACAAAAAAATATTAAAAGATCAATAACTTGGTATAGAAGATATTTCTTTCTTTCTTGTAGAAAAACTATTCTCCTAGGATATTTGTATTACTTTATTTTAAATAGTCAATCATCTTACAAGTGTTTAAAATATGTAATACACATCTTATCAATATATTATCATACATTTAAAAAATAGCCTACACTTATAGCATGTGCTAATCCCCAGAAAATGTGAATTTGTTAGGTTACTTGCCAAGGAGAATTAAGATATCTAACTAGCTGACTTTAAGATAGAAAGGTTATCATTGCCGAAACTGGTTTGGCTCAGTGGTAGAGTGTCGGCCTGCGGAATGAAAGGTCCCGGGTTTGATTCCAGTCAGGGGCATGTACATTGGTTGTGGGCGCATCCCCGATAGGGGGTGTGCAAGAGGCAGCTGGTCGATGTTTCTCTCTCATCGACGTTTCTGGCTATTTCTCTCCCTTCCTCTCTGTAAAAAATCAATAAAATATATTTAAAAAAGACAAAAAAAAAGAAAGGTTATCATGGATTTTTTAGATGGCCTCAATGAAGTCACCAGGGTCCTTCAAAATGGAAGAGGGAGGCAGAAGAAGAAGTAAGGGATGTTATCTAAGAAAAACAAACAAACAAACAAACAAAAAACAACTACAGTTGCTGGCTCTAAATATAGAGAAAAAAGGCAATGAGTCAAAGAATACAGGCAGCCTTTGGAGATTGTAAAGACAGGGAAAGGGGTTACCATGTTAGAGCCTACAGCACTGACATCATCTTAATTTTAGCCCAGTGAGACCAGTGTTGAACTTATGATACAGAGAAATCTACATATATAAAAGGCTAATAAGCTAAGTGTCCCTTCAACTGCCTGACCAGTGGCTGTGACACGCACTGACTGCCAGGGGGCAGATACTCAATGCAGGAGCTCCCGTGACAGGCATTGGTCATTTACAGAGAAACTGCACTGTGGATTTGGTGCCAACAAAGCAACACTAGGCTTCCCTTAAGAGAGACAAAGGCCCTGCCAATAGCCCATAGTGACAGCCCACCAAATCACAATCAATGCTGCTGAAACCCTATGGTGCAAAATGTGGCCCACAGTCCAGCCCAGTCTGGAAACTGTGGCTGTGATGCTGGGTAATGACATCACAAAGCAATGCCCAGCTTTCTCTCCCTACCAACAGGCCATTCAACAATAAATGGCACTATGAATCTCGGGCTGGCAAACCAACACTTGGCTTCCCCCAGTGGGACATAGGCCCTACCACCACCCCAGAGTGACAGCCCACCAAATCAAAGCCAACTCTGCCAAGACCTCATGGAGCAAAATGTCCCTGGAAACAGTTGCTGTGCTGTGGGCATTGAGTAGTGACATCACATAGTAATGCCAAGCTTCCTCTCCCTAATGACAATTAGCCTCCTTGGAGTTTCTTCAGCCCAAGAACTCAACTTGCTTTATAGCCAGGTGGAAACATTATACACTTTAACCAAATGTCTGTGAAGTGTTTTCTCATGTCTCATCTCATTTGATATTCACAGAAGTCCTGGAGTAGGTAGATAGGAGACTTGGTGGAATCCTATCATTAGCCAGAAAATAGAGATTTCAAAAATTTAGAAACTTGACCTGACTGAAAAGGTGGACCTTAAAAATGACTTCAGGTTTTCTCACTGCATAGAATATAGTGAAACACTGCTGTTTTTAAATACACTGAGTGGCCAGATTATTATGATCTCTGAATACATAATAATCTGGCCACTCAGTGTATAACCTATATAATAAAAGGCTAATATGCAAATAGTTCCCTCAATCAGGAGTTCAACCAGCAGGCAGGCCAGACAACCGCCTATGTTCCTCCCCCTGGCTAGGCTGGCTGGACCCCACCCATGCAGGAATTAATGCACCAGGCCTCTAAACTATATATGTATGCACTGAGTGGCCCAATTATTATGCTTTCAGAGATCATAATAATCTGGCTACTCAGTGTATTTTACCCTTTGTTCCCCCTGCATAATCTACAATAATAATCTGCTTTGTGTTGCTATTTACTCCTGTGTTGATGACAATTACCTGAAAGAGAAGTTGGGGTGCTTCACTGGGCTAGAAAAAGTTAGTTAAATAAGAAAGCAAGTCTAATTAAAAAAGTTTATTCTATATATAAAAGGCTAAGTTGATTCATACATGTGCAATACATATAAAGCTCTCACTGGTGTCAATTGCACATGTGTGTTTCACTCTGTCATTGTTAATCATGAATTTGGTTGACAATTCTATTATAGAGAAAGGGTGAATAATGATATTAAAACATTTCTTCTAATTAATTTCCTTTCTATGTGCACCAAACCATGCACCATGCCACTAGTCTATATATAAAAGCCTAAGTGACCAAACGTTCGGCTGGTTAATTGATTGCTATGACACACATTGACCATCAGGGAACAGATGCTCAATGCAGGAGCTGCCCCCTGGTAATCAGTGCTCTCACACAGTGGGAGCATCGCTCACATGCTTATTGAGTGGCAGCAGTGGAAGGTGCAGCAAGGCTGAGATGAGCAGGAGTAGCATGGCACTTGGCTCGGGCTTGGGTTCCTCCCCTGACACCTGGAGTTTTACACACTACTACATCCCTAGAGGGACGGTGGCACAGGGATAGGGCCAAAACTAGCAGTCCTTCATCTCCTGAGGGGGCCTGGATTGCGAGAGGGTGCAGGCCAGGCCGAGGGGCCCCACCAGTGCATGAATCTGTGCACCAGGCCTCTAGTATAAGATAATACATTTATATTGGTTAAGCTATTAAGTCTGTACTAATAAAAGAGAAACATACAAATTGACCATCCCTCTGCTATGCCCAACAGCCAATCTGGAGTGAGTATACAAATTAACTCAACAATGATGGTGGTGGACACAGAAGTGGAGCAAGCAGAAGGCTTGGGTTGCCCCCTGCAATGGAGGAAGCCAAGCTTCCCACCTTCCCTGGCTACTGCTGAAGGAGGGGATGGGGGGAAAAAAAGTGGCTGAGAGCCTGGGTAGCTGGGGAGTGTGGTCACCCTGAAAATTGCCCTCAGCTCCTCACCCAGACTGGCCAGGCACCCAAGCAGGATCCCCCATCCTGAAGGGGCAGTGGCCAGCCTGTAAACAGCCATCAGTCCCTCACATAGGCTGGCCATGCCCCCATGAGGTGAGGGTCCCCACTGGGGGCATGGCCAGCCTGCAAACAGCTCTCAGCCCCTCACCCAGGCTGACCATGCCCGCCCCCAGCGGGAACTCCCACCCTGAAAGGGGCATGAACAGCTTGAAAACTACCACAGACCCCTCGCCCAGGCCACCCCATGTCCCAAGGGAACCCCCACTCTGATCCGGGACACCCTTCAGGGCAAACCAGCCAGCCCCCACCCATGCACCAGGCCTCTATCTACCAGGCGTCCTCAAACTTTTTAAAGTGGGGGCCAGATCACGGTCCCTCAGAGAGCTGGAGGGCCGGACTATATGAACTACTAATTCCTACTGTAACACCTCGGCTGTGCTCACTGCCCAAAAAACCTGGCGGGCCGGATCAGACTCCTCTGTGGGCCGCATGTGGCCCGCGGGCCGTAGTTTGAAGACACCTGATATACTAATAAAAGGGTACTATGCTGATTAGACTGGGAGACCTTCCAGACGTTCTGGACAAAGCCATGGTGGCAGGGATGAGGTAGAGGTGGTTAGAGGCCAAGAAGGGAGGGAGGTTGTGGGTGATCAGGCAGGTTGGGGTGGGCATTGTGAGTGATCAAGGTGGTGGAGGGTCAGTTGGGGTTTAGGAGGCCATCAGTAGGTGTCAGTTGGTGGTAATCAGGACAGAAAGGAGGGCAGTTTGGGGTGAGCAGGCCAGCAGGAGGCAGTTGGGGGCAACAGGCCAGTGGGGGGGGGGCAGTTGGAGGCGATCACACTGGAATAGGGGACAGTTGGGGTGATCAGACTGGCAAGAGAGGCATTTGGGGGCAAGCAGGCTGGCAGCAGGGGGCAGTTGGGGAAGAGCATGCTGGCAGGCAGGTGGTTAGAAGCAATCAGGCAGGCAGGCAGCTGAGCAGGTAGGAGCCAGCAGTTCCAGATTGTGAGAGGGATGTCTGATTGCTGGTTTAGGCCTGATCCCTGTAAACCAGCAGTAGGACATCCTTCAGGGGGTCCCATATTGGAGAGGATGAAGGCTGGTCTGAGGGACATGCCCCCTCCCCTCATGCATGAATTCCGTGTGCTGGCCACTAACAAAAGAGAAACATGCAAATTGACTGTCACTTTGCTATGCCCACCAGCCAATCAGGAGTGAGTATACAAATTAAGATGGTGGCTATCCGGGCCTCTGAGCAGCTGCTCCGGGCCTCTGGGCAGCATGAATGTAGGCACAGAGTGGCTGAATGGGGCAGAAACCCTGCTATGAGGGGGAAGGCAAAGGACAGAAGGAGCTACAGGAGCAGCGCTCTACCCAAAGCAAAGACAGTGCAGAGCGAAGACCTGGGTCCCAGGTTCTGGAGGAAAACTGGTGCTGGCAGCCAAGAGAAGGAAGACTTATTACATAAATCTCTTAGTGCAAGGGGCCTCTAATAAAATTATAAAGGATTTTATATTGATCAAACTACCATGTGTAGACTTGTCATTTTTAATGAATATTTGCAATTGTTTCTGAGATCATTTTGCTTCATTCAAAAACTTTCTTAGGTACCACTTTTATGACTAATCTATTGGAGATGGATTTCTAATGACTTTGTCCACCTGTAAAAATATTTTCATTTTCCATCACCATTTATCCCACCTATAGTCTCTTCCATCTCTATCCATCCCTCTCCTCTGAACAATCACCACAATGTTGTCTGTGTCCTCTTTTTCCCCCCTTTTTACTCAATCCCTCCATTGACCCAGTCTCCCCCACACCAAGAGCTGTCAGCTTCCTCTCTATGAGTCTATATATATTTTGCTTGGTAGTTCAGTGGATGTTCTTTTTTAAATTATCTTTTTCATTTGGTATTTGAAAGATATTCCATTTTTTTTTCTTTTAACGTTTGTTTGTTTTTGTGAGGAACAGTCAGCCATTATTCTTAGTATTGTTCTCACAGGTAATAAATGTATCCCTTACCATCACCCCAGCATCTGCTTTAGATTATTTATTTATGCTTGGTCTTCAGTACTTTAACTGCATCATGTGTGAGTATTATTTCCTTGTCATTTATTCTGCTTGGGTTCACTAAAATTCTTAGATGTGTGAGTTGATGTCTTTCAGTTTTAGAATCTATCTACCATGATCTCTGCCTCATTCTCTTACCTCTTTTAGTAAATAAAATTTCACATATGTTCAATTGTTTGATATTGTCTCAGAGATCTTGGATGTTCTGTTTTATTTTTTTCTCCCCCAATTAATATGCTTTAGTTTGGATCATTTCTATTGGGTTATATTCAGTTCACAGGTTGTTTTCTGCTCTATGTCTAATCTTCTAACTTATCAAATAAATTCTCAATTTCTCACATTCTATTTTTCATTCATAGCATTCTTATTTGGCATTTTTTTTTAAATAGACTTATTTGCTGCTGAAATTTCTCACCTATTCATTAATATTTTCCACTTTGAAATGGGAAAATTTGACTGGATGTTCCTTTTGGGCAGGATGGTTTCTGGGCTCTTGTTGGGTGGAGCCAAGAATGAAACTGCAGATGAAAGGTGGTACAGCAAAGGTGGAAATTTATTAAAAGTAGGGTGAGGGGGAGAGAGTCCTACAAAGTCCTTTTTTTTTCTTCACAGTTTATAAAGGCTGCAGATCTTTGTGCCTTGACATCTCCTCTGAATGGTCACTATTCCCTCTGACCTGGTCATTATAACAACTGCAGAGCTCAAACTTCACATGAGGAACCTGAGGTTCCCTCCTTCTTCTCCCACATTGTTTTCCTGTTCCTTTTGGGCTTTCCTCTCCCCTCTCTGAATGAGGGACTTCTTTCCCTTTGTTCTGTAAACATATACCTTCTGCAGCTCCCAGCTCCCTTATTCTATGGAAATGAACCTCTGCAACTCCCAACTCCCTTATTCTATGGAAATAGGCCTTCTGTAGCTCTGTAGTCCTGTGCTTTTCCCATGGACCACTTAATTCCTAAAATTTCCTAAACCTGCCTTTTTTACCCCTAAAAACTCCTCTCAGTTTTACCCCCTGGGTATCATCATGGTTATTTTCTAAGCCTCTCTGGCTGTTTGTAAGTTTAATCTATTTCCAGGTTTATTTATTTATTTTTCCTGAGTCCTATTTTCTTTTTCTTCTTAAGTACTGTAATATTTTGTTGTATTTTGTGGATATTTGGTATAAAAAACAAAGAGATTGAAATAAATTATATTTTATTTAGAAAAGTGTGCGCCTTTCTGTCAGGACACTAGTGAAAGAAAGAGTCTTATTCTCTAATTAGTTGTGTCTGGGCTTTGTTATTTATTTAGTGTGAGATCTTCCCTACCCCTCAACTGGTGGGTGGAGTTATGGCATCTCCTATAGAGACATCCCCAAGACATTGAACCACTAATCAGCATGTGCCAAAGTGCCCTGGAGCCCACCCCTTCCTGTTCCACCCTGGGTCCAACCCTTTCCTGTTCCTCCCCTCAAAAGGCTTCCCCACCCCTCCATGTGCTGCTGTTCTCCCCCTACTCATTTAATTCTGATTTCTCTACCTCCCCAATGAGTCCCACTTGTTACTGGGGAATAAACTTCCTTAAATATGTCTTAATGGTCTCCGACTCATTTCCTGAGCCTCAAACCTTACATTTAGTTGTTATAGTTCACCACTGCATTCAAATAACTTGAGTCTGGGAAGAATCCAAAGATCTCCTTATCCAAAGATCTCCTTATACTTTAAAATCCATCTACAAGCTTTCAGAAATGTGGGAATCTCACTTTGCCTAGTGCTGTCTGCCTGCTTTTGGGTCTGGTAAGGAGTTCCCTTTTCTCTTTGGATTTGCCATGGTTCTCCGTCCCTTAATGATCTCTTGCCTTTTCCCCAGACTTGGAGTGAGTAGGTGCTGTAACAGGGTAATTGACAATGGCCTTACATGTCAGGGAGGTTTTTCTTAGTTTTATTTCTCTGCACACAGAAATCATCAAGTTCTGTACACTTTTGCATTGGGGGTTGGGGGCTGTGGGGTGGAGAGGGCACTCTCTCCAGGCGTCTTCAAACTACGACCCGCGGGCCACATGCGGCCCGCAGAGGAGTCTGATCCGGCCCGCCAGGTTTTTTGGGCAGTGAGCGCAACTGAAGTGTTACAGTAGGAATTAGTAGTTCATATAGTCCTGCCCTCCAGCTCTCTGAGGGACCGTGATCTGGCCCCCACTTTAAAAAGTTTGAGGACCCCTGTAAGCAATCCTCCCCTTACACCTCAGTGAAAGCCTAGGCTTCAGGCAGTTACCATTAGCCATCCCTGCACTTCCGTGCCTCAGGTCATCTCTTTCAGTTCTCCCTCAGCTGCAAGAACACTGCAATAGCCCTTGGGAAAGAGCTGGAAGGTGGGTGCACACTATCTTTGATGATGAGGTTGCTTGGAATATTAAAACATCATACTTGGCCTTTAAAAATGTTAGTTTCTTTTCACCTTCATCTGTTGCAGTTTTCCTCTCACTGCTACACCAAGGATGAAGGTGATTAAGATCTCTAATGCTCTAAGAGAGGATTATAACCTTTTGAATTTTGGTTCATTCAGGCTCCTTTTTAAATTTACTGATGATTTTCATAAAATTACAAGTTTCAAGATTATCTGACTTGTTTTCATTGTTATGTTTGGAATAACACACTTAGCAAGTTTCTATATCCTAAGCTGAAAATGACATCTAAATCATTTCTTTAAGAAAATACTATGTTTGCCTTATCTTTATTTTCTTTTGTAATTATATTGATGTATTGGGTTATAAACTTAATCCCTTAATGAAGTGTCTGCATATTTCTGCTGCTTTGCTATTGTTTATAGTTTAATGTTGAAAAAGTGCCTGCATGTTATGTGTCTAGAAATGCACACATATTTACGCTTAATATTTTACACAGTAATGAACACATAAAGCACAATGGATGGTATTGCTAACAAAATACAAAGAAATTAAGAGACTAAAGGATTACATTTAGAATGTTATTTACATATTCTCTTATACTTAATTTCTATCTAAATACCCCTTATTTTTGTATAAAACCACCAACACTTACCTTATTCAATTATTGATTTAAAATTATTTCTTCTCACTTGGTTTATATATCTATAGTTATAGCACAAATCTCAGTTGGAAAATTGACATGTACTTTTTCTTTTCTAGAACATCTATTATGGGATTCCAAATCAAAATTATTTTTCATATGATAAAAGTATGCTTTGTAGCTTGCCATCATTCACATAATGTTCTCTAAAGCAGACATCCTGTCTTCACCCTTTAGGATGTTTTTCTACTTATTTTGCTTTCTGGCAAGTACCCAAAGCAATCAATTCTTCTCCTCCTCCTCCTCCTCCTCCTCCTCCTCCTCCTCCTCCTCCTCCTCCTCCTCCTCCTTCTTCTTCTTCTTCTTCTTCTTCTTCTTCTTCTTCTTCTTCTTCTTCTTCTTCTCAATAGTTTTTGTTTATCTGAGATCATCTATAGTAGTCCTGGAATTTCCCCATATTCTGTTATCTCAGTAGCTAACAATCTATTAACAGCAGCATTTATCCAGTTGTTGGCAGTTATTATTTTGTGAGAAGAGACCTAAAGGGTAACTGACTTTATTTCTTAGTAACACAATAGAGAAGGGAGGAATGTCATTGAATGCTTTCTGTGGCTAAGAAGTAAACATTATTTATTTACTTAATTAATAAAAAATGATAGTAGTGAGCCATGAAACAAACTATTATTCATATTTTAAAACTGTTCCACCCTATTCTGGTATATACAAACTTCTTATGTGAAAAAAATAGTCTAAAGATTGGTGGTTAAAATAATATTTGCCTCAGAATTCTAGAACTTTCATAAGCAAAATAAACAAATATTAAATACACACATACATACATACATACATGCATAAAAACATTAGAGTGGAAGAAAATTTTTCTTTTTTCTCTCTCTCTTTAGAAACAGTTTATAAGAACTTTCTTCAGGATGTTGACTACTGCTCAATTTTAATAGATACAAGTCTTGAAAGTTTTATACAAATTTAAAACTAGGTATTCTGTGATCCTATCTAATAAAAGAGTAATATGCAAATTAACCATCACTGTGATATACCCACAAGCCATGCCCACCAGCCAATCAGGAGCGAGTAAGAAAATTAACCCAACCAAGATGGATGCAGCCATGGAACAAGCAGGAGGTTTGGGTTTCTCTGGCAATGGAGGAAGCCAAGCTTTCCACACATCCTGGTGGGCCAAGGCCTCCACTCAAGGCTACAAAGTTTTAATTACAGAAGATAAATAAATCCCCAAAAAATGGCTGTGGCCATGAAGCAAGCAGGAGGTTAGGCTTCATTCCAGGCTACAAAGTTTCAATTATAGAAGATAAATAAATCCCAGATACCAGGGCCTCCACTTGGGTCATGGGAGGAGAGGAGAGGGGGGAGTTGGTGGCCAGCCTGCAAACCAACACAGGCCCTTTGCCCAGGCGACCCCATGCCCCAGGGGAACCCTCACCCTGATCTGGGACATCCTTCAAAGAAAACCATCCAGTCCCCACCCATGCACCAGGCCTCTATCCTATTTAGTAAAAGAGTAATATGCAAATTGACCATCATTCCAACACACAAAATGGCTGCCCCCTTGTGGTAAAAAATGGCTGCCCCCATGTGGACACAAGATAGCCACCACAAGATGGCTAGCAGGGGAGGGCAGTTGGGAACAATCAAGCAAGCAGGGGAAGGCAATTTTGGATGATCAGGCCAGCAAAGAATGTCAGTTAGGAGGGACCAGGCCTGCAGGGGAAGGCAGTTAGGGGTTACCAGGCCCGTAGGAGAGGGAAGTTAGGGGGGACCAGGCCTGCAGCAGAAGGCAGTTAGGGACAAACAGGCTGGCAGGGGAGTAGTAAGAGGATGTTCAGGCTGGCAGGCAGAAGTTATTAGGGGCAATTAGGAAAGCAGGAAGGCAAGCAGTTGGGAGCCAGCAGCCCTGGATTTTGAGAGGTATGACAGACTGCCTATTTAGACGGAGCTTATTTAGGACATCCCTTGATGTGTCCTAGATTGGAGAGGGTGCAGGCTTGGCTGAGGAAACCCCCCCCACACACACACCGTACAAATTTTGTGCACTGAGCCTCTAGTAGTTACATAATTATATCCAATTTTATTTCCAAAGTCTTTGGAGCCAAATTGTTTGGGGAAGATAAGACTAACCATCAAATTTTTCAAAATCATATCCATTGGCTCATAAACTATTTTACTGAACAAATAACCCTGAAACCTTCACCAACATAAACAACTATATCTGTATACCTAGCATTCTATTCTGAACTTTTCAAATCTCCAAGCTTGTAAGTTTGTAAACTTTATGAATTTTATTCCCAGGGATTATAAAGCTACACATTGTTGAAAAAGAGAAAAAAAAAATCATAGATAATTTCATCAGGACAGTTGACACTATTCTTTTCATGCATTAATTTAGAGAGAGAAGAGGACTGGTGATTGCAAATTGAATTACATAAAAGAGACAATCTAAGAGATAAAAAGAAAACAAGGCCTCCCAAATAGTCTCTGAATTAGCTCACAGCAAACAACCATAATAATGTCAATGTTCATTTATTAATAGCTGTTCCTGGGAGCAAGAAATGATCATTAATATCAACGTTTGAGTTTCTTCAGATCTCTGCGTATGCAATATAGTTTTTCAATAAAGAGAATACATTTCTGGGTGTAATTGGCTAAACCCTACTGTACTGGTCCTAACTTGCTCTCTTTGTTATGCACAAATTTGTTTAAAAGAAAAATATTTTATTGGGTAAATGCCCACAATTGGATGATAGTGTCCAAAGTGTTTAAAAATGCTAAATGTGGTGTGTCAATATTTTAAAATATGAATTTCATGCTTTTACTCTCTCTCACTCTCTATTTTGACATTTTCCTTCCTCAGATATAATATATGGCAGGGTCTCAAGAATATATGAAGCAAGGCAAAAGGAATGGCTGCACAATCATTATTCTAAGGGAACTGTATCCTAGGTTTTTTTGCACTCATGATAATAAAGCACTGAGGTGCTGAATACTCCTGGTGCAGGGAGTATGAATGTCTTGTAAACAGTTAGATACTCTCAGCATCAGAGAGCCCTATCCCCACTCTGGTCTATGGGTCTTCTCTGCTTTAGTACTACTTAAAGTTCTAAATCTTTGGTATGATTAAAGAAGAGGGAACCACTAAACCAAACCAAGAATGATTAAGGTTAAAGTCCTATGGATTTGAAACTGAATTACTGAAAAGAAATAGCTATTTCTTCTATACAATGCCACAAGGATAAAGTATTTCATAAATTTAATATTGTCATTCCCCAAATCAGTTTGCCAAATTTCCTTTTGTGTCCCTGGAAGGGAAATATTAGATCACATGTATCTCATTTAATATATACTGTATTTGCTTTTTTCTCCCTTTTTGTTCCTTTGATATAAATTTTATCAGGAAGTTTTAATGCACAATTTTATATTTTAATAATGATGAAATCTTAAATGAGTTACCTTAGACTTTGAAATCTGAAGCTTTGAATCTGAGACTTATCTCTGTGTGATTAGTTGGTATAGGTATAGTGCTTAGAAAAGTAACTTTAATTCATGGTAAGTGTTATATAAATCTTTATTATTATCTTTTTTATTATTTTTAACTTTTTATTTTGAAATGAATTTTGTTTCATTGAAAAGCTACAAAATAGTTCAGAGTGTTTCCAAGTGTTCTTTACCAAACCTAATGTTGACATCTTATACAACTGTGGTAGAAGTAGTGAAACCAAGAATGATATTATTACTAACTAGAGGCCCTGTGCATGAAATTTGTGTATGGAGGATGGGGGGGTGTCCCTCAGCCCAGCCTCACCCTCTCACAATCCAGGACCACTGGCTCCTAACTGCTTGCCTGCCTGCCTGCCTCATTGCCCATAACCACTCTGCCTGTCTGATTGCCCCTAGAGGTTTCATCCAGAAGGTCTTTCAGATGCCTGGTCTAATTAGCATATTATGCCTTTATTATTATAGATGAAATGGCAACAACACTTGGTGTTAAAGCATAAGGCACCTCATCCCTGTTCATTGACTGTATTACTTTATAAACATCTTTTGTTTATTGCATGTCCAAGTTCCTTACCTTCAAATTAGAACATGGAGTACCATCAGTTTGTTTTCTACAGCCTAAATTGGTAAGAGTTGCAATGTAATTAAGTCTCTAGAGAGACATTGTAATAAATGATTTTATTTTATAAAAATTAGACAGAGGAGCCCAAAGATAGTTTAGTAGCTCTAATGTGGCTACTTCTTAGACTAGATATTAGGCTATTTTAGATAACTGTGAACTGGAACTTCATATGGTAACTTATTGAGTACCAATTATGAGCCAGACTGGGGATATAAAAGAATAAAATGTACTATTCCCTCTTTAATGGGATTATAGGCTAGTGGTTTGCCAAATGAGTTCTCAAGGTTGATTTGTGTGCAGAGTCAAATGTGAGCTTCATAAGGATGAAAAGGTAGAGAAGGAAGTACACCCATGTGCGTTCTGCAGATGAGGATGAGTCTGAGAAAGGTTAAATGTTTTCCTAACATTCACACTTTGATAAATCTCATCACTTCAACAAGCATTGCACCTGGAAACTTGTTAATTTAGGTTTCTGTGCATGTTACTTTATATAAAACTTATAGCTTTGGGGTTGTTTTACATCAATAATTCTTTTAAAAGACATTATTGATAATCATAATACAAGGCTTAAGGTGGATTAAGGCAATAAATCATGAAGAGGATACTAAATTTTATTAAAAAAGAAATTAAATATAATATTATAGATGAAATATTTTTAGAAATAAGTAACAAAGTTTGTTACTAAAAATGGTATGTGACCAACCAAATAATGGAACACTAGATTCCAAAGGATGTTGTCTTGCCTACTTAATTACTCCACAGAGAAAGCTCCCTGGTCTCAAAGCCTAGGAGCTTGCATGGATGGGAGTGGAAGGGGGAGAAAGCTGCAGTTGGGAAGGTTAAAGGGCTGTGGGGGAAGATTGCATCCTGTTGAGTCCTAGAGATGATTCATTCTGGGCTTTCCTGTTTGTGCAAGTTCACTTTGGCTCTGGGCATGAGTCTTGGGAGAGATGGGCTTGCTGTCTTGGGAGGCACAGAGCTTTATCTGGAACTACATGATGCTTTTAGTTTAACTCTGTTCTTCTCCTGTGCTCTACAGGCAGTCCTCGGGTTACATTGGACTTGATGTATGTTGTTCTATGGTCACAGCACCATCTCCCATTTATTTATGAACAAAAAAAGTTCCATCATTTTGAAGTATATACATATGTGCTTTATGTTTTTTTAACATTTATTTACCACAAGTAAGTAAAGGTTAGGAATTGTTATTTTTTTTTCTTTTTCTCTTTTACTGTTTCATTTCATTACTGCTGTGTATGTGCTTCATGTGAGTAACATAGGTGCTTATGTAGGTGGCTTCGGACTTACAGCGAAAATTGCATTATGTCTCACTGTAGGAACAAATCTCTGAAGTAGCCCAAGGACTTACAGTATTGGAGTGATGGGAACTGGGCTGTGTTACAAACAAATCATTTGGTTGTTAAAAACAAAAATTCATACTTGGATCTGGAGGCTAAAAGATCAAGATCAGGGTGCCAATATGGTTATGTTCTAGTGAGAGTTCTCTTTCTGGCTTGCCCAGGTCAGCTTTCTCTTCTTTGTGTTCTGATGTGGGGAGAGAGAGAGAGGGAAAGAGAGAGAGAGAGAGAGAGAGAGAGAGAGAGAGAGAGAGAGAGAGAGAGAGAGAGAGAGAGAGAGAGAGGGAGAGAGAGAGAGAGGACAACCTTTATGGTGTTTCTTCTTATAAGTCACGGATTCCATCAAAAGAACTCATCCTCATAAATTCTTCTAAACCTAAATATCTTCTAAAGTCCCCACTTAAACACATCAGTACATTGGAGGTCATGGCTTCACTAAATGAATTTTGGAGGGACAACATTCATTACACAGCACTTTACTACTTGGGCTAAAAGATGAATTTTAAAATCATGTAAAATATGTGGTGTGAATGGAAGTTGCTGCTATTTGTGTTAGTATAGATGAGCACGATTAAAAGGGGTAAGAAGTGTGGTGAATTTTCATCAATATCAGGCTATAATATCCAAGAATAAATGTTTTAAAAACACCATATAAGAGCATTGTGTTTCAAGATCACAAGGTTTTAAAGACTTCAGAATATTAGAGCAAAATAAGTGAAAGACACACTATAGTGTTAGGTACAAAGTTAAACATGAGTGGCTGGGTCTGGGTCTGCCCTGGGTTCCTAAACATGAGTTGGGCCAACTTTGCCTTCAGACCTCCTCTCTATGGATGGCCCAGTAGACCACCAGCAGGCAGGTTCAAAGCCAGCCGGCTCTTGGCCCAAGCTCAGAGGAAAATGATGTGGCTTCAATACCAATGTGACCTTACTAGAGCCCTGGACTAATTATAATAAAACTAGAGGCCTGGTGTACAGAATCATGAACCAGTAGGGTCCCTTGGCCTGGCCTGAAGGGATTGGGCTGAAACTGGCTCTCTGACTTGCCCGAAGGGGTCCTGGATTTCAAGAGGCCCAGGGTCCCCACTGGTGTACTATTGGAGCCTGAGAAGGGACCACAGGGAGTTGGCTGACTGAGGAGCAAACTTAGGAGGGATCTAGAGCATGTCCAGCCCTTCTCACCCAGTCCCTATGGGCCAGATCCCAGCAGCAAGCTAACCTACAATAAATAGTTGGAGTATCTACCTCCTTGTGGTCAGTGAGCATCATAGCAACTGGTCAGACAGTCATACAAATGGTAGAACAGTTAGCATATTAGGCTTTTATTATATAGGATTAGCATTTCAGTT
Source organism: Pipistrellus kuhlii (assembly GCF_014108245.1). Taxonomy (NCBI): domain Eukaryota; kingdom Metazoa; phylum Chordata; class Mammalia; order Chiroptera; family Vespertilionidae; genus Pipistrellus; species Pipistrellus kuhlii. Next base: position 67,447,233 of record NW_023425515.1, read on the forward strand.
TGACTCCACCCCATGAGGTTATTCTGTATACACTAGAAGCCCAGTGCACAAAATTTGTGCACTGGGGGGAGTGGGTCCCCAGCTCAGCCTGCACCCTCTCACAATCTGGGACCCCTTGGGGAATGTCCAAAACAAATTTAGGCCCAATCCTGGGATCAGGCCTAAACTGGCAGTCAGACATCCCTCTTGCAATCTGGGACTGATGGCTCCTAACCATTCACCTGCTCACATGTCTGCCTGCCTCATCATCCCTAACCACTCTGCCTGCCTGCATGATAAACCTTAACAACTAGCCTACCTGCCTGATTGCCCCTAACCATCTCTGCTTGGCCCCCATCACCACCACCACCATGGCTTCATCAGGAAGGACATCCAGAATGATGTCCGGCTGTTCAGTCTAATTAGCATATTATGCTTTTATTATTATAGATTATTATAGATTATGGGTAAGAGCATGCCCAGAAGACATATAGTTTCCATCAATCACCCATGAATGCAAATGAAAGGCTCCACCCCCCAAAAAACCCTATTTATAATCCAGGAGTTTGGGGACCATGCTCTCTCTAACACATGCTCTACTTCCAGGTAGCACTTCCCTATCCCATCCTCTCTCCCCTCCTCCCTCCCACCTCAGTCCTCTCCTTCCTCACAGACATGTATCCCCCAACCGCTCGCAGGAGTCTTCAAACTACGGCCCGCGGGCCACATGCGGCCCGCAAAGGAGTCTGATCCGGCCCGCCAGGTTTTTTGGGCAGTGAGCACAGCTGAGGTATTACAGTAGGAATTAGTAGTTCATATAGTCCTGCCCTCCAGCTCTCTGAGGGACCGTGATCTGGCCCCCACTTTAAAAAGTTTGAGGACGCCTGCGAGTCTAAGGGATCCCTTGAGTCTTGTAACCAGGGAGAAATAGGCATCTGCAGCTCATCCTGGTGATATGTGATTTTTTGGCTGGAGCACGTGGTATTCCTCTGGGCAGGATAGTTCCCTGGATTGTCCATCAGGGTTGAAGAATGAATCCATGAACAGAAGATGGAATAGCGAAGGTGTTGAATTATTGAAGAACAAGTACAGACTCCCAAGTGGGAAGGGAAAAGAATTTCACAGCACAGAGTCCCATGTAGGGAGGGGAAAGAGTCCCACTGAGTTCCTTTTTCTCGTGGTTTATAAAGACTGTAGATCTTTGTGCCTTGATATCCCCTCTCATTGGTCACCATTCCTTTAGACTGGTTACTATAGTAACTCCTGAACTTAAAGGTTGAACCTTACATTGGACACCTGAAGTTTTCCTCCCCTCCTTCCTTATTGTTTCCTGATTCCCTTTGGGCTTTCTTCTCCATTTGAATGTGGGGTTTTTTTCTCCTCTTTATTTTGTAAATATAGACCTGCTGTTTCCAGCTCCATCATTCTATGGAAATATACCTGTTGCGGTTTTTCAGCCCTGTGCTTCCTCCATGGTCCTCTTAATTTCTAAAATTTTCTGAACCTGTGTTTATTACCCCTAAGAATTCCTTTTCCACTGGGCTGATCCTCAGAACCTATCTCCCTGGCCCCCTTTTCTCTGACTGCCCAGTGAGCTCTCTTTCTCTTTCTCTCCATTGGCCAGCTCCTCATTCAGAATTTAACCAGCCAACCCATTTTGTCCCATACTCTCTTGACCAGTACACGCCTCATTTAAATTGTATCTTCAATAAACCCTATTTTGCTTTACTTTTATTTTTATTAACCTTAAATTTTTTTCTGTATTGACAAAAAGAACTGAGGTTCCAGTCAGTAACTCCAATCAGTAACAATAGTATTGAAAAGAAAAGGCTTACCTTTAAGTGCAATCAATTGCTGATAAATCACTTTTTAAAAATCTTTAGAAAATGAATTTTAATTTGTAAATAGTATAAAAAGTAAAATCAATAACAAAATATTAGAAATTTAGGGCATAAGACATGTATGACATATTAACACTGATTTAAAAAATAGAACATTGATCATTTGCTTCCAAAAAATACATACAAAACTAAATTATCTCTGGAAGACAGATACTAATGGGACTCCTAGAACTGAAATAAAACACAGTAATCACAGAAACAGACAAAGTAAATCATGAACCATCTGAACTTGATAATAGTCACAATTTTTTATAGATGTTATTGAAAGAAGTTTTGGGGGTAAAATGGGAATTTTTAGGGGGAAATAGGCTGGTTTAGAAAGATAATAGGAATTAAGGGGACCTATGGAAAACACATGGTTACCCAGCTGACAGAGGGTGCATTTCCATAACACAAGGGAACCGGGTGCAGCTACATTTTCATAAAATGTGGGAGACTGGGAGAAGTTATATTTCCATAAGATAAGGGAACTGGGAGTAACAAAAGGCCTATGTTTACAAAATAAAAAAGGAAAAAAAAAACCTAGAGTGAATAGGAGGACAATGAGGCCAGAGGGCCTCACTGTCCCTTGTGAGATTTGACCTCTGAGCTTAGGAGTTACCATAGTAACCAATTCAAAAGGGAATATTGACCAATCAGAGGGGATATTAGGACACAGGTACTTGCTGCCTTTATAAACCATGGAAACAGGAAGTCAGTGGGACTCTTACCCCCTCCCTAAGGGTATGTCTATGCTGTGAGATTCTTTTCCCCCTCCCCACTTGGGAATCTATACTTGTTCTTCAATAAATTGCCACCTCTGCTATACCACCTTCCATCCATGGATTCATTTTTTGACCCTTATGGACAAAGATTCCTGGGAACCATCCTGCCCAGGGGAACACCATGTGTTCACTCCAAAAATTCCATATCATTATCAATTAGTAGTTTTTTTCAAGGTGTTTCAATAATTTTAACCTCATCCCTCAGTCCTTGAAGATTAAAAGAAGGTGATCAAATACAAAGGAAATAGCTTGTAAATTGAGCACAATGACATCTCCTTAGCCAGGGAAGAATTCTGTGTGCTTCAAGTAATCTTAGAAACTTTGTTATGAAGATACAGCATTACAGCATTATCATTTTTTCCTTTGTTTTTCTAATTTCCATTAATTATCTAGAAGCACAACCAATTTAGCAAGCTTCCTTTAGAAATCCATTCTCTATGGAACTGCACCACAAAGCAGACAATTTAACTAGATGGTTTTATTAGGATGCAATTAACACTTGGAGCTAAAAAAAACATTGAACCCATTTTTTTATTTAGCTCAAGTGAAGAAGCACCACATAAGGCTTCCACCACAAGGATCTGATAGTCAGCGAAGTGTTGACAGCGTGTGTCCTTTGATGACAAGAAATTGCAATATAAAGAAACATTTAAAATCCTTTGTCTATATAAAAATAAATTTGGTAGTAGGAATATCCATAACTCACCTCTTCCAAGAAGAGAGATGAAAGAAACTGTGGGCCTTTATCCAGTAGGGCTTCTTTATAAGTTTTCACAAAATATTGCTCCAAATAGATTTTTGTTACTAAGGATCATATTTTAGATCTAAATGACAGGGCTTGTGAGATAAATATTATAATTTTATTTAGGTTTGAAGCTTGAATTTATCCTCTTAAAAAATCCAGAATGATGTAGCTAGAGATTTAAAATTCAGTTGGAGAGAATAACAGAGTGGATTCCTAGGTTGGTAATTTTGTCAGTACACACATACCACATTAATACTTTAGCTTTTTATGTTCTATTTGTAGTAAAGACATTATATTTATTCTCCATGGAGTAGCTGGAGGGAGTGTGAATGAATTCAGTGGGTATCATCCTACCTAATAAGAGAGTAATATTTAAATTGACCACACCTCCACTACACCACAAGCCACACCCACCAGCCAATTAGGAGCGAGTATGCAAATTAACCCAACTAGGATAGCTGCAGCCATGAATAAGGAGGAGGCTTGGGTTTCCCCGGCAATGGAAGAAGTCAAATTTTTCACACACCCTGGCCTTCCCCGGACTCCACTTCAATGTTAACATTTCTTTTCTTTTTATTGCTGCACTGTTTTCCATATAAATGTACCATACCATGGCATTTTTATCCACTCTTCTACTGCTGGACACTTGTGCTTTATCCAAATCTTAGTTATTATAAATTGCACTGCTATGGAATATGGAATATGGGTACATATATTCTTTCTGATTGGTGTCTCTGGTTTCTTAGGATATATTTCTAGAAGTGGGATCACTGGGCCAAATGATAGTCCCATATTTAATTTTTTTTTTTGAGGAAACTCCATAATGGCTACACCAGTCTGCCTTCCTGCCAGCAGTGTACTAGGGTTCCCTTTTTTGCACATCCCTGCCAACCCTTGTCCTTTGTTGATTTGTGGATGATGGCCATTCTGACAGGTATGAGGTGATACCTCATTGATATTTTAATTTGCATCTCTCAGATGACTAGTGACTTTGAACATTTTTTCATATGTCCATTTTCTTGGCCATTTATATGTCCACTTTAGAGAAAAATCTATTTAGGCCCTTTGTCTTTTTTAAATTAAATTGTTTGTCTTCCATTTAAGTGGTATGAGTTCTTTATATAATTTGGAAATTAACCCCTTATTGGATGTATCATTGTAAAATATGTTCTCCCATGCAGTGGGCTCTCTTGTTATTTTGTTGCTGTTTCTATTGCTGTGCAGAAGCCTTTTATTTTTATATAGTCCAATTTGTTTATTTTCTCCTTCATTTCCTTTGCCCTAGCCCAGTGGTCACAAACTCTAGTCAACAGAGCCAAATATCAACAGTACAATGTTTGAAATTTCTTTTGAGATCCAAATTTTTTAAACTTAAACTTCTTCTAATACCACTTCTTCAAAATAGACTCACCCAGGCCATGACATTTTGTGGATGAGCCACACTCAAGGGGCCAAAGAGCCGCAGTTTGCCAGCCATGGCCCTAGGAGATGTATTGGTAAACATATTGCTATGAGAGATGTCTAAGATTTTGTTCCCTATAGTTTCTTATAATATTTGTATGGTTTCAGGACTTATGTTTAAGCCTTTCATCCATTTTAAATTTATTCTTGTGTATGGTATAAGTTGATGGTCTGGTTGTATTTTTTTTTTTTTTTTTTTTTTTTGCATTTACTTCTCTGATTTTCGCAACACAATTAATTGAAGAAACTGTCTTTACTACATTGTATGCTCTTGACTCCTTTGTCAACTATTAGTTAAACCTATTGACTTGGGTCAATTTCTGGGATCCCTGTTCTGTTCCATTGATTTATATGCCTGTTCTTATGCCAGGACTAGGCTATAGTACAGTGGTTTTGTAGTAGTATACCTTTATATCTGCTCTTGTGATTCCTCCAACTTTGTTCTTCTTTCTCAAGATTGCTGAGGCTAGTTGAGTCTTTTTTGGTTCAAGGAGGTAAAAGACCTATACTACTGGAAAATAAAAAAAAAAAAAGAGATCAAGGAATATATAAATAAGTAGAAGGGCATACCATGTTGGTGGATTGGTATAATAAATATCATTAAAATGTCCATATTATCCAAAGAAATTTATAGATTTAATGAATTCCCTATTAAAATACCAAGAACGTGTCTCACATATCTAGAACAAACAACACAAAAAGTTATAATATATTCCATTTAAAAAAAGAGTAAACAGGTTTAGAAAGTGTATAATTAAAGTGGTTATAGTGTTATGTTTGATGCAAATTACACACACAGTGTATATATTCTGAAACATGAATTGAAAAAAAAGTAAAGAAACTGTATTCAATAATAATCATGTAGCATGTTATTGTCAGTTCTTCCTCTTTACCACGCTCTTCAAATACATAAATAATATCTCATAAGATATTAACTGATAGAGGTTATTTACAGTGCTATCTAATAAAGATCAATATGGTCATAAATTTACAGACACGAAGAACACATTTTTTTCTTCCTAAGAACAATGACCTGAAAAGTATAAACACTTGTTCTGTGAATATGAACCAATGCGTATTGAAACATCATTTATTCATTTTTTATCCAAAGATTTTAATTTGGGCTAAGGAAAATGGTAGACCCTAAAAATAATACAAAGCACAAAACAAACAAAGTTCCCATACTACAAAGACCACTATTTTTATAAAATTGGGATGTGTGCCAGTAATTATACCTGTAATATAACAAAAGGATAGTAAATGATGCTATGGAAGGAAAAAATAACAGCATCTAAGTTATTATAAGAAGACAGGGAGAAATTCCCAGAAGGACATGGGATTGAAGTTGAGAATTTAAGATTAAGAGTTTGAAGAGAAATATTGAAGGAAGAGTATTCCAACCAAAACAAAATAAAAACAAACAAATAAGCAGCAGCTTGTACTGAAAGACTACAGGCAGCTGCAACCTACACAGTTCAGGAGATGCAAACCACCCTGCTCTAGATGAAGGCAAGTACTAAGTAATGCCATTCCTCTAAAACAATGGTAAATATTTTCAAAACAAGAATTCATTGCAAGTTTTTAAGTGGTGATGGGTGTGACTGAATTATACTCCAGTTGTTGGGTAGAGATTAGAGACAAGCCAGAGTAGAAACAAAAAAATTAGCTGGGACCAGTTTGACTCAGTGGATAGAGCGTCAGCTTGGGGACTGAAGGGTCCTGGGTTCAATTCCGGTCAAGGGCATGTACCTTGGTTGTGGGCACATCCCCAGTAGAGGGTGTGCAGGAGGCTGATGATTGATGATTCTCTCTCATCGATGTTTCTGGCTCTCTATCCCTTTCTCTTCCTCTCTGTAAAAGTCAATAAAATATATTTTTAAAAAAGAAATAAAGAGAAAACCAGGAGTATATGAAGACAGAGTGTGGAAAAATAATATAGTTTTTAATGTCTAATGATGCACTGACATGCACATAATAAATGACTTATCAATATCCAATGGAATTAGTAATGGGGAGTCATGGATTATTTTTTTTTAATGATAATGTCTCATCATTTCTTAAGTGCATGGCATAGTTATGTTGGGATTAATATGATTACTTTGCTTCAATTTCAATGACTATTTTTTAATATAAATTCGTTAGAATGACATCCTGCAGTTCTCAGTCATTTTAGTCATGGAAATAGGCAATTGGCTAAGGCTTGAAGCTTACAGTTCACTCAGTAGTCTGATATTACCTGGGAAACAAGGTAGATAATTCAGCTAAACATAAACTATTGCCTTCATAATAAACATTTCATGTGAGTTCACCATGAGAGTTAGGAACTTTGTCCATAGGATGCCTTCCGCTTAAAAGAGCTATATTATGGAGATAGTTGCTTCCAATGGGAAACCCCTAGAGCTAAAATTATCTTCAACATTCAAAAATATCCTAATGATAGTGTACATAGAGGCAGTTGGCAAGGCATTTTGTTTATTATGTGTTTTTGTGAGGTGGGGATGCTTACTGGAACAGCTCAAATTTCCCTTCCTTACACTAACTCTAACTGACCCAGCGTAGGAATGAGAAGGCTGTTTTGATGCTAGTCTTCCCAGAATAAGACAAAATTAAAACTGGGTTAGATCGCCTGAGAGAATGATTCAAGGGCAATCTTATGGAAGGTCTGACGGGACCAATGCCATCAGTTTCAGATGCTGTCTTTGACAGACTGATGAATGTTAGGAAGCTGTATATTTTTTCATATTTTCTAGGTGCACAGCATTATTTACAAGCTGATAAATAACTATTGATTAGTCACTGACTTTTTAAAATTGCTTTTTCTCTTCTAGCAATGGTTCTCAGTGCTGGCTATGCATGAAGATCACTGAAAGAGTTGTGCAAAATATACAGCTATCCTAAAGCCGCCTGTGGAATGTACAGTGCAGTATTACCGGAGCAAGGCCCAGGACTCTGTATTTTAAAATGTTTCATATCAGTGTTAAATGAATATTTCTGGCTGGGAATCACTGGAATGCTATCAAAGCACTTGGCTAATATCACAGATGGCTTTTGGTGGCTGTATCAGTGGCAGCAATGCTTAGCAAAACGTTCTTTTTACACACGGGAAGATTGCAGAGAAATACTTCCAATGCAAAAAGTAAAAGTAACTCTTGGCTGTAAAAGTGGCTCTATCTCATCCCTTTAAGGCAAGAGAATAAATTTCTATGAATTTGTCCCTGAGAAAACTTTTCATTTTCAGAACACTTGGCCATTTTTATAACGGAGGAAAGAGCAGTGAAATGCAGTGGCAAAAAAACAATTCAGGCCTCCACTTGCTGACTTCTTTGGAGTCAAAGTTGATTGTGTCAGTAAAATTCACCCCTTTCCTTTGTTAACCAAAGAAGCCATGACATTTCCATATATTTTCTATTAAGTGCAATAATATTTTCATCAGCTTCAAAAAAAGATACATGCAAAGTTTTTCTATAACCGTATATCTGTTAATTATTTTAACAGGAAAATGATAAAAGTTTATGTTGTGAGAAAATGCATGGCCTTTTTTGACCATTCCTAAGTGTACTGAGTATGAGTCCATTATTATTATGTACAAACCCAGGTAACCTTGATTGCCTTTATTCTAGGAGATGACTTATACACCATTCATAGACACACTTAAACTGTGAACAAGCCATTTTAAACTAGAACTCATCCTTTTTATTTGGAAAGTAAGGATATTTGGGGCTATTTTCAAATTGTACTTAACATATAGCACATTCAGGGTTGGACTCCTAATTTTTTATAAATAAAATCTTATTGAAACACAGTCATGCTCATTTAGTTAAATAATGTTTATAGAAGCTTTTGCACTACAATAGCAGAGTGCAGTGGTTGTGATAGACACTATATGACCTATCAATCCTAAAATACTTATTGTATGTCCATAATAAGAAAAATATTGCTGACTCCATTTTACCCTTCAAGCCAGAAGAATGTGGCCCTGGGAGCAGAGAGAGAATCATTTGTATACAGCTGGAGCTGTGTCAGCGAGGATAAGTTAGATCATGTATGTGGGCTAAACATCGCCAGTATCTGTCAGTTGACCTAGAAACATGCAGCTATACCAGTTTTTGGATCTCTGCTCTCATATTTCCTAGCCGGATAACTAGTCACAGTGAATTTATTTGCCACATGGTGATAATGTCATTTTTAGTCTGTTTGTGAGAAGTGAAAATGTAATAAAATGTGTTGCATTTCTAGCAGATGGCCTCAACTTCCCAGTCTCTCCTTTGGACAACTGACATAAGCGTTAATGGAAGAAGCTAATTATTTCACCTAGTCCTCAGGTCATCCCCAAGACTTTTGAAGTTGCCATCAGTTGAATCTCTATTGATGATGTACACAAGGGTTAGTTACTTAGGAGTCTGAACTGCCTCTGTAGTCTTCATACATAGGGCCAAACATGTATTCATTTCCCAGAGCAGTCACTTAAAAATTTCAAGTCATATGCCTTCTAGACTGCCCATAAAATAAAACCTCTTTAGCCCTAACCGGTTTGGCTCAGAGGATAGAGCGTCGGCCTGCGGACTAAAATAAAGCCTCTTTAGAGTCATTTAAACTTTAAACTCTGAGCCTGCTCCTTGGGGCTTTCCCTTAGTAATGAAAAGGTGGGCAAATCAGTTATATTTATTTCTTAAAAAAAAAATCAAGCAGTTTTTTAAATGGCTAAAATGTTTTATAGCTTCCAATTTTGTTTCTAAAAATTGTTTAAATACATAGCCATGGTTTTATCCCTGAATAAATTTTAGATAGCCAAGGCTATTTTCTTGGCTGCTTCTTTAGTCAAGGTATATTTTATATATTTTTTTTGTTTATATTATATTCACTTAGAGGAGAAAAAAATACCTTATTAGCAAATGAGTTTAAGGTTGTAAGGATTTTCTCTCTGAATTTGACATAATTTTGTGCTCTAGTTATTATGAATGATAGAAGGGTGTTACAATTAACATTCTGTCCAAAGCCACTATGAATAAAAAGTATTTTTTAATCCAAAAACAATGACTTATGTATGGTTGGGATCTGATTTTGTTAGTTCTTTCCAAATATTTTGTCTAACAATCCAGAAACATTCACAAATATTTCAACAGGAATGGGAGGCAAATTATGTTTTTATGTCTGGTAAAGGAAGTCCACATAAAATTTTACAAAGCAAATTAAATAAAAGTACCATATAATTAGTCTTTGTTGTTTGGTGTATACAATATTTCTTCTAATTCTAATCAATTTAAGATCTAAGGAATGGAACACAAATTTTCATGATAATCTACACAATTTCTGTATATGTGCACATACATAATTATTTTTTTATCATTTACATACAAATTACATATATTGATGAATAGATATATACACAAATATATAGTGCCCTCATTGAGTTTGGCTGGTTTGACTGAATCTCTTTTCATTAATGGAATGATCTTTAAGAATCAAGAAAATGGCTTTCATCTGATAAAATCTGCATATATACATTTATCAAGAGAAACTGTAGTATACTAAGAGTAAAGACTTTCAACTTTGAAGAAATAGTTCACATTTATATATTGTAAAATTTAATAATAATGAGTTACTACATAAGGTAGTAAAGATTTAAAAAAGTAAATGCATATAAAATGGTTAGAATAATATCTAGCATAGCATTGTGATTCAATAAAAAATAAATTAATACTGCTGTTATTAATAGTATTACTGTTATTATTATTATTATTAAAACTTCAGTTAATGAAGCAAAGGATAAAACAGGCACTGACCAGTCTAAAACTACTTGAGATAATACCTTTAACATGCTTAAATGCATACCAATAAATAAATATAAAAAATATTTTAAAAGACAGAGGGGAAAAATGAGTAGAAATAGTATTTATGCATTTTATCATATACAATTTCTGTGCAGATAGATATATATTAAGCCTAAGAGACCAAATGACCAAACAAGCGAATTATGAACTACCAGTCGACTGGATGCTATGATGCTACTGACAACCAATGCAGGAGCTGCCCCTGGTGGTCAGGGTGCTCCTCCTGGGGAGTGCCACTCAGTGAGCAGAGGCAGGCACAGGGGGCCAGGATGAGCGGAGCCATGCTCTCTTCCCCAGCTGCCTGCTGCTTCAGCACTACTACATCCCTTGGGGAATGGTGGACTGCCGGTTTTGGCCCAATCCCTTATGGGCAGTCAACCATTCCCCAAGGGGTCCCAGATAACCAGAGGGCACAGGCCAGGCTGAGGAACCCCACTGGTGCACGAATCCATGCACTGGGCCTCTAGTGTATATATAAATGTAGAATGAGGTACTGATATGTAAAAATACTCAGTGCATTATTATAGCTGTGCATGTATATATTTACTATATATGTATAACATATATGTATATGTACTAGTGTATGCCAGTAATTTATTATAACAGTATATATATGTATATATACATATGTATATATACATATATATATACATATGCGTGTGTGTATATATATATAAATTCATGCATAGGGATTGTTCCTCAGCCTAGCCTGCATCATCTCCAATCTGAGACCCCTCGAGGGATGTCCCCAGTGGGATCAGGCCTAAATGGGCAGTCGGACATCCCTCTTATAATCCAAGGCTGCCAGCTCCCAACTGTTCACCTGCCTGCCTGCCTGATTGCCCTTAACCACTCCCCTGCCAACCTGATCAATGTCTAGCTGCTTCCCTGCTGGCCTAATTACCCCTAATTGCCCTCCCTTGCCAGCCTGTTCACCCATAAATGCCCTCCCTTGCCAGCCTGGTTGCCCCTAACTGTCCTCCCCTGCAGGCCTGGTTATCCCTAACTGCCCTTCCCTACAGGCCTGGGTCCTCTCCAACTGCCCTCCCTTGCAGGCATGGGTCCTCCCCTACTTTCCTCCCTTGCAGGCCTGGTCCCCCCAAAGGCCTTCCTCTACTGGTCTGATTGCCCACAACTGCTTCCCCTGCCGACCATCTTGTGGTGGCCATCTTGTGTCCACATGGGGGTGGCCATCTTTGACCACATGGATGTGGCCACCTTGTATGTTGGAGTGATGGTCAATTTGCAATCACTCTTTTATTAGATAGGGGATATATATATATATATGCCTAAGCTACAACTGGAACAACCAGTTGAATAGTCACTATGATGCACACTGACCACCAGGGGGCAGACACTTAATGCAGGAGCGTTAACCTCTCACAGCAAACCTCCCACAGCTGGCCAACCTCCCATGGTCCCTCCTCACAACCGACCCCAATCACCTCAATTGGAACCCTCCATGGCTCCTCCCCCTGGCTGGCCAACCTCCCTTGACCCCTTCCTTTGGCTGGCCAATCTCCCACAGTTCCTACCACCTCCTTCCCCTCTGCAGCCAGCCCCAATTGGCCCTGATCTGGACTGGGCAAGATGCCTCGATCAGCCCCAATCACCAGCCAGGCTGAAAGACCCCTCCTGTGCACAAATTCATGCACCAGGCCTCTAGTATATAATAAACTACCAAGATGAATTTAATGGCAAAATAAATATGGCTATGAGAGAATTACCATGGAAACAGTACACAGCACAAAGAGGTAATAGCAAGTAAAGGAGTGAGGTAAAGAGGCCTGGGAATAAAAGAGGAAGGTCTAACAAACACCTGGTAAAGTCCCCATAATAAAGAAATAGGGAGAATAGAGGTAATGTACTGCAGAGAAACACTTAGAAATAAGGAGTGAGTGGATGAATGAATGAAAGCTTGAAATGATGAGACAAAGTGAATTTTCACATTCAGTAACTGTACTAAGTAGTATATAAACAAGAACTTAATGCATACAATGGAAGTTTATATGATATAAATGGCATAGCAAGTATCAATATGGATGCATTTTAAATCATTTTTATTATATTGTTAATATAAATGTGAGGTAGCAGTTTAAAATCATATAGAACTGCATGGATTATGACATTTTAACTATATCTCAAATATTTATGCCTTTGAAAAAACTAAAATGAGAATGGTAAAGTTTACTAAGCAATATTAAAAGTTTATTGGAATTGGCTGTTGCATAAGTGTATGTTATATTCTTTTCTGTGCATTTAAAATATTAAATCTTTCAGTTGTTGAGCCATATGAGATTTAGGATTTTACAAAAGACAATTCTTAAGAAAATATCTTATGGGGAATTCTTTATTAATTAGGTGTTAGCTTTGGAGACAGAAAACACTCACTTTCCCCCCCACCCCGCCTCCCCCCCAAAAAAAGACCTAAATAGGCTGAAATACAGGGAATGTACCTTATCTCATTGAAAATTAGGGAGCTATGTCATTCTTGCCAGAAACTGAAGCTGTGGTTCCAGAAAGTCTACGAATTTCAGTGCTGATACATATACAACTAAGGATCATTTAAAAAATCATTTATAAACCAGATGCTCCAAATTCAACCTTTACCAGCACAATTTTAAAAAATGATTTAAAATGGAGATTTCATAAATAGTTTTTCTTAAAAATTAAAAATGTTTTAATTGAGAACATAAATGTTAAAATTGAGACAATGAAAACAAACATGCAAATTGAATGAAATAAAACCACATATATATTCTTTATGCTTGAAGGCAAGCATTTGCTTCTATATGAATAGGACAAAATATGCAAGCTGCTGTAGTGTATGCCTTGGTTTCACTATATTTTCTGTCTGCAATGTAGTTAAGATTCAATGATATAAGTGATTTCATGGGAGTAAGGGTTCTATCGCATGAGATCTGACCAGTAAATTAGGCCCCCTCTGTTTTCATTTATCTCTTCTCCTTTTATGCTGACAATGCAAAACCTTTCTCAAAGCTGTACGAGTGAGTACTGAACTTGCAGTGATGTTATCTTTCAATGATATCACACTGAGGCCCCTTCTACTTGATTCTGGTGATTTGTGGAATGAGGGGATCAAATTTTTAGTACTTTAACATTGCACCTAAGAGAGTCTGTTTTGTAATTAAGAAGATAGAGAATGGGAATTAGCTCTCTGTATTTCTAAGTGCTTTAAAACTTTTTATTTTTATAATTATGCATCGACATATAAATTCATTATAAAAAATTGTGGTGTACTTAAGAATATCTATATCTATAGCTATATCTATTATAAAAGCTGCAATATCACCACTCATAAATAACCACTGTTTTATTCATATACATATTCATAAATAATATTTTAAAAACATATATTGGCTCATATTTTAAAAGGAGTGTTATAATTCAGTTTTATTCTTTAGCCTAATAATATAGGGCTAATGTCTTCCTGTAGAGATATATATAATTCAATTTCTACCTATTTAATTATTAGCAGCTCAACTTTTATTTTCATTATATTTTAGTTTTAGGGCTTCTAAACATTCCTTTACAAGTACTCTTGCATGTGGAATAAATGTGCAATGGAAATAAAGAACCCATATTCCTCAATCACAGAAATTCTTTTCTCTGACCTTGGAGAACTGATTTGAAAGATACATCTTAATCATATTTTTATTTTAAAAACATTACTCCAAACCCTTATTTCTGGACAAATGAATTTCAAACAAAACGTTATCCATTCTGCATGAATAAGACAACATTGTACTGCTGCATTTTCAATAGCCTACAAATGCATGCCAATTGGCAAAATGGGATCCTTAATTTAAAGAGGTGATAATAGTGATTATGATCAATACGGATACTATATATAAGATATTGAGTTTGAGCTAATGGGCTGTAAATAGTAGATATTGTTACTGAAATGACATCTTGGAATTTTACTCAACTATCTAAACATGATGTCTCTTTTTGAGAGTCTTCTTTGAGATTTTTAATAATAAGTAATAAAATTAAACATATTACACTTTAATGTGGTTGGCTGTTTATGGATATGAATATTTTGTGAACAAATAAGTATGTCTTATAGAATTATTTAAGCAGCATGTCAGTATAGCTTTATGTGAAGAGTTTCACAGTTGAGGGATTGTAGCATGGATATATTATAGAATACAAATTAATGTTAAGTATTTCCCCTAACTCTTGCCAAATTTATAGATAATCTCAATACAACTATTTATCTACAATAGATAATATTTAACTTTCTGCATATGTTTTTATTGTAAACTAATTTCTGATATTTTCATAGTGCTATAGGAGTTCACAAGTTTTAGTTGTCTTAAGCAAGATATACCACAGTGTCAGTATAATTGAAGAGGAATTTTATTCTTTTTAACAATTACTTTTATTAGAATAAATAAGTTGTAAGTAGTTAATGTTTTTTCCTGTAACTGAAGTTATGTAGGAGTGATGTGAGGAATAAAGGCTATTAAGAAAGATGGGAGAAATGATATCCTTCACCAAATAGAACCAGTGCCTAGACCAACAGAGCATTCTGCAGAATATTACACACTTATGTACTTACTATATTACAGCAGATGGCATAATTGGAAGGGAAAATGGTCATTAATAACAAAGCATTCTTCCCCAGGCTTTCAGAAATAAAACATGCATTGCAGAGAGTATGCTTATGGAGTCTCATCCAGTATTCATGAAGATCAGCTACTCTAAAGCTAAAATGATTGCCAAGATGGAATATTAACCCTGTAGTTATAAATCAGCCTTAACAACAAATTTGCTACTGGTTGATGCTAGTTTAATGTTTAAAGCTCCAAAATGAGACATGTTTAAAACCAAGCAAGTATAGAATTTAAACAATCTTTTGAGGTTTTCTTTTGTATGCTACCAATATTTACTAAGCATGTACTATGTGCTACGTACAGCTCAAGGTATTAGAGACACATTAGTGAGCAAAGCCAGGGTAAAGGTAGTAAATTAGTGACAAAACCAGGGTAAAGTAATACAATAAATAAATAAATAAATGCAGATATAAAAGTTCCATGAAAAAGGAGTATATATATATATATATATATATATATATATATATAGGCCCAGTGCATGAAATTTATGTGTGCGGTGGGGTGGGGGGGAGATATAGAGTTGTCCCTCAACCCAGCCTGCAGCCTCTCCAATCTGGGACCCCTCAAGGGATGTCAGGTGACCCCACTGCTGCAGCCACTGCCAGCCTTTGCAGCCGACAAGGTGTTTTCAACAACACGGACTCTATTCCCTTCACTGTGAAAAAATGACAACTTTCTTTAGGCATTTTCAAGATGTATTTTTCATAGGATATGACATTTCTTTTTTATTTTATCCTCATCTGAGGATATGTTTCCATTGATTTTCAGAGAGTGTGGAAGGGAGAAGGACAGACAGAGAGAAATATCAATGTGAGAGAGACACTTTGATTGGTTGCCTCCTGCATAAGCCCTGACCTGGGCTCTGGCCAGGGAGGAGCCTGTAACCTAGGTACATGCCCTTGATCAGAATCAAACCTGGAAAGTCAGCAGGCCGAGGCTCTAACCACTGAAGAAAAACCACCCAGGGCAGGATATGACATTTCTTAGCCCCTCCAGTAGTGGACCTTTGTTTTTTCCTCCAGGAGTGTGGATCACCTTCTTAGATTCTTACTACCCAAGTTACCAAGAATACTTCAAGTGGTGGCGTACAGGGAGCTTAGCCAATGAGCTGCCAGAAAAGGTATTTACTCTCAAACTGGTGTGGCTCCGTGGATAGACCATGGGCCTGCAGACTGAAGGGTCCCAGATTTGATTCCTGTTAAGGGCACGTACCTTGGTTGAGGCACATCCCCAGTGGAGAATGTGCAGGAGGCAACTAATCGATGTTTCTCTCTCATTGATATTTCCAACTATCTATCCCTCTCCCTTCTTCTCTGTAAAAAACAATCAATTATATATATATATATATATATATATATATATATATATATATATATATACATATATATACTTTTTTTAAAAGGTGTATTCTCTGCAGCTCATGCAGCCCCTGGGTTGTGTCCACTGGGCTAGGGTTGTGTCCCTGCCACCTGGTGGTGGCCAGCAGGGTCTTGGCACACCCCAGAGGCCAGTAGCCATCCCCCTGTGGAGTGCGCTGGGCTGGAGGTGTGGACCCAAACCGCTGCTTGGTGCGGTAGCTTAGAAAGCCGCTGGGGGCGGGGTGGGAACGTCCGGTCTTCAAATGCCCCTGAGGCCAGCAGCCAGCCCCCACCATGGGCGCCAGGCTAGGGGCATGCAGGGTCTCTGGCAGCACTCAGAGGTGGCCTCCAGGATCTCCACACACCCCAGAGGTCAGCAGCCAGCCCCCATCGTGAACGCCGGGCTGGGAGCGTGGACCTAAACTGCCATTTGGTGCGGGAGCATTTGCAAGCGGCTGGGGGCAGGGCTCCTGCATCCATAGGCTCCGAGTGGCCAGGGGTCTTTCTGGGACCCCTACCACTCAGGACCTAAGCACCAGGCTACCTGGGTCTGGAGGATGTTTTACGGGACCCAGGCCATTCAGAGCCTGCTTATACAAATTAACCTCCATCTTTGTTTGGGTTAATTTGCATATTCACTCTGATTGGCTGTGGGCATAGAGAAGGTACAGTCAATTTGCACGTTTCTCTTTTAATATATATATATATATATTATATATATATGTATATATATGTGTATATATATACATATATATATATACATACATGTGTGTGTGTGTGTGTGTGTGTGTGTGTGTGTGTATATATATATATATATATATATATATATATATATATATATATATATATGTAATATGCTTACACTGGGAGATCTTTAGGAGACCTTCAGGACAGAGCCAGGGTTTTGGCAGGCCTGCCAACTGCCCACAAACATCCCTTAGCCCCTCACTCAGGCTGGCCACGCCCCCAGTGGGGAACCTCACCCTGATGGGGGCATGACCAGCCTGCAAAAGGCCCTCAGAGCCTCTCCCAGGTTGCCTGCTCCCCAAAGAGATCCCTACCCTGATTGAGACTCCCTTCAGGGCAGACCAGCCAGCCCCCAACCACACACCAGGCATCTATACTGATAAAAGGGTAATATGCTAAGGAGGTCAGAGGACCTTCCAGGAGCCCTTCCAGACAAAGCCATGGTGGTGGGGCCACAGCAGAGGTAGTTAGAGGCAATCAGGCCAGGAGGGTAGGGCAGTTTGGGGTGATCAGGCTGGTGGTGGTGGTGGGGGAAGTTGGGGGTGATCAGGCTGGCAGGGGGGGGCAGTTGGGGGTGAGAAGGTTGGCAGGGGGGCAGTTGAGTACAAGAAGGCTGGCAGGTGGGGCGAAGTTAGAGGGAAGCAGGCTGGCAGGCAGAGTGGTTAGGGGCAATCAGGCAGGCAAGCAGGTGAGCGGTTAGGAGCCAGCGGGCCCAGATTGTGAAAGAGATGTCCAACTGCCGGTTTAGGGGATCGGGCCTAAACTGGCAGTTGGGCATCCCCTGAGGGGTCCCAGATTGAAGAGGGTGCAGAGAGACACTCCCCACTCTGTGCATGAATTCCCTTCCCTGGGCCACTAGTGTGTGTGTGTGTGTGTGTATATATACGTATACACACACACACACACACACACACACACACACACACATACACATATGATATGCAGGAGGCACCAATCAATGATTCTCTCATCATTGATGTTTCTATCTCTCTCTCCTTTCTTCTCCCCCTCATTTTCTCCCTGAAATCAGTAAAAATATTTTTAAAAAGAAAACAGGAAGCCATTTAAGGATCTTAAGTTGGAGAGAGTAATAGAATCTGATTCATATACTATCACACTGGCTGTATGGTTTAATAGTAAAATCAAAGACCTGTCGTCCAGGTATGATGAAATGGTAGCTTGGACTAGTGTGCCAGTAGTGAAAGTGGAGGGAAAAACATAGATTAGAGATATGCCAAGAGGATTGAACCAGGTATGGGTGAATATGGGAAGTTAGTCTTCTTTAAGGTATGTGTCTAGATTAGCCAATAGATGGTATTTTGCATATAAAATTTGCAGCAAAGAAAACAATAGTTATTGTGGACTACTTAGAGTTCCAGCATCATATTCGTTTACCAGGTATAGCATATAGGTGAAATAGAGCATACATCACTTATAAATATATTAAATATAGAAGCTTTCCCATAACAGTAGTTCATTGCCTGAATAAACTATCCAATTTTTCTTTGCATTTTGGAGATGTGTGTAAGTATGTCTGAAGAGATTTAGTGACTTCACCTCTAAATTTAATAGCCATAGTCTGTGAAAAAAATTTTATGTCAGCCACCATTATGTCTATGGTAACTCTAGTGGAAATATTAATTTCTTCACTGTTAATAGGTATACCCAATCATATTAAAACTTTCTCTGAGTTGTCTGGTGAATAACTAATCTCACAAGAGATTGCATCTATGTCCTAGCACTTTCCTTCCATTTTACATGTCCAATATTCAACCTGCAGATGGGTTGGGTATAGATAGTTATTGGCATTGTTTGGGTGAATTTTCAAATATGAGTAGTGCTCTCAAGGGTGACAAATCACTACATTTATTTTTCTTAGAATCTGAACTTCAACCATTATTCTTAAAAGAAATCAATATAGTTTAAATTTTTGCTTTTTTTCCTCCTCCCCACCACACACCAATGTGCATATATATTTATATATCTTGACTCTTTATTTTATCTGACTAGGGTTTGATTCAATCCTAGTTCACTAACACTTTAGCTTAGAACAAAACAGCCATATGGCATACTTTCTACCAAGAGATAAATATTCTGGGTAGCTTCATAATTGACATATATTCTATGCTTAAAAAATTGTCTACCAGATAAACAAAACTTCAAGTTAAACATAGCAATCTATAGACTAGGTTAAGTTCAGTTCAGCCAAATAAAATGTTTGATAACTTAGTTAAAACTTGACTACAACAAAGCTGTCAAGTGAGAAAAGCTGACATTCTGGTGAGATTTCTGGTTCTCATTTCCTAGGACTTTTAAATATTCTAAGAACAGCTCTCGGTGTCTTTTCTGCAAAGAACAAGTGCAAAGTGGCAAGATAAAAATAAAACAGAATTAAAGATGATTACTATTCTTGTCTTTCAAAGGGTTGCATTCAATGTTTCCCTGTTAGTGTATGCATTTCAGAATGGAGAACATTTAGTAGTCATAGTCTGTGTGTTTTTATTTATGTTATCCATGTTGATTGCCATGGATTAAACCTAAGATCATTAAGGCCACCAACAACTTTATTTATTTATTTTTTACAGAGAGGAAGAGAGAGGGATAGAGAGTTAGAAACATTGATGGGAGAGAGTCATCGATCAGCTGCCTCTTGCACACCCCCTACTGGGGATGTGCCCACAACCAAGGTACATGCCCTTGACCGGAATCAAACCCAGGACCTTTCAGTCCGAAGGCCGATGCTCTATCCACTGAACCAAACCGGTTTTGGCAAGGCCACCAACAACTTTATGGTTTCTATTACATCTTACTGAAAAAGAGAAATTAAATTACAATATCTTCACAAGACAATACAAAGCCTTAAATTCCATACTTTTCCTATTTCTCTACTTGCTATGTCTGTGTTTATCTTCACAAGTTCATTTTACACTCTTAAATATATATCCTCTACACAGAGAAGTACTTGAAATAAAATAGTTCTGCATTGTTAATGCTTTCATTTTTGGCCAACAACAACCTTATATAAACTATATGAGTTCTGTTTAATTTTTCTGATGTTTCCTACTTTACCATACAGAAATATCAGCCTCTTTATTCAGAGACAGCATGGTTAGTTTGCATATTACTTTTTTATTAGATAAAGGCCCAGTGCACAACATTTTTGCATGGGGGGGTGGGGTCCCCTCAACCAAGCCTGCACCCTCTCCATCCTATCCAGAATCCCTCTCCAACTTCTGGCAGTTGGATACCCCTCTCATAATTCAGGACCGCTATCTCCTAACTTATCACCTGACTGCCTACCTGACCACCACTAAGTACCCTCTGCCAGTCTAATCACATTAACCACCTTGCCTGCCAACCTGAGTGCCCCTAACTGGCTCCCCCACCAGCCTAGTTATCCCCAACTGCCCCCTGCCACCCTGGTCATCCCTCACTGCCCCCCACCAGCCTGGTTGCTCAACACAGCCAGCTATTCAGTCATTTGATTGCCCCTCACTAATACTCTTGCCGTCCTAGTTGCCCCATGGAGACTGCTGCTCAGTTGTTTGGTTGTCCCTCACTAATCCCTGCCAGCCTGATCACCCAACTCAGCCTGTTTGGTTGTCCATTCAGTTGTTTCAGTTTTGGTTGTTCGTTCAGTTGTTTCAATATCATATCTAATAAAGAGGGAATATGCTGATTGACTGCCATGCCCTCAATGATGGAGGCACCTACAGCCACAGTATGGTGGCACCCAGTCCCCTCAGCCTCGCCAGGGCAACAGGTGTGGGGCAAGGCTGGGCCCACCTCCAGGCAAGCCCAGCCTCTCCACATGCCTGTCTTCTGAATCCCCCACTCCCCTCAGCCCCCGAGCTGCCCATGGCCAGCCTGAGGAGTATACAAGCCTTGGATATCAGCTGCCCAACTGACACCCAAATAAAATGTGCAGGCGAGCCTCAGATGGTGGCTACTCAGCCACCCAGGGCGAGGCTCAGGTAACCAGGGATGCTCAAGGTTTGTGTTGCCTACATTGGCAGCAGCAGAGATGTGATGGGGGCATCACCTTCCCCTGATTCTGCGTCACCTCCCACCCCTGAGGGCTCCCAGACTATGAGAGGGGTCAAGTGGGCTGAGGGAACCCCCCCTCCAATGCATGAATTTTCATGCACTGGGCCTGTAGTATATTGGTCAGCAAACTCAGTCAACAGAGCCAAATATCAACAGTACAATGATTGAAATTTCTTTTGACAACCAAATTTTTAAAACTTAAACTATATATGTAGGTACATTGTTACATTGTTATTAACTTAATTAGGGTACTCCTTCTTCAATAGCACTGTATGTGTGTACCTGCATGTGGTATTTTGTGGAAGAGCCACACTCAAGGGGCCAAAGAGCCACATGTGGCTCACGAGCCATGGCTTTATTAATATGTATATTAATAAAAGGATACTAATTAGACTAGATAAATCAGATGACCAGATGTCTTTCAGACATCATTTCTGATGTCCTGTCCTTCCTGACAAAGTCAGGGGTGCAGCCAGCTTGGAAACCCCTGCAGGCTCCTCACCTAGGCCTACCCCGCCCCCCCAGTGGAGACCCCTCCACCCAGATTGAAAGTGTGGCTGGCCTTCAAACACCTTCCTTCACTCAGGCCAGCCCCACCCCCCAAGAGCAGAACCCCACACTGATCTGAGTTCCCCTTCAGAGCAGGCCAGCACCCTATCATCCTTCAAACGGTCCCAGATTTATAAATTTGAATTGATTTCAAAGAGGAAGAGAGTGTGGGAGAGAAATAAAAAAATCAATGGTGAGAGATAATTTTTGATTGGCCTCCTCCTACACACCCCCTACTGAGGATTGAGCGAGCAACCTGGGCATGTGCCCTTGACCTGAAATGTACGTGGTACCCTTTGTCAGCAGGTCAACACTCTGTCTACTGAGCTAA
This sequence comes from Pipistrellus kuhlii, assembly GCF_014108245.1. Classification (NCBI taxonomy): domain Eukaryota; kingdom Metazoa; phylum Chordata; class Mammalia; order Chiroptera; family Vespertilionidae; genus Pipistrellus; species Pipistrellus kuhlii. The sequence continues at coordinate 67,469,586 of NW_023425515.1, forward strand.
CCTGGCTAGGGGCAGACTATGTACTTTTAATGATACTAAAAGTTGAGCTGATTCTAATTATCCACTTTGATTATAGTCATTTGATCCATCTCTTGTAAGGTTATATGTTCTTCAGCATAGCAGAGCATGTCAAAGAAAGCTTTTATTGATTATCTTGCAAACGTCACTGAAGTTCAATCTTAGTTTTGCCAAAAAATAAAAATAAGCCATCTTCATATGATTCTGTATTTTACAAGACCCTAGACACACTTTTCAAAAGGCAGAAACTTTTCATATTGTGAATTCAAGTTGCCTTATTGCATTCAGTAAACATAATTGAAAGTCAGTTTACTTACTGGAAACTGACATTTTCTAGAAGCCTTTGCCATCTCTTCTATCAGGGTATGTATAACAGTCAGATGTACTTTGTTGAAAAGCATTTTTCTTCATGGGTTCTTGCTCATGATGCTATGTGATAGCTCTCCTTGCATATGTAGTGAGTATTCTTTGAATATTCAATAAAGGAATAATGAGTTTTTGTGATCATTGCTTCTGTCAGAGGGAGGGTCTTATTCTTAATAAATCAACAGACTTATTTGTATATATTTTATAAAAAGGGGAAACACCTTTATGCATATTAAGCTCTTTGGAATACATGGATAAAAGAAAAAGTAATATTAGTATAATTTCTATTATGTTAATACAATAATTTAATATCAGAATGATAAATTTGGTAAGTTTCAACTAGAACTGATCTCCCAAATTTATTCAATTTACTTTAAAAATCATAAATAGATGCCATTGCCTTTATCATTGAGAAAACAAATTCTCTTGAAACTGGCATTTGGTTGGAAAAGATCAAACTAGTTTATTTCCATTTTGTTGTTACATTTAAAAAAATAATTTATAAACTATGTTAGAAAACACACAAAACTCACAATATCCCCATCAATTTATCCACCTATGTATGTTTTATGTCATCAGAAGGAGAACTTCTGTGAGGAGCTGCAAAATAATTACTAATGATTATAAAATATTTAATACCATAGAGTATATCTTATAAAATATAAATTAAAATACACAGTATTACATTGACAGTCTTTGTAAATGATTATAGACTAAATATGCTTAGTCTATTTGTCAGGCATAACCAGTTCTATATTTTCCATAACCTAAAAATAATATCAAATTTGTATTTTTTTCTTAGTTTATTTTATTTGACATGGAGTTTTGAAATAAACATAAGTTATGTGCTCATAAAATTTTCAGAATGCATCTTAGAATCAATAGTGTATCACTCTACTGATCTAGATAGAAAAATATAACACTTTCTTGAGCAACTGTGGTTTTTCTGGAAGAAACATGAAGAAAAAAATGTGGGGAAGTGGTATGACATTGGCTGAAAGGAACATTTTTTAATAACAAGTGAAACCTTGGGCTTCAGCTCTTTCCTGTTCAAGTTTGTCTTTGTTTATTCTGAATTATAAAACCTCTCTCTTTTCATTCTTCTACAGAAAAAAATAGCAATGCTTTAATCTAAACACATACATATATTCATGTTTTTTTTTTAGGAAGATACAACAGTTGAAGCCAGTAAAAGGAAGAAATGGAGTTCAATCATGTGCACCAAAGAATTGGGTATACCTAAAGTCATTGTAGTGACTTTGCTAGCAAAGGCAATCTCTTCCTTTGTATTCCTATGTTCTAATATCTTAATCTGGAATGTAGAAATTGCATATGCATTTCTTACCTTAATGTGTGGAGTGTACATGCCATGTAAATGAGCTTGAGAATGTGTGCATATTTGTGTGTGTGCATATGTGAAAGCTGTTGCAAAATAATGCATGTAAAATCTATGTGAAGTGCTATTTTTGCTTGCTAGCAAATGTTTATTAAATTCTATATACAATTATTAAGTTACTTGTATTTTTTAAAATGTATTTTTATTGTTTTCAGAGAGGAAGGGAGAGGGAGAAAGAGATAGAAACATCAATGATGACAGAGAATCATTGATCGCATGCCTCTTGCATGTCCCGCACTGGGGATCGAGTTTGCAACCTGGGCATATGCCCTGACCAGAAATGGAACGGTGACCTTCTGGTTCATAGGTCAATGCTCAACAACTGAGCCACATCTGTTGGGTGTTACTCCTCTTTTTAAAGGTTTATCCAATTCACATAATACTTTCCTGGACTTATCCTACATAATAAAAGGCTAATATGCAAATCAACCGAATGGCCAAATGACCAGTTGCTATGATACACACTGTCCACCAGGGGGCAGATACTCAACACAGGAGCTTCCCCCTAGTAATCAGTGTGATCCCAAAGGGGGAGTCCCGCTCAACCAGAAGCAGGGCTCATGGCTATTGAGTACAGCAGTGGTGGCGGGAGCCTCTCCTGACTCTGTCAGAGGACTAAGGATGTCATATTGCTGGGTTAAGCCTGCTCCCCAGGGGGTGGGCCTAAGTTGGCAGGGCTCCTGGATTGCAAGAGGGTGACTGCTGGGCACCCCACCTCGAGTGCACGAGTTTTGTGTCTGGGCCTCTAGTATTATTGTATTATGAAAAGAACACCATAAATAATTAGAACTAAACTATAATCAAATTAATTATCAATGCAAACAATAAAATCCTATGTGAACACTGGTTTGCATAGGATTTCCCTATTAAATTTAATAATTTCCAGTAAATTTCTTTAACTTTAGTTTGAACTGCTATTAGCAGGTAACAGGAATGAATGAATCTTCAAATTGTAAAATACTATCTCATCAACTCTTGAAGTAAGTGGCAAATGGAGTAACTTAGTATGGATTGTAGTTATTCTGATGACCACCTGACCTGGATACTTTCCCACAATCACTGTGCTGACTGCCATAATCATAGTCATAGCTTCCATAATCACCTTAACATTGGCTGCTATATCCATAGTTGCAATAGCATTGATTCCAATAGTTACTATATCCCTGGTTCCAGTTTTGACTGGGCCATCACCTCTTCCACCAGCCTTTCCTGCAAATCCTCCTCTAGATTCCCACTGTTGCTGTTGGAGATATGGTTCCTTCAACAAAGCTGCTTTATGTTTATTACTTAGAATTACCCTGGCTCCACTCTGGAAAGAACACAACTTTTTCAGTGAAAGAATCATCCCCTACTCCTCCATGTCCTACCCCCACTCTCATCTAAACCACCAGTTGCATTCTACCCCTAAACAAATTTATAGGCATCAGTCTCTTTTCAATGTGTTCTTGGTCTGCAGAAATACATTTTTCACTTTCTAGCTATCACCTGTGAGATATAGACTACACTATGTGACGTAGATCAGGCATTAATTATTGCTATAAATCTCCCTCTTTAGGGGTAATATACAGAGAATATTTAACACTCAGCTAAAAAGTAGAAACATATCATGAGAAATACTCTTTTGTAGAGTTAAGGTATCATGTTTGGCAATCTTTATATAGTTTCCCTAGATCAATTTTCATCCTTTAAAGCTCTTTAGAGTAACATACAGATACACATTGTAACTATATATAGTATTAATACGAGAGTTCTAGTATTTGTTGTGGGAAAAAAATTTGTTTATTACTAAAGATCATCCATACTTTTCATTATAACTGACCAAAAGTGACCATGCATAGCACCATTAAACATGCCAAAACAAAGGCAAACAGAATTTTGGTTACTGTGCTTTTTTTTTTTTTTAACTGATATGTTCTTATGTATGAAGACATATTCCCAGCTATGTAATTGAAGTTTTCTTTCTCTTCTTACGATATAGTCTAGCCATTTACACTATGTTATATTGAAGTGATTAAGAACAGGATCTTTGACATATCTGAGTTTAAGATCATGTTCTACCATTTTCTTGATTTACAACTAGTTGTCTGTATGTGTCAGCTTCTTCAGGTTTAAAATATAAAAAACAATGGTAAATTCAATAACTAAGTCATGTAGTACATTTGAATTATTAAGCATAGTTTGGCACATAATAAGTAATAAATAATATATTTGGATAAATTATGATGATGATGTTGATGATGATGATGATGATAACAATGAAAATACCTAAAAAGAAACAAAAGAAAAGCAACCAAAAGAAAAGTACTTATAGTGTTAAGAATCATAGACCCTTAGCCACTTGTCCTTTACATAGGTGAAGGACTCAAACATGATTAATGTTCTATCATTGTCTATGTAGAAGGAAAAAAATAATTGTTCTATTTTCCCCCTCCCATTAATTTCTCAAATAAGGAACTGTGAGCTGTATTTTATTATTTCACAATTCCCAGGTCAAAAGTGGACTTTGAAGATAGGAATGCTGCTCGTGGCTAGAGGGTTCTTTCACGGAATCATAAGAAAAACATCCCAAGGGCCTGTGCACCAGATATTGTGCAGTGGCAAGTTTTATTCAGGTAGAAATAGAAGGCTGCCCCTGTGTCCCATCTCCATCCTTCCACAGTGGATAAAATTCCTCTTTTGTCTTCATCAAGGCCAAAACAAAGGCCAGTGACCAGTTTTTTTTTCATATTAAAGCTTAGTCCTCTGGAGCCTGTGTGGTCTGCCAGGGACTTTGATGATCATCACTGGACCTATGTGGTCATTGCTGGAAGAACTAACAAATGAATGGGGCCAACACGTGTTATTGAGAGAGAGAGAGAAAGGGGCTTTGTTATCTAAGATTGTATTTTCTCTGGCTTGGGAAGAACCAGGAGCTTTTTTAAAATGATCAACCAACTTTCTAAACTTTTGCACACTTATGCTGGGCCCATGTTTTGTGTGTTACCTGTAGAAGCACCTCTCCCTGTGCCACTGTGACTTCTGTTGTGCATGTGCTTGCCTGCTCCTTATCCCAAGTACCTGAGTGGGGAGGGGAAGTATGTCAATCCTTGACAGGGCAATGCTGTGATCTCCTGGAGTGTGTGAAGCTGCAACTTCCTAATGCAGCAAACAGGCTCAGTGTCCATTCAGCTCCCCAGCTCATTAGGTTCAACAATGTCAATCCCTTGGCTTCCTTTCTTTATTAACATCTAGCTACCTGTGCTAATAGGCTGAATCTTTTCCTTCTGTAAGTCCTATCCTGTCCACATGGAGTTTGCTTTGATTGATATTCTTACTTCAGGAGCATACACACACAATAGAAAAACAAAACAAACAAAAACACAATCTATAGTAATGAAATTTGAGTGGAGATCATGTTAAGGATTTTCTCTGATCTTTCCATGAGGTCAAATATGCTGACAATTAAGTCATGAAGCCTTACTGCTGCTGAAAAAGAGATGAGTAAATGTGGTGAAAACTGTTTTCTTGTTGATCTCTCAAAGGCAATTTAATTAGCTGGCCATCCACTCTCCAAAATCAAAACAAGATAATTGGGCTAGAGGTGGAGCAAATCAACTTCTTGGACAAGTGTGCTTATTTAGAAAATTACTTTATTTCTTAGTTCAGTGAAGGTACCCTGTAAAATCAGGCGTGTTGGGAGATCATTGAGATGCAAGTAATTGCTCTGATTTATTTTTATACTTAAAAAAAATTGTTGTTCAAGGATATATTTTTTATTGACTTTTAGAAAGGTAAGGAGAGAAAGAGAGAAAGAAACATTGATTGAGAGAAACATTGACTGGTTGCCTCCTGTAGACACCTTGACAGGGGATCAAACCTGCTAACTAGTTATGTGCCCTCACTGGGAATTGAACCTGCCACTTTTTGGTGTATGAAAGAATGTTCTAACCAACTGAGCCACCCAGACAGGGCATTTTAGACTTTTGTTTTTAGTTTCATGGCTCATTTTTCCTCTTTTATGTACTAAAAAATAAGGCAATATGTGCATAAAATAAAATAAATCTAAGAGATAGTCTGTCATTTGAGAATAGAATTATCCCGATTCATTTTAGGGCAATGTGAGAATACTCAAATGATAGCTAAATTTATGATCTTTAGGGGAAAACAGTTCCAATGTCATAACCAAAATCAAATTAAGTAAATTTTGTTGTTTTTCAATGTTTCTAGTCACTAGAGTAAGACAAAAGTGTATTTGTTTTCTCTACCCTAATTAGTTAGGCAAATGTCAATATTTACATATTTTTGTGTTTGATCAATGTTATTACATCAGGTCCAGCTCCCCTTCATCACCCCAAAAACAAAAAAGAAGATTAAAAACAACAATTAGATAAATCTTAATAGCAAAACTTTGGGAGACATTTTAATACTTCAGTGGAAAAGAAAATATAGAACTGGAAATAGTATTCTATTATCAACTTATTATATTCTGAGGACATCAGTAAACAACTTTCTGGTAAGCAACTTTGTCAGAATGTACATAACAACTAAACAAAATTCCTGCTCTTGGACATCTTACCATAAAATAAAGCAATATGATGGGACAAGTTCTCAAAAAATTATTAGTTGCTAAATCAGACCAGGTTAGTATAACTAAAACTTAACTCTCAAATATATCCTTAATATGTATATGTATTTTTATTAATTTCTATTAATATAAGATCCTATATGCAAATTGACTCTTACATCCTTGCACAAGGTGGCCACGCCGTGTGGTCAAAGATGGGTGTCACAAGATGGCTGGAAGATGAGGGTAGTTGTGGGCAATCAGGCCAGCAGGGGAGGGCAGTTGGGGAGGACCAGGTCTGCAGGGGAGGGTAGTTAGGGGCAAGCAGGCTAACAGTTGAGGGCAATTAGAGGTGACTGGGTCTTCAGGGGAGGGCAGTTGGGGGCAGCCAGGCTGACAGGGGAGGGCAGTTAGGGATGACTGGGCCTGAAGGGGAGGGAAGTTAGGGGCAATCAGGCCTGCAGGGCAGGGCAGTTGGGGGAAACCAGGCCGTTAGGGGAAGTCTGTTGGGGGTAACCAGGTCAGCAGGGGGTGGGCAGTTGGGGACTCCTAAGTCGGCAGGGGAGCAGTTAGATGTCGAACAGGCTGACTGGGTAGTGGTTAGAATGTGATCAGGCTGGCAGGCAGGTGAGTGGTTGGAAGCCAGAAGTCCCTGTGGGATTGGGCTTAAACTAGCAGTCAGACATCCCCTGAGGGGTCCCAGATTGGAGAGGGTGAGGGCTGGGCTGAGGGAAAACCAACCCCTACCCCCATGCATGAATTTTGTTCACTGGGCCTCTAGTTTATTATAATTCAAATAAAGATGATAGAATAGTGAGAAAAAAATAAAAAGAGTAATCCATTGCTCTATAAAGTTATCACTACTTAAAAGAGTACTATATGTGGGAACATTGTTTAGTGGCCATAATATATACACAAAAAACTTATAACATTGTTATCCAGGGTCCAACACTTTGATGCAGTGAAAAGTAAGCAAATACATTTTAACACAGCGTGGACATTTTACTAACGTACATGCTAACCAAGTAATATGGGAGTCTGAAGGGGAAGCAACTCATTCTGCTCCACGGTGCTTGATAGCATTGATTACTCAGGTATTTTGGCTTGACAGAATCTGAAACTCTGACTATTATATTGATCAGTCGATTTCAATAATTCATTAGATATCTGGTGTTTGTGTTTTATAATAAAGATGAAATTGTATCTGAACAAAGAACATAGATTACTGCATTTCAACTCTCTGTACTTTATTTGCATTAGTACTGTAATAAATTAGGTTGAAAATTGAGTTGTTCTTTAAAAATGCTTTTTTTTTTTTTTTTTTTTTTTTTTTTTACTAATTCTGGGGGAAAAAAGGAATAGATTTACATAATTTAGGGAAGGCAAGTTGCTTCACAGGTGAATTTGAGTATATGGATAAGACATGTTGTATTAGATACTCCATTTTATACATGTGCATATTTATCAATATCTTCTCTGTGGCTGGTTACTGAGGTTGCTTGGAACACCATGTTAATAAGATCAAAGTCATGGATATGGGCTTCCCTCCATTTGTGCCTTAGGTAAAAATAGATTTTTCATCTGAGCTGGTCTTCTTGCAAATACCTGCATCTGTTCAGAAGCAAACGTACTTTAAATAAATCAATGCAAATCCATCAGCAGCACTTACACCTGGCATTGAATAAGTCACTCAGATAAACTTATTTGCAAGCAAAATAAGATGAAAAGAATGTCCTGCAAATGCTGAGTGCAATTTTTTTTCAAAGCAATTTGCAAGCCATTTGAGGAAAAGGTGGTGTATTGTATCCTCTGTGTCCCTTACATCTACTATTGTAGTAGTATTATATATATATATATATATATATATATATATATATATATACACACACACACATATTTCTGTTGTTGGAAAATGACTATAATGCAATACAAATGTCTCTACTTCAAATAAACTAAAATAGTGATCAATTTAATACCTACTTTTTTTTCAATTCAAAGATGCAAACTCACTTAAGTGTATTTAAATATCAAAGGAGTACATTTGAAAGAATATGGTTGATTGAAAATGTAAAGCATATACAGCTCCAAAACAAAGGCAGTTGTGGGGAGGAGAAACAATTGACTCTTCTTAAAGTGTGCCTTGAACAAAATGTTCTTTATACTGTCAGTGTGATTTGTGAGGATAAAATGGCAGTGTAAGGTGGATTCACACAACCTTATTGTCTTTTATTGTTGATGCCACATATCCCATGAAAAAACAAAGCCTGATGGTTTAATTCATACTTGATTTTTCTCTCTATGTCTCTCAATTTTTGTATGTTCTTTAGGTAGAATTTTTTGTTTGTTTTGCATCTCTATTTTTTTCATTTTTAAACTAAGAATAATTGCTAAGTCTGATTAAATAATTGCATCGATACCTCCTCCCAGGAACTGATCTTTAGGCCACTTCACAATGGGCATCCCCTTTTGCTTAGACCACATTGCACTTGCTAAGACCATTATCTCTCCCCTCTGGACTTTCCCAGCATCTGGACCTTCACAGAGAATTCTCCACCCAGAAAAAGCCTGCCTAGCCGAAACCGGTTTGGCTCAGTGGTAGAGCGTCGGTCTGTGGACTGAAGGGTCCCAGGTTCGATTCCGGTCAAGGGCATGTACCTTGGTTGCGGGCACATCCCCGGTGTGGGGTGTGCAGGAGGCGGCTGGTCGATGTTTCTCTCTCATCGACGTTTCTGGCTCTCTCTCTCTCTCCCTTCCTCTCTGTAATAAATCAATAAAATATATTTAAAAAAAAAAGAAAGAAAAAGCCTGCCTAGTGTCCTTTAAAAACCTCTGACTACCCGTCTTTGGGTGCTGGTGCCATTTTGGTGCTCAAGCTGTCTTGATTTCCAGATGAACTAATACATTTATAATTCTTCACCCCTTTTGGCCTTGTGCATTCTTCCTTTGGCAACCCTAACATTTGGTGCTGAAACCCAAGGGGACTGCACGGGGATGGGGAGTCATCGCCCTGGCTTCACCCTGAGTTTACTACTCAGAGAGCAGTAGGCAGCGGCAGCTTGACCTGGGCTTACCTCTGAATCCTACTCTGGTGACTCCATTGCAGGCTAAGATTTGGCTCCCTCCATATGGATCCTCCCAAACCAGCCAAGGAGGATGCCAGAACTGGAATCTCTACTTTTTCACTGCTGACCCTCTATCCCACATCAACTAATCTTTTCTAGGTGAGTGATGTACCACAATTTCTCTCATGTTGAGTCTTCTGCCCATTCTCTCTCACAGACTTCTCAAGTCTTAAAAGTTCTGGCCACCAGGCCAGAAATCTCCTTAGCCATTTGGTTTTGGGTCTTTCTGGATTGGGGACACCCAGTCCAGAAGGTCATCTCACATTTCTCATGGTGATTTGTTTAGCAGCAGGGATGCCTGCACTAAATATTCACCTTTGGATTTGTGGTTTGTTACTCACTCTTTCTCTCTCGCGGGCCATGCTACATTTTCTCTGCACACTCATGGGGGAGATCATGTCCAACCACTTCATTTCATTTTGTAACACTGCTTGGCCACAATATAAAGTAGATAGTAAGTTTCAATGGCCTGAAAACAGCACTTTTAATTTTAACACACTTCACAATTTAGATAATTGCTATCATTGCAATGGAAAATGGTAAGAGATTCCCTACGTCCAGACCTTTTTCACCCTTCAGTCCCAGTCCTCTCTCAGTCCTGCTCTCCCATCAGATTGTTCTCCTTCATGCCACACAAAACATCATACCCCTTACACTTCCAGTTCTGAATCTACTTTTGACCCAGCAGACCACTGACCTCCATCCCCTCACATCCCTTCACTCACCTGCAATAGGTTCCCCAAACCCAGACCTTCCTCACCAGCAACCACCTTCTCCAAGGACCTTCAGAGCCCAAATCCCAAGAATACAAGCTCCAATACAGCCCAAATCCCAAGAATACAAGCTCCAATACAGCTTTTCCCACCTAACACTTGACCTTGGGCCACCCAAAGACCACCCTCCTCAACAGCTTCTTCTATTCCCATGCCCATTCTACCCATGTGGGAGGCAGCAGGAACTGAGGCTATTGTGGTCAACTAAGACAAACTTAATAAAATCACTCAAGGCCATGATGAAAACCCAGCTCTCCTCCTCTCCTGCCTCACAGAGGTGTTATGGAAATTGACCACCTTAGACCCAAAGGGGAACACTTCTTCTGAACACTCATTTTATATCCCAATCAGTCTCGACACATACCATACACTTCACAAAATAGACAGAGGTCCACAAACCCTTCAAAAGACCTCGTTAGCCTGGCCTTTAAGGTCTTTAATAATAGAATTGAGGAGACCCAAATCCAAAAACAAAGGCAAGATGAGGCCCAGGCTGAGGCCCAGAAGGAGGCCTTCCAGCTCCTAGTCACCACTCTCATGAACCCAAACGAAGTGCTGGGCCTCCAACCATGGGTGAGTCAGGGTCTATGCCTCCCCTGGGCCCAGCTTCAAATGCAACAAGGAAGGACACTAAACCAAGTCCTGCTAAAGCTCAAGACGCCTGCCTGGGCCCTGCCCAAGAAATAGAAGGGAAGGCCACTGGAAATCAGACTGTAGTCTGGCCCCTCTGGGTTGAACCTCCCCAAGTCCAGCAAGACTGCCACAAATGTTTTGCTACTGTTATGAATCATAATGTAAATATCTGTGTTTTCCGAAGATGTTAGGCTCTATACCAGCAATCCTCAACCTGTGGGTTGTGACACACAGGTTGAGAACCACTAGCAGGGATGCTTAAGACCATCAGAAAACACAGATATTTACATTATGACAGTAGCAAAATTACAGTTATGAAATAGCAATGAAAATAATTTTACGGTTGGGGGTCACCACAACACGAGAAACTGTATTAAAGGGTCACAGCATTAGAAAGGTTGAGAACCACTGATCTAAATGCTAACAAGGGGCAAAACTGGGAAAACAAGAACGCCGGGGTAACCTATCTTCCCCTTTCATATCTTAGACCCCTGATATTTTCTTCCCTAAAGATAACATCTGCCGAAATCGGTTTGGCTCAGTGGATAGAGCGTCGGCCTGTGGACTGAAAGGTCCCAGGTTCAATTCCCGTCAAGGGCATGTACCTCGGTTGCTGGCACATCCCCAATAGGGGGTGTGCAGGAGGCAGCTGATTGATGATTCTCTCTCATCGATGTTTCTAACTCTCTACCCCTCTCTCTTCCTCTCTGTGAAAAATCAATAAAATATACTTTAAAAATAAGATAATATCTACGCCTCAGTTGTATTTCAGCACCAGGCCCAGAAAAGCAGCAAAACCAGACAAGTGACACTGTGGCAGCATCAGGACCAGCTTCTACCACCCAAGTAACTCAGTAGGACCATTTTTGAGCCTTCACAAACCAGTCTCTTGGGAAAATTATGCTGCTGTGACCTCTCGTCTAGCTGACTACTATCAAAGTCCATCCCCCAGTGATCTCAATGTCACCCCTCAGCAAATACAGAAGATATATGACCTTCCTCCCTATTCCATAAAACAAAAAGGCTGGAATGTTAGGTCTGATCAAATTATTGAATTGATACCCCCTCCTCTGGGAACTGACCTTTAGGCCACTTCACAATTGATATTCCACTTGTTTAGATCACATTCCACTTGCTATGACCATTATCTCTCCCCTGTGGATTTTTTCAGAGTCTGGACCTGGCAAAGAGAATTCCCTGCCCAGAAAAAGCCCACCTAGAGTCACTTAAAAACCTCAGATTCCCCATCTTTGGGTGTTGGTGTCATTTAAAAACCTCAGCTTCCCCATCTTTGGATGTTGGTGTCATTTTGGGTATCCAGATGACCTAAAAAATTCTTAATTCTTCACCCCTTTTGGCCTCATGCATTTCTCCTTCAGTAACCCTAACAATAATAATCCACACTCTTTTTAAATATGTATTTTTATTTATTTCACAAAGAGGAAGGATGATGAGGGAGAGAGAAATAGGAACATTAATGATGAGAGGGAATCACTGATCAACTGCACTGGGGACCTAGTCCACAACCCAGGCATGTGCCCTGACTGGGAATCAAACTGTGACTTCCCTGTTCCTAGATCAACGCTTAATCAATGAGCTACACCAGCCATAAATAATTTACACTCTTTCCAAGGGAATATTCTAGTGTCTAGTTTTACCTTCAGACTTCTTTGTTCTCAAAATTATCTCCTATTTCTTATCACTTTATATTAGTTCTTACTCTCTCCAAAAATGTTTTCAGAATATTTCTGTCTAAAAAACTAACCAAAAATCCTCCCTAACCTTTTGTTTCACGAATTGTCTACTTCTCTATCTCTATTTCATTTATTTCTTAAAAAGGTTATTTAATATCATCTTACTTACTTAATTCATACTTACAAAATTTTTCATAATATTCCTTTAAAATTGCTCTTGCTAAGATCACTAAAATTCTTTTATTTGACACAATTTATAGAAAAAATATTGCTGCTTATATGTCTTAGTAAAACTCTGAAAACTTCCTGCCTTTTGGAGCTCCTCCAGTCTCAATAGGACTATACTATCTTTAATTCCTTTTTCTATGAAGGTTCATTCTCTGACCACTTGATATTCTCCAGGTCTCCTCAGGACTATTTTGCTTCATGCTATATAATCTTTCCATTGATATGGCCCTGAATACTCAATACAGGATGGCAATTAACCATGTCAGGTCTGTCCTAGACTTGATTCCTAAACTCCACATAGGTTTAAAAACTACCTACTGGACATCTCTATGTAGAACTCAACAGTCAAAGAAATTCAGAATACTTAAAACTTTTCCCCAAAAAGACTTCCTTTTGAGTAAAGTCATCTATATTAAAAATATTGTTCTGGTCCTTGTTGGATCTACTTACTCCCTTTATAACTTAATTACTTAATAAATCACCAAGTCTTCTGGTTTTACCTTCAAAATGCCAATTATAATCTTTTCCTTTGTGTTATTATTACTGACTTGGTTAAGTACATATTAATCTTCACTCAGTTGACACTGTCTAATCTCCTTGTGTTTAATATTGCTCATTCTTTGTCTGCAGCTGGAACAGCATCCCCACACCAAATACCTCATTCCTTTCCCGCTAACCTTGCTGATGGGTCTCTGTACAATCCTGGAGCAAAACCCACTTTCAGATGAAGTTTATTTTCTTACACCCTGTCTGAGGAAAATGAGACTGTAGGCCTTAAAAATACAGTAGTTGATCAACTTGGTTGCAATATAGTTATCAAGTCTGTATCTGAAATAATAATGTATAGTATATGTAGTAATTGCTTTGAAGAGTGTGGCCGCTGGAGGCAGACTGTTTTTATGTGAATCTTGACTGTGTCTTTTTATAAGTTTGAGAAGTTACTTAACATTTGAGTCTGTGTCCTTATTTTTAAATAAAAGAGTAAAAAAAAAATCATACCTAATTTGTTTTGTAGTATTTATAATTAACTTTGAATGCAACTCAGGTGAAACTCTTATACCATGAAATGTTGTATGTAAGGGTATACTAAGCAATAGAAAAGGGTTAGTTTTCGTTGCTTTTTGTTTGCTTGTTTGTCTGGAGGAACCCCAGACCCTGAATGTCTATTTTCATTTGACATGTTTGAGCAAAGCAACCCCTAAACATCTTGTCACATTTGATACCATTAAAATGCACTCAGCTAACTCTGTAGGGAGGGAGGAGAGACTGACTGTAGAGTCTCTTTATCCAATGAAGCAATTTACACTCTGCTGTTTGGTCTACTACTCCTACTCCCATCCTAGGACAAAGCTATTATTGCATTATCATAAATTTGAAGTATTGTTCTTTTCTGCTCAGGTATGAATAAATCAACTTTTGAAGACAACTGGAAGCAAAACTCTTCATTTCCTTTTTTGTTATCAACATTCATTATCACTCTATTTGGACTAGATCTCAAGAAAAACAGAAAGTTCATTTATAGTTTTTAATTAAAGTGTATATTTTTGAGTAAAAGGCCATTCATACAGTGAAGGAGGAATCAGCATTCCTCTTTATAGAATAATAAAATATTAGTGTAGTATCAAAATAATGTACATTCTTAAAATCCTTATTGGTACCTATTATATTGTGGCAAAGCTCAAATACTTAGAATAAAATGTACCATCCATGAGGTACCCTGATGTATAGATAGAATTATTTTCTACCTATGTCACATGTACTCTATATTCTATATGAAAGAAAGAAAGAAAGAAAGAAAGAAAGAAAGAAAGAAAGAAAGAAAGAAAGAAAGAAAGAAAGAAAGGAAGAAGGAAGGAAGGAAGGAAGGAAGGAAGGAAGGAAGGAAGGAAGGAAGGAAGGAAGGAAGGAAGGAAGGAAGAATAAGCAAAACAAAATGAAACAAAAAAATTGCAAATCCGTTAGCACTCCATGGCATGTTTTACTGCCTGACTTGCCTATTTCTATAGCCTGTGCCTCCTCCTCCCAACCCTTCCTATTACTTGCACTTATTAAAGCTTAATTGTCTGTTAAAATACAGTTCATAATTTATTTCCTCTGCCAGACTTAGAGTCTGCATTCCTGGGTAAAAGTCCACTTAGATAGAGACCTCTCAAGCAAAACTGAACACTTCCATCTACTTCTTTAGCTTTGTATGTACTTCTGTTAGAATACAACCAATAACTGACATTCTTGTATAGCCCACTTACTTGAGTGGGAAGCTCTGTAGGCCAAGGACATGGCTTAGTTTAATGACTGATCCTCAGTGCTGTGCATGAAGTGAGCACAGTAGGGACTAAAGAAGTGTTGCTAAATAGATTTATGTCTCCTTTTATTTTTCATAGTGGGAGAGAAAAATGATTATTGAGAAATTTAAAACAACAACAAATTAGATACATTTATCATTGATGACTGACTTATTAATTATAGAATACTGGGGAATAATTCCTAACAGCTTATATAGGTCATGTACACCATTTCTATGAGGCACTGACTGCCTTTGTTTTGACAATATTTTCAAGCATGTTTTTATAGAAAACATTTTTGGAAGACAGTCTCTTCATCTGTTCAAAGGGCAAGTTTGTTTACTGTTCAGCATAATAAAGATAATGCCTCCCTTCTGTTGCAAAGGTCTGAGAGGTTACCACCTACTATGCAAAATGTGGGTTCCCCTATACACTGGCTTCCCACCCTAGAACACAACTCATCATGCATTCAGGTGTTAACTGGCCAACTTGTTCCTTCAGTCATAATTAAATAGTAGGACCTAGATAAAGAGCATACTCTAATTAAAATGTGTTTTATATTATGTTAGTAAAAATTGACACTGTAAGTATCTGAAACGAGCAAAATCCCCTCTCAGTTTTCCTATCTTCTGTTCTCACAGCTATTGCCAAGAGAGTTAAACATTAATCTCTTCATTTAAATGTCTGTTTCTTTTTTCTTTCTTTGAATAGCTGGTCAGGAGAAAATAATAATTACATATCAGTGTTATCTTGCTAATTCTTCTAAACTTTTCTTTTATGACTACAACCAAAATTGCAGATTCACATATCCTCTAATAAACCACCTTCCACAATTCTAGGCATACTCTAAACTAGGGGTGTCGAACTCAATCAGAGAAGGGGCCAAAATCTAAAATCCAGCCTAAATCGCAGGCCGAATGGTTTACTGAACAGTCATAAACTGTCATTGTGATGGAAACGCAGCGGAGTGCAGTGATGACAGCGTGGTGCGGGCCACATTGCAAGGCCTGGAGGGACAGATTTGGCCCGCAGGCCTTGTGTTTGACACATGTGTTTAAGGTAATATGAAATGAGAAAAGGGAGAAAAAAATAAATTGACAGGCATAAAGTTTATCTTCTGTAGCTGACATATGTGTGGTTACTTTTAGAAATAAATATTTCATTTTAATAAACTCATGAATCTCATGAAGTTTTAGTAATTAATCTTATTTTGCAAATAAGGAAATTGAGACTCAGGGGGTTTAGCTATTTATTATGCTTCCCCTCAAAAGGGTCCAGTAAGTGAGTAGCACATGCCAGAATTATTAGACTCTGACATTCACCAAAATATAATTACAAATTGATTTATTCTTTTCCTTTGTCATTTTTACTACAAATATTTAATTATTGGGGCCAATTCCTCTATTGGAAAATATTTTATTTTTATTTTCTCTTTGTTTTCACTCCTTTGTTCTCATGTAAAGAACTTATATTTCAAATATAATACATGTATAGGCTGCATAAGCATCATGCAATATATAAGGAAATTACATGTGTTCACCAGGACATTTTTTAAATTGAACTTTATAAAAAAAATTAGGTTATTTTTTTTCTTAAGAATTGATAAGGTCTGAGGGTAGGAGTGGACCCACATTTCTGTTTGATAGTAATCTATTAGATTGAACTCTGGCAGTCCCTTAAACAGGGAACTCTGAAGTGTGCAACAGGCTAGGTTGCCTCTTTTGTCTCATACCTGGATGCTTCCTTATTTATGTTAAAAAACCCACATGCTTTTGTTTTAATTTGGGATGTCTGTTTTAGATAGTATTGGTTTGCTATACAAATGGCAAGGTGCTATTACAATGTCCCAAGAAATGATTAAGATACAGAGAATCATTTTATTTTAGAGCTTTCTGGAGCCAATGGAATAAAACTACCCCTTTATAGTATACTCAGTAGTGAGAAAAGAGCTTACTTGTGTTGTGAGAAATACTATTGTTTAGCATTAGGGTTTTTATGAACTTGAGAAGAAATTTTATGGATTGTTATTTTTTTTTTTTTGGCTGTCAAAACACTTACCTCAATAAATGCATTATATTCTCTGTGATTTACCTAATAAGAAATTTGACAAGCCATTTAACTTTTAAGCACTTTTAATGTTTGACCATAAGTTCTAGCAAAGAAAATAAATCTATTGTTACAGATGACAAATCCCATTAGATAAAAACCAAGAACTTCCCCAGCAAAATTTGCAGCATCATAATTGATTTGTTTCTGTGGTTGATCCTGTCTATCAAATGGCACATTTAACAACATGTATAGTGACTTTTTCTGAGTTTCTACTAAATGAAGAAAAAAAAAGTGTGTTATATTTAACCAATGGGATTAAATTGAATATAATAGACATTTTTCTTTAGGTATTTTTCTCTTGTATGATTAATTAAAATTATTTATTTCTTCGTTATTTCTACTAAAATAATTTATTTTCATTTGAATTTTTATTATATTAAAAATAAAGATAATAGAAGTATTTAATTGTAATAAAGTATTTAGGTTCTAAATCTTTCCTTCTAATAATTAAAAGTATTATATAAACAAGCTAGAGGTCTATAATTTATGTAGAATCATAAATTATCAATTTTTCTTACAATCAGACACAAAAATAGAATGTGTGCATGATTATAAGTATTTCTTACTTCACAAAGTTTATTAATATTGAATTTATATACCTAAAGAAGCTCTAAATTTATTTTGATCAATGTCTTTTATACAACAGAAAATTTTGGTAGTATATGTTATGATGTTGCTCCCATATATATAGCATGTGATGAAGACAAAGATTTTGGAATCAAACTGTTCTGGATTTGACATTATGAATATAATATGCTATGAGTTTGACTCTATACTAGTTACTTAACTTGCCTCTGCTTTCTTCTCTCATTCTATTTAAAATATGAATAATTAATTTTATCTTATGAGATTTAGCCACGATGAATTGAGTAATACATTTATTATAAAAATCATAACAAATTCTTCATAATTTGTTATCTCTTTTTCACTAATAGTCAATAAATACCAGACTATGTAATTTTTGGAAAAATGATTCATATGTGATCAATTAAATTTCTGAAAACATGCATGGCAACACAAAAACATATTCACATCTAATTTGAAAAATTAGATTTTACTTCAATTAAAGTATAACTAAAACTTAACATATATGTAAACTATAAGAATAAGACTTGAGGCCCGGTGCACAAAAGTCATGCACAGATAGGGTTTCTAGGCTTGACCAGTGATAAGTGCTGATTGGGCCTTCCAGCAGCTGGCTGGGGCCTTCCTTCATTCTGTGCTTCCTTCTGGTGGTCAGTGCATGTCATAGTGAGCCATTGAACTCTTGGTCTCTGGGTTGAACTCCTGAGGGAACAATTTTCATGTTAGGCATATACATACACACACACACACACATATATATATATATATATATATATATATATATATATATAGAGAGAGAGAGAGAGAGAGAGAGAGAGAGAGAGAGAGAGAGAGAAAGGAAAAAAAATTAACAACAGCCGAATCAGGTTTGGCTCAGTGGTAGAGCGTTAGACATTTCTAGCTCTCTATCTCTTTCCCTTCCTCTCTGTAAAAAATCAATAAAATATATTAAAAAAATTAACAACAATTCTAATCTTACAAATAAATGTGAGATGTTTATGAGCAATGTTACAAAAGAGATAAAAGCATATATCTATATTCATGGGGTATGATACATCATTAAATATATTAGTTTTTCTTACTTGATATATAGTTTGATAGTTTCAATTAAATTCTAATCAAAATTCTAATATTATTTTATGGATCTTGATACACTAACTATAAAGTAATTTGGAATTAGCAAAGGTCATGAAAGAATCAAAATATTTTGAAGCAAAAGATTAAGATGAGGTTGTCTTAACAGACAAAAATTATCATAGAACTAAATAATAAACAGGATGGTATTGGCATAGGGTTATCGAGTATATCAAATGTCATATAACATATATTTGAGGGTAGGAAATGACAAATGTAATAAAAAGAATACAGGAAATGAATGGAATTGAATATAAATTTATTAGCAAATCAATGAAAACATAAGGAGACTCAATATATGATAGCAGTGAGATGAATGGGAAAAGATAATCTATTTAGTGATGGTACTGGACCTGTGCTTACCCAGATGAATCAATCAAATAGGATTTCTATCACATGGCATACTCCATGTGAACTAAATATTTCTTTGGGCCAAATAATATCATAAAAATTTTAAATGAAATAGAGAACAAAAACAAACAAACAAACAAACAAAAAGCAACAAAGTTTTTTTTAACAATTATAAATTAAAAATTTAAATATAAGCAACAAAGAGAGAAGACATTTGTCATATATAAATAGCAATAAATTAATGTAAAACATTTAAAAATCATCTTAAAAAACAGAGCAGGCAAACAACTCTGGTGGGGGCTGTTGAGGGATATGGAGGCATTGAGCAAAAAAGGAAAAGAGAAAGACCTGGCCATCAGTATGGTGATTGCAGTGGTGGGTGGAAGTGGAAGAGGGCATAGAGGGGTTAAATGATGATGGAAAAAATAAAAAATAAATAAATAAATAAAATGGAAACAATTTAACAAAAATGAAGAGGTATTTCTCAGAGGCAGGAATATGGGTAGCCTATATAAATAGAAACAAATGGCCAGATTTTTCAGAAATCAGAATAAAGCAAAGTAAAACCATAATCATAAGCAAGTTCAACCATTTAATTGGGAAAAAAAAAAAAAAAAAAAAACATGATAAAGTAAAAAAAAAAAATAAAGTCCTGGCTATCTCTTATGATAATTTGTATTCCTTTCAACCAATTAATAAAACAATTAGAAATTATCTACACATTATATATGTAGATAAGCACATTACATGTTCTTATATTAAGACCCAGCTATTTTCTTCCTAAATATTTTACTAATTTGATGAAATGTGTATATACTTGCACTAGGAGACAGAATAATGTTGATATTAGCATTATTTTTAAAAGCAAAAAAATAGAAACCAATATGGTGGCATAGGTAAATACCTAAATTGCTGCCTTGCACAACAATTTCAAAACAGCAACTAAAAGACAAAACGGAAATCATCCAGAACCACAGATGGCTGAGTGGAAATTCTACAACTAGAAAGAAAGAGAAAAGCACACTGAGACTCAGAGGAGCTGCAGGATGCAGATGTACTGAGATATGCTCACAGAGAGGACTGGCAACTGAGTGCGCAGCTAGCTTTCTCAAGAGGGAGAGAGACAAAAGCTACTGACTGCACTGAACTCCAGTTCTGGACGAGACTCTGGGGTCCCAGACTCGTATGGGGTGAAACTGGACTGTCAGGAAAGAGAAGAGCACACTAGATTCAGAGGAACTGCTGAAGGAAGATACTAAGTTGCGTGTGGGGGGAGGACAGTATGTGGTTGGCTTTCTCAAGTGGGAGGGAGACAAAAGCTCCCAACTGCACTGAACTCCAGTTCCAGGAGAGACTCTGGACCTAGACTCATTCAGGGAGAAAATGGACTGACTGGCAGCGGGTAGACCTCAAAGGCAGTTTTCTGTCAGAGGTGATTACAGCAATTACCACTGGACACTGAGACACAGGAGCCTATTAGAGCAGGACTGATGGGAAACCAATGCTGTCTGCTCCGCCCTGAGACTCCACCCCATCCAAGCTGAGCACAGAGGCTTTTGAAAGTCTTGTCTCATGAGGGTGTCTCTAGCACAGAAATTCTCCCAGTGTAGACACAGCTAATCTTCACAGCCAATTGGCCTGGAGGTCAGTTCCTCCTAGTGATATCAACAACAATCAAGGTTTAACTACAACAAGACTGTGCACACAGCCACCAAAGAGATACACCAAGTGTGTCCACCTCAGGTAACTAGGGAGGCTGAGCCACTGGGCCCTATAGGACACCTAGAACACACAGCCACTCTATCAATTCAGGGAAGCAGCCAAAATGTGGAGACAGAGAAACAGATAAAAAGTGAAAGAAATGGAGGAAAGCAAATGACTGGATATAGAGTTCAAAACGACAGTTATGGTTTTTCAAGAATTTTCTAGAAAAAGGCTGATAAATTTAATGAAACCCTCAAGGATATGAAAAGGACAAACTAGAAAGTAAGCATACACTTACTGAAATAAAAAATATGATACAGCAATCTAACAGCAAACAAGAGGATCACAAGAATTGTCAAAGATTTGAAATACACAGAAGCAAAAAATATCCAACCAGAAAAGCAAAAAGCAAAAAGAATGCAAAAATATGAAGATAGTGTAAGGAGCCTCTGGGACAACTTCAAGCTTACCAACATCAGAATTATGGGGGTGCCAGAAGAAGAGAGAGAGCAAGATTCTGAAAACCTATTTGAAGAAATAATGAAAAAAAACTTCCCCTTCCTAGTGAAAGAAATAGAATTACAAGTCTAGGAAGCACAGAGGAATCCAAAGAGGACCACACCAAGAAACATCATAATTAAAATGCCAAAGGCAAAAGACAGAGAATATTAAAAGCAGCAAAAGAAAAACAGTTAGTTACTCTCAAGGGAGCATCCATCTTGACTCAAGCCGCTCCTAGCCTGTAGGTCTGCGCTTAGACCCTGAGCAGCAGGGGTTCCAGAACGACCCCTGGCCACTCTGAGCCTATGGGTGGAGGCGCCAAGTGGCTGGGGGTGGAGTAGGAACATCCTGCATTGCCATAGCCACGCAGGGATGTTCCTGCCCTGTCCCCAGCCGCTAGAGAATGCTCTGGCACCAAGAGCATTGGTGGTTTGGGTCCAAGCCCACAGCATATGACAAGGGGCTGACTGCTGGCCTCTGGGGTGTGTAGAGTCCCTGGTAACCACTGCTGCATGCGACCGAGGGTCCCTGTATGTCCCCCAGCCTGACACCCATGGTGGGGCTGGCTGTTGGCCTCAGGGGTGTTCAGCAATGGGTTGTTCCGGCCCTGCCCCCAGTGGCTTTCATGAGTTCTGGCACCAAGCAGTGGTTCACATCCATGCCCCTATTCCAGAGCCCTCTCTCTTCCACTCTCTCTAAAAATCAATGGAAACATATCCTCAGGTGAGGGAAAAAAAAAAAGAAACAAATGTCATATCCTATGAAATATACATCTTGAAAATGACTAAAGAAAGTTGAAATTTTTTCACAATAAAGGGACAAGAGTCTATGTGTTGATGAACACACCTTGGCAGCTGCAGTGGCTAGCAGTGGCTGCAGCAGCAGGGTAATGGGGCTGGTGCCTTCCTTTGATCAGCTCAGTCGCCTGACATCCCTCTAGGGATCCCAGATTAGAGAGGGTGCAGGCTGGGCTGAGGGACACCTCCCACCCCTGCCATGTACAAATTTAATACACCAGTCCTCTAGTACATATATAAAAAAAATATGTCATATAACCTGTATCATTTGATATTTGTGAAAAAGAAAATGAACAAAGAATTTTGAAAGGATTTGCAACAAACCACTTCAGACATTTTCACTGTTAGAGATTTCAAGAAATGTTATAGAAATATTTAGTTTGATTTTTTTCTTACAATAATTTTCTATTAGTTTTATAGATAGAATCAGTTTTATAGATAGAAATAAAGCTGTTCCTATTTAAAAACACAAATATTCACAACCATAAGAAATTATATTTTAAAATACCTTAAAGTAATAACACATTTTAAATAAATATCATCTTATATAAAGAATATGAAAATATAATCTATAATAATAAAATGGTAATATGCTAATTAGACCAGGCATCCTTCCTGATGAAGCTAGGGCAGGAGGCCTGGGTACTCGGTGCCAGAGTGAAACTGATGCCAGCTGCTGGGGGAAAGAAGGCCTCCTCTTGCACAAATTTTGTGCATCGGGCTTCTAGTTATGAAAATAAAAATAAATATTCATTAAAATATTAAGTGCAACTCCAAGGTTGGCCCCCTCATTGCACACTGATGCAACAGTAAGGCAGAGGTGATGCGAAATGGAAGGCAGGAGAGTGTGATAACTAGTTTGTCCCCAGGAGCCTGACCCACTATAGATAGAGAAGCTGAGAGCAGAAATTAAATTGGTCATTTTGACAGGAACTCTATGAGACACAAGGCATATTCAGTCACCTTAGAGGCCAGTTAAAAGGTTAACAGAACTAGAGACAGGACAATTTTCTCTGCATTGTGAAGAAGTAGTTTTGGCAATGTAAGTTACCAAGAAAGCCATTCTGGAAGATTTCTTTGCCTGGTTGACAGCTGGAGGACACTAAATATGCTGCTAAATTAAACTGCTAAATATATGCTCTAGGTAGGCTTAACAAAGAGGCAAGTTGCCTTAAAACAGTCCAGAATAGCAAGACCTCAAAGAGGGAAGCTGGTAAAAGGCTTCATGCTGTTTTTTAAACACCCATTGAGACATAGCTTGTGACTCATGAAAAACTTTTAAAGGAGAATTTGCAGGAAACCAAACTCAAGCATGAGCAAATATGAGCAAGAGCCAGGAAATCCATTTATAACTAATCATTCACAGCTACAGGATAATGAGGCTGGGGTGATTTTAGTGCATGTAAAACAAAACAAACGTTTTTTGGAAGTTCCAAAAAAGATAAATCCTGAATATTATAAGAATTGTCCCAAAACGTGATATATCTGCCGTAAGCAACTATAATTGTGAAAATATTGAATACGTTATTTCACTTCATTTTTAATGGTTGATGAATGAAGTTCTAAAACTTTTAAATCTGTTGCTTCAGTAATTGTATAATACACAAAAAAGAAAATTGAGAACTGTTTTTTAAAATGTATTTTTATTAAACAACTAGAGGTCTGGTGCACAAAATTTGTGCATGAGAGTGTGTGTCCCTCAGCCCAGCCTGCACCCTTACCAATCTGGGACCCCTCGAGGGATGTCTGACTGCCCATTTAGGCCCAATCTTACTGGGATCGGGCCTAATCAGGCAGTTGGACATCCCTCTAACAATCCAGGACTGCCTTCCTGATTGCCCCTAATCACTTCTGTCTGCCAGCCTGATTACCCCCTAACCACGCCCCTGTCAGTGTGATTGATACCAAACTGCCCTCTCCTGTGAGCCTGGGTACCCCCCAACTGCCCTCTCCTGCAGGCCTGTTTGCCCCCAACTTCCTTTCTCTGCTGGCCTGGTCAGCCCTAACTGCCCACCCCTGCTGGCCTGATGGCTCACAACTACCCTCTTCTGCTGGCTTGATCCCTCTCAACTGTCCTCCACTACTGGCCATTTTGTGGCAGCCATCTTGTGTCCACATTGGGGCAGCCATCTTGTGTGTTGGAGTGACAGTCAATTTGCATATTACTCTTTTATTAGATAGATAGAGGCCTGGTGCATGGGTGGAGGTCGGGTGGTTTTCCCTGAAGGCTGTCCCGGATCAGGGTGGGGGTTCTCTTGGGGTGTGGGGTGGTCTGGGCGAAGGGCTTATTGTGCTTTGCAGGCTGGCTATGCCCGCTGGTGACCAGAGCATAGGCCCTGGTACCTTGGATTTATTTATCTTCTATAATTGAAACTTTGTAGCTTTCAGTGGAGGCCAGGGTAGGCCAGGAACTTGGCTTCCTCCATTGCCGGGGAAACCCAAGGCTCCTGCTTGCTCAGTAGCCCTATACATCTTAGTTGGGTTAATTTGCATACTCGCTCCTGATTGGCTGATGGGTGTAGTGGAGGTACAGTCAATTTTCATATTGCTCTTTTATTAGATAGGATTCTTTCTTTCTTTCTTCTTCTTTTTTTTTTTTTTTTTTAATATATTTTATTGATTTTCCACAGAGAGGAAGGGAGAGGAAAAGAAAGCTAGAAACGTCCATGAGAGAAAAACATCAACCAGCTGCCTCCTGCACACCCCCTATCAGGGATGTGACCACAACCAATGTACATGCTTTTAACTGGAATCGAACCTGGGACCTTTCAGTCCACAGACCAACGCTCTACCACTGAGCCAAACAAGCTTTGGCTAGATAGGATTCTTAATGTTTATAAATATTAGTCTTCCTCAATCAGTAAGTTGGGTATCAATTGCTTACTGTTGGAGTATGAGTCCATACTTCTACATACTGTGGAATGATCTGGTTAATTACCACATGTTTGTAAATTATATACTGGTTTATAAATATCTCTAATTATAATAATATATCTACTATTTTTAGAACCTGATATTCATGCAAACTTGTCCAGTGCATAGTACCAATGACTGACACAGATATGGCCTCACCCCATAAGACTATAGTGTCTAATATAGTAGACACTAATTACTAGTATGAATTTCCATGTGCTGTAAGTATAAAATTGACACCAAAATTTGAAAAGGCAATATAAAAAAATTTTAAAATTTTTAAAAATAATCAATGCTTATTGAAATGACAATATTTAGAAAATTGTGTTATATAAAATACAAATTTAAAATATTAAAATTTAAACTAATTTTTGTTACTTTTTATCATAGTTACAAGAATACTTAAAAATACTTTTATGGCTTGCATTATATTTCTAATAGATGGTGTTACTTTAAGAGATGAAATTCTAATAAGAGGGAGAAAAATTTCTCGTCAGATCAAGATAATTATATCTCTAGTTCTACCTATATTCCAAAAGGTATATAACAAGGGATTCTGAGACAAAGCAGGTTTAAAAAGTCATGCAAACTACTGGACAATATTCTTGTCTTTGGTTCTTGGTCATCACTTTTGTTTATTCTATGCTATGTCAACAAATTTTTCAATTTTTCATTGTCCTCAGAAACAGTTAAATCAATTTAGCTCACACTGTCTTGAAACACCCCCCACCCTCCCACCTACCTCTTACCTGCTCCCTTGATTTTTAGATGCAGAAACAGACCCTGAAGCAATTTCAATATGGATGTTTAAAAAGTTGTTGGATTTTTTAAAAGTGAAATTACAAGCCAAGTAATGTCTCTTAATGAAGGTATCTCTAAATCTGAATGCCCATATAACCCTTCTCTTCTAACTTCTTCAGCACTTATTTAACATAAGAGATAATTAATGAATTATAAGGGTTAACATCCCTGTTTTCTTTGGAAATGGTTTGGCTGGTATTCAGCTTTGGGAGATTCATTGGCATGTTCTGCATACAAGTAAGTGTTGGCTGAGATAAGATGCTGATTATTTAACACTATTGTTTGACAGAAAGTTTGCATTCACAGTGTGAAAAGATGCAGACATCTAGAAATGCATGATCCAATGTTAAAAGGGGTCCTTAGGGAAGGGTCCTATGCCAGACTAGGTTCAAATTGTTGAAATTGGCTTTCAGTGTATACACAATCTAGCAGGGTCTCCTGGCGCTTCCTTCACATGTGTCACATGCTGAGGCATAAACTAAGGCTGCAGTTGGAATTGCACAGCCAGATACAGTGTTGTCATCCAGGGAACATGGACACTGAAAACATGGTACTGTGTCTGGCTTAGAAAGGACAGAATTACATGTGACATAAAGCCCATCTTATAACTAATTCCTGACCTATTTCTCCAGGAATAATTTCTCTTGCTACTCTAAGTCCCATGAAGTAAGATATTTTGTTTGTTTTCTTACTTTTAATTGCAGTTCTCTAAGGGAGTATGGCATATCACAGGTTCTCAGTAAACATCTGTTAAATTAGCTATGGCCTATTAGAAGTTCTCAATAAGTATATTAAATCTTCTCACATTTCAGAATGGGTTTTCTCTTTATTGTATACTTCTCTCCATGTATCTGTTTTGTGGAGCTGGCTGCCTAAAGGGTACCCATATTGCCTGCTAAGATCTTTCTATATAATAATTAAAGGTCAATTAGGTATTTGAATTAACCTAAATTTTCTTAGAATTACTCTAAGCTTTGGCATGGCTTATTTCAAAATGAGTAAGAGATCAACCAAAGGACTTGCATGCATATAAGCATAACCAATCCACACAGACAGTAGGAGGATAAGTGCTTGTGCTGGGGGGGGGGGGGGGGGGGGGGGGGGGGGGGGGGGGGGGGGGGGGGGAGAGGGCAATGGGGAAAAGGAGACATATGTAATACTTTAATCAATAAAATTTTTTTTAAATAGCAGCTACTTGATATATTTGTCTTTACTATGGTGAACTTCCTGTGTACAATAGAAAATTGGTAGCTATATTTATTATAGTTGATCATAGAGAATTGCTTAAAATAGAGGTTGCATTTAATGGAAGTTCACTTTTTTTGGTCTTCAAGATAATGCTCTGAATTTCTTTTATGCAGATTTTAGTTTGCATTATAAGGAATAGGCCTAGGCTTTAGAAGGATATGGAAAAAGAGAATCATGTAGATTATATAGATTTAGTTTGCCTTGTTGTGGCCACTGGATTAATAATCAAGCTGGGAAATAGGAAGGCATTGCTTCAGGGAAGCTGTTTATGAGTCTGGTAATTCTGTACTTGGTATTGTGTGAGGAGTTATTTCAATAAAACATATGAGAATTTGACTTTTTCTAAAGTCAGAACTACATTTAAGAATTTAATTTTAGGTAGGTTATTTTGGGTATTTTCTTTTAAAGCCTAAAATCTAACAGGTCTTTTGATGTACTTCTTTGACTTCTGTAAAAGTTCTCAGTTTATTGAAATCAATTGAGCAAATAATTTTAGCCCACTAATATAGCAGGCAATAGGCCATAATTATTCAAAGATGAACAGGTCATGATTTCTGTCCTTAAATATCTTATTCTAAAGCAGGAAAAGCAAACACACACACACACACACACACACACACACACACACACACAGGGCAACAGAAGAAATGCTGGTCTCTCATAAGAACAAAAGGCCATGGGGCACAGAGGAGGGCATGTCAACTTCAACTTCATCAGATGAGATCGCAGATGTGGTAATCTTCAAATAAGGCATCTCTCTATATAAAAGATTAATATGCTAAGTGTCCATCTGGCCAGAAGCTGTGATACACACTGACCACCAGTGGGAAGACACTCAATACAGGAGCTGCTATGATGTGTACTGGCCATTTACAGAGAAATGGCACTGTAAACCTGCTGCCCACAAAGCAACACTCGGCTTCTTCTAAGTGAGACAAAGGGCTTGCCAACACCCTGGAGAAATAGCCCATCAAATTTCAGCTTGTGCTGCCGAAATCCCATGGTGCAAAATGTGGTCAACATTTTGCCCAGCTCAGAAACAGTGGCTGTGGGAACCAGGTAATGATGTCATGTAGCAATGTCCAGCTTCCTCTCCATAGTGACTATCATCCGTGGAGTTTCTTCAGCCTAGAAACACGACTTGCTTTATAGCCAGGTAGAAACATTTTACATTTAACCAAATGTCTGTGAAGTATTTTCCTGTGCCTCATCACATTTGATCTTCACAGAAGTCCTGGAGTAGGTAGATAGAAGACTTTGTGGAATCCTATTTTCTTTTCATTA
Source organism: Pipistrellus kuhlii (assembly GCF_014108245.1). Lineage (NCBI taxonomy): Eukaryota > Metazoa > Chordata > Mammalia > Chiroptera > Vespertilionidae > Pipistrellus > Pipistrellus kuhlii. The sequence goes on from NW_023425515.1 coordinate 67,498,068, forward strand.
GCCAGAAAATGGAAATGTAGAAAGCTTAGAAACTTGACCTGACTTAAAAGAAGTAAGAAATGATGGATCTTGCCGAAACCGGTTTGGCTCAATGGATAGAGCATCGGCTTGGAGACTGAAAGATCCCAGGTTCGATTACGGTCAAGGGCATGTACCTTGGTTGTGGGCATATCCCCAGTAGGGGGTGTGCAAGAGGCAGCTGATCGATGACTCTCTCTCATCAATGTTTCTAACTCTTTATCTCTCTCCCTTCCTCTCTGTACAAAATCAATAAAATATATTAAAAAAAAGAAGAAACGATGGATCTTGAAAATGACTTCGGGTTTTCTCACTGTGCAAAGTATAGTCAAACACTGCTGCAGTTAAATATTTTACCCTTTGTTCTCCCTTTGTGATCTACAATAATAATCTGCTTTGTGTTGATATTTACTGCTGTGTTGCTAATAATTACATGACAGAGAAGTTGGAGTGCTTCACTGGACTGGAAAAAGTTGAGCTAAATCAGAAAGCAGGTCTAATTAAGCAAGTTTATTCTATAGATATAAAAGGCTAAGTTTACTCACTCATGCACAATACATATAAAGCTCTTGCTGGCGCCAATTGCATGCATGTTTAGATCTGTCATTGTCGATAATAAATTTGGTTGACACTTCTATTATAGAGAAAGGTGAATATCGATATTAAAATATTCATTCTAATCAAATTTCGTTTAAGGTGCACGGATTTATGCACAGGACCACTAGTGGAAATATAAATAGAATTTAACCTCATTTAGGTTGTGAGTGGGGTTACTGGCACAGAACAAATAATGGAAACAAAGGATCAACAATAAAATAGGTATGATAGGTCTATTCAGGCTATTTATGTGCACAAATGACAGAAGCATATTCCCATTGTAGTTCATGAGAAAAAATGTGTCTTGTAAAATTTCAGGGGGCATCGTTCACATAGCTTACATGAATGTACCTCATGGAATTGTGCAACAGAGCAGTCCAGGATTCTCTCAACAGAAAGTAGTCCAATCATTTGAGATTACCTGAAGAGGAAGTGTGGGAATTGAGTCCATAAAAACATGTATTATAAAGATTATAAGCTATAGAGCAAGGGGCTATTAATTTGCAGAGGAGTTTAATTAGTTCATAAAGATGAAAAAGCAATAATGATGAATGCTTTTGAGAATTTAATTCAAAAGCTAAATATGAAATTGAGGGTATTTATATTATTTCTGCAATATCTAGTCACCATTGAGCCTGAATGCATATTTTGGCACTTTACACAAAATAAGTCACAGGTATGATTGAGTATACTTTTAGGACTGACTGCAGTGTGACTATGAGATATTATAAAAGCAAACACTTGAGTTTCTATGTGAAATCCCCAGGGAAATTGGAAGATAGGGGAGTAAGAAAAAAGAGAAGGCACAGAGATGTTAGAATATTGTAATTAAGATATATAATAGCACCCAAGGTTTTTCAGGCAATTTTGATACATTAGTTCAACTATTCCTGTTTGTGCTGCAGTTCTTCCTCTTCCTCTTCACACCCTTTCCCACTGAATTGGATATTCTTTAGCTGCTCTCCAATTATAGAACATGAGACATTCATCTATTCAAGAGAAAATAGCAATTTTTAAAGAAGCAAATATAATCTTGTGTTAGAAGTGGGGACCACATTTTATGTGGTCATAGGTAAACCCTAAGTAAGTAACAGTTGTCTGGTTGCTTCTGAAATTGGTTGTGTTCGGAGGACTGTGTGGGTATTCGTCTGCTTGCTTTCAGATAAATTATTCTCCTAATGGACTATCAAGTACTTGGACAAATCTATCAGTAATGCAGACCATGGCTCCTATACTTTTCCTGAAATGACTTCAAACCAATTTGGTAAATTATACCCACTATGAGAATTAGATGACATGTCACAAAAGATCAAGCTTTTTGGTAAAATGTCATTTCTCTGCAAGTCTTATTTCCCTTTTAGAGATTAAAGTCTTTCAAAAGGGAAAGTGTGTCATTAATATGTATTTTTTTCTGTTATCTTAAAATTCACACACAAATGTTAGCACTCAGAAAGTTCAAAAACATGTAAGAATTGGATAATTTTCTTAACCTATAAGAAATTTCTTAGGCATTCTCTTTTCCCAAATAATATGCATCTGCTATAAACAGGCAAGGTGATACACAACCATAATAGAAGTAGAAAAAAAGTAGTATATATTCCAGAGTAATAGCTTCTATTATTGGAACATTTAAAAAATATCATTTTTTTCTTTAGCTTTGAACTATACTTATGGAATATATGTACTACATTATTTACATTTACTATAAAAATCAAGACATAATTTGCTTATGAGAGATTCCATCACAGTTTTCTTGGCAAAAATATGCATTTTAGAAACTATTTATTAACTATACACATAAGACTTAAAAAAACACACTTTAAAATATTTGTGAGGTGGTCCTTGTTTCTCACTAGAAAAGTAATATATGTTCAGAGAAGGAATATTACAGAATGCAGAGAAAGGGTAAAAAGTGTTTTTTAAAAATATAGTATTTTATTAATTTTTTAAAGAGAAGAAGGGAGAGAGAGAGAGAGAGAGAGAGAGAGAGAGAGAGAGAGAGAGAGAGAGAGAGAGAGAGAGAGAAGGGGGGGGAGAATTAGAAACATCAATGAGAAGAAACATTGATCAGCCGCCTCCTGCACACTCCCTACTGGGTATGTGCTCACAACCAAGGTACATGCCCTTGACCAGAATCGGGCCTGGGACCTTTCAGTCCAAAGCTCTACCCACTGAGCCAAACCGGTTAAGGCAGAGTAAAAAGTTTCAAAAATTAGCACTTCAATGGTTTTAGTATAAGGTACAAATTTTTAAAATTTCAATTTGAAGAGTAAGTTGCATTTCCTTATTAAAGATGGTGGTAGTAATTAAGTAAGACATGGATAGTAACAGATGGAAAAATGTTCTCCTTCCTCTGCTCCTCTGTGAAATGCCTACCAATCTTTCCATCTCAGGAGAGGACAGGAAAGGGAATCCCTCAGGCTTTGTGAGAATGGTCAGCCTTAGCAATATGGATTGTTATAACTATGATATTATGCATAAAGTTTTACTTTCTTCACCATAACCAATTCCTCCCTTTGAGTCATTATCATTTTTTGCAGAGGAAAAGGAACATAAACTACATTATATTGTATGAACAAAGAGAATTGGTAAGGTAGGCATCATTGTAGATGAGAGAGGCAACTTCGGGATTTATTTTTTTAAATGTTTGACAAAATATTTTAAAGGAGCCATGCATAAGCATCTATTGTCTCCTTAAAGCCTTCAAGTAGCAAAGAAACCCTGGTGTTTAAGATAGTTTTCAGTACATTTTCTCACTATGTAGCTGGGATTTTTCTTTAAAGACCTCATCTAAAGGGAGAGAGAACAGTCTGCCAATGGGATTAATTTGAAACAGACTTTTCATATTGCTTGGAAGAGGTGATTGTGATAACTAGTATAACAACAAAAATAAAAAGAAATCACACCAACCAACAGCAAGGGCATTCTACTATCCTTACTGTACACCTTGAGAGACTTTTTGTTCAACTTAGTTATTTTCATAAAGTGTATGGAGAGAGCTTGCCTCAACAATTTAGCTAAATTAGAAGAAGTTAGAGTTAACTAGAAACAATTTTAACTAAGTTAGGAAGATAACTTGATAAGCTTCTTGGCTGGTATCTCATTATTTCTACTACACTACCATAGGAATGCTGACAATAATACTAAATGCTCAGTTAATTACTTGCAAAAGGATTCTTTATTTTTCTCCGAAGTCACATGGCCATTAGAAAGGCCTTGTTTAAGGCTACAATTTTTGGATGAAGAAAGATCCCTAGGACATTATGATGAAGCACTAAGAGCACAGACTTTGAAGTCAAGATTGCTAGTTCTCTAACCCTTGACTGCCTCTTACTAGCTGTGACCTTGGGCAAGTTACCTTACATCTCAGTTCCAAACATTTGATGTTTTTCATTTGCCAAAGGAGGTAGATAAGGTATATATTTACCTTATATTGTTGTTATGAGGATTTTCTGACCTCACATGTTATTTATTTTTATTTTATTTTTTAGTTACATTAAAAGTCAAGATGCAAAATAGTATGTAGAGTATTATGTTTTCATTTGTTGGTATATATTCATACATTTTCTTAGAATGCTATACTAAAATTTCTAATGAAATTGCCAGTAAATAGTATTGAAAAAATGATATTGATAACAAGGTGGAATTTATGTTGCTGTTATGCCTTTATATAGAAATTTACATTTTTATTATGTAAAAATCAGAATTCATAGATTATATAAAATATATCAAGTATAACAGTTGGTATATAATAAGTATTTTATGTTTATTGTACTGTTTTTATCCTCAATTCTTTTGCAAGAGAACTAGTTGAAACTAGTCTTTAATTTATACTTTATAGTCCTAGCACCAAATTTTATAAAAATATTTCAAGTGACCACTTAGCAGATCTATAACAACACTCCAAGTTATAATAACAGAATTTAGTTAGAATGGCAATATATTTATCAGTCTTTTATTGTGACAGCAAAATACCTGAACAATTTCCACTGGTACCAGAATATGTAATCTTGCTATCCATTAGTATTTTCTATTTCCTGAATATTCAGTGCAATTTATACCATCATGTTTTTGCATGAGTTATTTCTTCTGAAAAATGATAGACCTCCCTGGGGAATAACACATCCTGCCTATACTTACATAATCCTATTACATAAGCAAGATTTCATAAAGAAGCTCATTTTACTAAATGACCTAATGCAAAAGCATATTTTCCCTTAACATAAAATATGCACCCCTCTCATAAAATCTGTATGGATCCCTTCTGAAAAAAATGAAAACCTTGCTTATTGATACTAATTATAATATATTCATGTACCTACTTTAAAAAAAATAATTGAGCCAAAACCAGTTTGGTTCAGTGGATAGAGCATCAGCTTGTGGACTGAAGAGTCCCGGGTTTGATTTCGGTCAAGAGCATGTACCTTGGTTGCGGGCACATCCCCAGTGGGGGGCGTGCAGGAGGTGGCTGATCGATGTTTCTCTCTCATTGATGTTTCTGACTTTCTATCCCTCTCCCTTCCTCTCTGTAAAAAATCAATAAAATATATATTCATAAAAAAATAATTGATTTTTTGAGAGAGAAAGGAAGGGAGAGGGTGGGAAGAAAGAGAGAGAGACCTTTTGCCTCTTGCACATGCCCTAACTGGGGATAGAACCTATAACCATTTGGTATACAGGTTGATGCTCCAACTGAGTCAAACATCTGGTTTTTTTTCTTCTTCTTCTTTGTATTTTGGGATAAACCTGGCTGTTTTTTTTACCCCCCCTATTATTCTGATTATCCTCCTAATGCACTCTACTTTTTAATACCCATCCCCAAAATTAAGATAAATGAAAATAAAACTTAAGGAGAGGGCAGAAGACAAATTGTAACACTAGAGGCTACCATGTTGGGGAGAAATCTTGGTCTTTATAGCTATACTAGAGGCTCAGTGCATGAATTCATGCGTGGGTGTGGTCCCTCTGCCTGGCTGGAGATCAGAGCCAATTGGGGCCAGCCAGCCAGGGGGCGGGACTGCAGGAGGTTGGCAGGCCAGGTGGAGAGACTGTGGGAGGTTGGTGGTGGGAGCATACCAACCAACTGGCTGGCTGGCTAGAGGGACTGTGGGAGTTTGGCCAGCCACGGGAGGTTTGCTGTGGAAGCACACTAATCACAGGTCATAATGGCTGACTAGGTATATATATATATATATATATATATATATATATATATATATATATATAGACACACACAGAGAGAGAGAGAGACAGAGAGAGAGAGACAGAGAGAGAGACAGAGAGAGAGACAGAGAGAGAGACTAGAGGCCTGATACACAAAAATTCATGCAAGAGTAGGCCTTTCTTCCCCTGTTTCTTTCCCTGGCTGCTGACACTGGCTTCCCTCCACACCCAGAACTCAGGCATCCCTCCTCCAGATGCCAGCAGGCACCCAGGACCCGGGCTGGCTTCCCTCAGGCTGCCACAGGCACCCAGGACCCAGGCTGTCTTCCCTCGGGCCATCTGCTATCACCCGGGAACTGGGCTGGCACCTGGGACCCAGACTGACTTCCCTCTGACCCTGGCTTGGTCAAAAAGAACATCTGGAATGATGTCTGGAAGACATCCAGTCTAATTAGCATATTACTCTTTTATTAATATAGATAACTTTGTTTTATATCCTAGATTTGCTGCTTTACTGCTCTGAGAAAGTAATGTAATTTCATTTGTAAAATAATGAGATAATATTCTAACTCATAAGACAGAATATGCAAATTGACCATAACTCCTCAACAAAGATCGTGGCATCCCACCCCACCCCAGCTGCTCTGCGCTTCTGGGCAGCCCATGCACACAGGTGTAGAGCTGCTGGGGTGGACCAGGATGCCTGCTTTAAGGGGAGTTTGGGGGGCAGAGAGAGCTACAGAAGGGCAGCAGGGCCAGAGGAAGGCAGAGCGGAAGGAAGGCCTATTCTTGCACGAATCTTTGTGCATCAGGCCTATAGTGTTAACTACAATATAACGGTTATTGTGAAAATAGAATGTAATAATCCAAATAAAACTCTGCGGCATAGCAAGTACTCCATTAACTTTATCAATTCCTCCACTTGCTTGTTCTTTTACCAAAGAGAAATTACATCTGTATCCTATACAATAAAATCCTAAAATGCTAAGTGTCTGATCATCAGGTCAGCCATTCAACCAATCAAAGTATAATATGTTAATGATATGCTAAGGCGACTCAACCACTCACTATGATGTTCACTGACCACCAGGGGGCAAATACTCTGACTAGTAGGTTAGCTTCCCTCTGGAATCCAGCTGATTGAGACTAAATGAAATGCGCAGACATGCCCTGGCACCCTCCCACATCCCTTCCTGACCCTATATTGTGCACAGGTGGAGTTCCTCAGCCTGGCCTGTGCCCTCTTGCAATCTGGGACTCCTTGGGGGATGTCCGAGGGGGGTTTTAGCCCAATGGCAAAACGACTGGTTGCTATGACATACTCTGACCACCAGGGGGAAGATTCTCAACACAGGAGCTGCTCTCTAGTGGTCAGTGCGCTCCTACAGGGGGAGCGCCACTCAGTCAGAAGTTGAGCTCATGGCTGTTGAGTGCAGCAGGAATGGCAGGAGCCTCTCCCACTCCACAGCAGCACTAAGGATGCCTGACTGACAGCTTAGGCCCACTCCCTAGCGGAAGCGGGTCTCAGCCATCGGTTGGATATCCCCCAAGGGCCCCTGGACTGTGAGAGGGCACAGGCCAGGCTGAGGGGCCCCTCTGAGTGTGTGAATTTTGTGCACCAGGCCTCTAGTTGTGAAATAACTATTTTGATGTTTTATATGTCAATCTATTTTATTGATACATTTTACCTTTTTAACTTCTTATTTTTAAATAGTTTTAGAGTTACAGCAGAGTTGTAAATACAAGAGTGGGCATAAGTTATGAATATAAGAAACAGAGTTATTTACTGAATTTCCATATGAACAACTGTAAACCTACTTTTGTCCACTCTTTTATAGTACAGGAAGTTCTTTTGTACCTTTCAGCACACTTCCTAAGATATTACATTTTCTATAGTCACAGTACATTATTTAAAATTAAGCAATTAACATTGGTGTGACACTATTAACTAAAATAGAGATATTAAGATGTCACCATTTCCTACTACCATTCTTTCCTGTTCCAGGAATTGACTCTGGGCATGATGATACATTCACAGCATATGTTAATTTGTAATGCACATCTCAAGATCTTTAATGATATTCTACTGATAACCCAGTTTTCATCTGCCCTGCACCTATTTCAGAATTTTATTTTTTATTCTTATATTTCAGTTGGTTGGTGCCCAGTGTTTCTCTGTGTTATTTTTAATTTTGACTCTATCATATGTGGCTATGTGGCATTAGCTACCAGCATGACATGGTGTGACACTAGTTTTATTTTTTGTTTGTTTGTTTTGTTTTGTTTTTTTATGTCTTCAAAAAAATTGTTGACAACAAAGTTTGAACATGATGGAACCCAAAAGATATTCCATTAAATATCTCTTGAAAACAAATTTGATCTATAACACCTATTAATCAATATTGAGAGTATTTTATATGTAATAAGATCTGGGCTAGAACAACTGAGCCAAAAGTGGGTTTCTATGCATATAGTTTTCCTTATTTTTTTAATTAAATATGATATTTCTAATTATAGCTATCTTGGTATTTTTATATTTGTTCTAGCTATTCTGTATTAATTTTTCAATGTTTTCTACTTCTTTTGGATTAATTGAATTGTAATTATGATTTTACATATGTCCACTATTGGCTTTTTAACTATATTTCCTTGTTTTTTTAATGTTTTGGATGATTTATCTAGAATTTAAAGCATACACCTTTAACTTATCATTGTGTACCTTCAAATAATACTATACTGCTACATATGTGACATAATAACCTAAAAATACTATAGTAATTTGCCCTAACCGGTTTGGCTCAGTGGATAGAACTTTGGCCTGTGGATTCAAGGGTCCTGGGTTTGATTCCAGTCAAGGGCATTTACCTTGGTTTCAGGAACATCCCCAGAAGGGGGTGGGCAGGAGGCAGCTGATTGATGTTTCTCTCTCATAGATGTTTCTAAACTCTCTCCTCCTCTCCCTTCCTCTCTGTAAAAAAAAAAAAAAAAAAAAAAAAAAAAAAAAAAAAAAAAAAAAAAAAAAATCAATAAAATATATTTTAAAAAATAAAAATTACTATAATTTCTTATTCTCATCATTTGTGTTATTGTTGTCATATAGTTAAATCTCTTAATAGATTATTTTCACTTAAAAGTTTTTCTTTAAATAGACTAAAATGAGGAAAAGTTATTTTATACATACATATTTTTTCATCCTCAACAAGATTTATTTCCTGTGGAGGTCCAAATTTCTTACTGGTATCATTTTTCTTCTGTCTCAAAAAACTCCCTTTAAAATTGCTTTATTATTATTATTATTATTTTAATATATTTTATTGATTTTTCACAGAGAGGAAAGAAGAGGGATAGACAGCTAGAAACATCGATGAGAGAGACACATCAACCAGCTGCCTCCTGCACACTCCCACCGAGGATGTGCCCGCAACCAATGTACCTGCCCTTGACAGGAATCAAACCTGGTACCCTTCAGTCTGCAGGCCGACACTCTATCCACTGAGCAAAACTGGTTTTGGCTATTATTATTTTTTTTAAATATCTGAACTTCTTCAGAGGAGAAAAGAAATCTTCTTGCTGTATTCATGTCCGTATGATATTTTTGGTAGAAATTGAATTCTATATTTGTATTTATTTACTTTCAGTATTTGATGGATGTTGATTGTCTTCTAATTTTCCCTGTCTCTGAAAATAAGGTTGCTTTTGTGATTCTTATTTTTGTCCTCCATATACAATGTCTTTTTTTCTGCACTTTGTTTATAAGATTTTCTTTTTTATTTTTGGTGTTGAACCATTTTTTGGACAAATATTGATCTGTTTTTGTTTGTTTACTTTATTGATTTGTATTAATATTTTACCCTAGGGCTTGTTATACTTTTGGGATCTGTACAATTACTGATTTTCATTAGTTTTCAAATAACTTAGGCATTATTTCTTTAAATATAATTTTGTCCACCCTTGCTCCTTCAGGGACTTCAATTACATGTGTAGGCCATTGGTATTTTCCATAGTTAATTTGCTTTTCAGTCTTATTCCTGTTTGTGCTTCATTTGAATGGTTTCTACTTATCCTTCAGTTCCGTTTTCTTTTTCAGTGTCTAAGCAGTTTTAATCCCATATTGTGTGTGCATATATATATATATATATATATATATATATATATATATATTACAGTTCTTATCTCTAAAGTTTCACTTGGATTTTCTTTTTCTTTTAAATCTTTATTGTTCAAGTATTAGATATGTTCCCTTTTTACCTCATTAATCCCTTTTAGGCTGTCTCTAGTCCTCCTCCCCACACCCCATCTTCACCACCTTTTGGATTTCCTATTCTTCCAGGGGAAACAGCTTCTGTTTCTCTTTGTAGGTTTACACTTTCATTTACATCCTAGATCATGTTTACAATATTTATAAGAACTGTTTTAATGCCCAAATCTATAAGCCTCACCATCTCTGCTGTTTTCAGGTCTGTTTCTATTTGCTTGACTTTCCCCTGGCCTGGTTCATATACTTTTGCTTCTTTACATGCCTGATGTTTTTTTAGGTGCTTGATGATTATGGATTTTATGTTGTTTGTTTCTGGATTTTACTGAATTACTTTAAGGAGTGTTGGATTTTGTACTGGTTCATAGATATGTAACTTGTGAGAGCTTGGTTCATCAAGCCTACGTTAAGCTTTGTTTGAACAGGTCCAACATAGACTTTCCCTCTGGGACTGATTCAACCCCAATTGTTAAATTGTGACATGTCTACCCAATCTTTTATTTTATTTTTTATAAGACCTTTATACTATGATCAATAAGAAAACAAACTATTAGGTCTAGTAATAATTAATGTCGTTTTCTAATACTTTATTAAATCGAATTTATGTAAACAATACAACAAAATTTAATCAACAATATAGTTGCCGTTGTTTTCTACTACTTGTACCCAATGCTCAGGAAGCATTTTAATCCCTCTGTTGTAAAATTCTTGTGATTTTGATGCAAAAAATTCAGTCAATGCATTTTTGAGGCATTCTTCATTATTAAATTTTTTTCCAAGAAGAAAGTTTTGCAAAGAACGAAACAAATGGTAATCGGAAGGGGCAATATCAGGAGAATATGCAGGTTGAGGGAGAACTTCCCATTCCAACTGGCACAGTTTTTCAGCAGTGATTCTTGCAGTATGCGGTCGTGCGTTATCGTGGTGAAGAATTACACCCTTCCGATTAATCAGCGCGGGTTCTTTTTCTCTTAAAGCTTGGGCTAACCTTTCCAATTGGGCACTACACACTGCACTTGTAATGGTTTGGTTAGATGGTAAAAGTTCATAATGAAGAATTCCTTTAAAATTCCACCAAACACACAACAACACTTTTTTCGCATGCAAGTCAGGTTTTGGCGTGGGCTGCAGAGCCTCATTTTTGTCCAACCATTGAGGCCGCCTTTTCAAATTAACATACAGCACCCATTGTTCATCTCCGGTAACAATTTGCTCTAAAAACGGCAAATGGTTTTGACGAGAGAGGAGCGAACTGCAAATTGTGACTCTTTGATTACGGTTGTTGTCGGTCAACTCATAAGGAACCCATTTTCCAACTTTTGGACTTTGCCAAGTGCACGCAATTGATTGGAAATTGTTTTTTGTGAACAATTTAAAGTTGTCGCAAGCTCTTGTTGGGTAATTTGAGGATTTTGCACCAAAAGAGCTTGAAGAGCTTCTTGATCAAAATTGGACACATGGCCTCGACCACTCTTGTCATCTAACGAAAAATTTCCCTCTCAAAATTTCTCAAACCAACGCTGGCATTTTCTGGCGCTAACTGCATCTTGACCAAGAGCACTACAGATGTTTTTTGCAGACTCACTTGCTTTTCTTCCTAAATGGAACTCGTAAAGCACATGTGTCAAACACAAGGCCCGCGGGCCAAATCCGTCCCACCAGGCCTTGCAATGTGGCCCACACCGCACTGTCATCACTGCACTCCGCTGCGTTTCCATCACAATGACAGTTTATGACTGTTCAGTAAACCATTCAGCCCGCGATTTAGGCTGGATTTTAGATTTTGGCCCCTTCTCTGATTGAGTTCGACACCCCTATCGTAAAGCAAGCAGTGCCCAATATGCTCTTCATCCGCCATCTCCTTAGCCCTAGTTTTGCAACAAAAACCAAACCAAACTTTTTCAAGCAAAACTTGTTAATTGCACTTCACACGTTCTGTAGATACCACGTGTTTGAAGGTTATGTCAATACAAGTCAACGCCAAGCAAGATTTTAAACGAATGTTTAAAAACGACATTAATTATTACTAGACCCTTCATTTCCGGCTTGTGTCAGCTTTGACTAGTGATCAGCCTGCCAGTGGTTCTTAGATTATGGGAATTTCTTTTAATATATGCACATATAATATTCAACTAATGCCTCAAGGTTATTCTTTTTAAAATTTTCAGTGTTCTTTCTAAGGGCAGTTCATTCCTTCCTTGTATTCTGTGCCACAAATTCTAAATGATTTGATTTTCCAAACTTAGTGAGACAGATCACTAGACATTGTTCTGGAAATTACCTACTTGCAAAAAGCAGGGGTATTGTAGGAGATAGTTCACTGGTTTCTCATATCTCAGAAATTTAGCCCAGTGGTGCTTCTTTTTCAATGTCTAAACATAATTATTTCATATATTTTTATATTATCAAATGTTTTCATTAAATTTGGTGGGACAACAATTCTGAAGCAGAATTATAAAGCCTTCTTTTTGTGTGAACTTTTACAGGTCTAAAAATGGCTTTATGTGCAAGGAAGAATATCAATAGTTACCATGTCATGAATTAACATTAATTTATTAAATTTAAAAATTTAGAATTTAGTTGTTTACTCTCTTAAATTCAAATTACAGATTCTATCTTAATCAAACAAAAGAACCAATTCAAAATGAATTAAAGACTTGAGTATAGGCCTGAAATTATAAAATACCTAGAAGAAATAATAAGAAATAAACTTCTTGATACTGGTCTTGGAAGTGAGTTTTTCAATTTGACCACAAAAACAAAGGTAAAAAACAAACAAGCGGGACTAAATCAAACTAAAAGGTTTGTAGACAACAAAAGAAACCATCAACAAAATGAAAAGGCAACCTATGGAATGGGAGAAAATATTTGCAAGTCACACATTCAATAAGGGATTCATGTCTAAGATACACAAGAAACTCATACAACTCAATAAGCAAATAAACAAATTACCAAACTAAAAAATGGCAAGGACTTAGACACTTTCCCAAAGAAGACATACAAAATGAATAGTGGGTACATGAAAAGGTACTCTGCATCACTAGTTATCAGGGAAATATAATCTAAACCACAAAGCAATATCACCTCACACTTGTCACCAAGCCAGTGTTGATGAGGATGTGGGAAAAAGAGACCCCTCATACCCTGTAGGTGGGAATGCAGATTTGTGGAAAACAATATGGAGGTGTTTAAAAAAAATTAAAAATGTGACTGTTTTACAAGCCAACAATTTCACTTCTACGTATATATCAGATGAAGTCTAGAATACTATTTTGAAAGAACATATGTACCCCCCCCCATGTTTATTGCATAATTATTTATAATAGTTTAGCTGTGAAAGCCACCCAGTGCCCATCAATAGATAAATAGATTTAAAAAAAAACAGCTATGGTGCATATATACAATAGAATATTACTTGTTTGCACACACAAAAATGAATGAAATCTTGCCATTGACAACTCAGTCAGAGAAATAAAAGTACCAAATGATTTCACTCATATATTGAATCTAAGGAACAATATAAACAAACAAAACAGAAACAGACTTAATAGAGTCACTGATACAGAGACCAGACTAATGGTTACCAAAGGGAAGAGGGACAGGGAATTGCATGAAAAAGGTGAAGGTATAAAGCTTAAAGTATAGATTGGTAGTTGTAACTATTTTGTAAAATAGTCATGGAGATGTAAAGTACAGCATAGGAAGTACAGTTGATGATATTGTAATAACTATGTATGGTACCAGATAGATACTAAAAATATCAGGGGGAGTATTTTGTGAAGTATGTGATTGCCACTAGGCTTCACTCCTAAAGCTAATAAAAAATAATATTGAATGTAAACTGTAATTGAAAAATACTGTTTTATTTAGAAAAACCCACAATGAGCTATCACCTCACACTAGTGACGATAGGGATGATAAAAAGTGTAAGACATAACAAATGTTGGTGAGGACGTAGAAAAAAGGAAACAAAACTCTTGCGCACCATTGATGGGATTATAAGTTGGTGCTGCCACTGTGAAATAAGTATGAGGTTTCTTAAAGAAATTTAAAAAGAAGTGCCACATAATACAGCAGTTCTACTTCTTGGTATGCATCCAAAGGAAACTAATCATTATCTTAAAGAGATATATGTGTTCCCATGCTCATAGCAGTATTATTGACAACAGCCAGAATATGGAAACCAATTAAGTGTGCACTGACAGATAAATAGATGAAGCAAATATATATTATATATATTTGAAACTTGAAGACTCCCAATATGTATACTAATAATTCAACTTTAAAAATGAAGGAAATCCTGTCATTTGCAACAGCATAGATAAAACTGGAGAGCAATATGCTCAGTGAAATACGTCAGAGAAAGAAAAATACTGCATACTATCATTTATATGTGGAATCTAAAAAAGGAACAGAAAAATGTTGAACTCATAGAAACAGAGTAGAGTAGTTGTTTCCACGGACTGATTGGTGGGGGAAATAGGGAGAGTTTGGTAAGAGGGAATACACTTCCAGTTATATGATGAATAAGGCCTAGGAATCTGACATAGAACATAATGACTATAGTTGATAACACTGAATTATATAATTGAAACTTGTTAAGGTAGTAAAACTTAAATATTTTAACAAAAACAAGTAATATGCTAGGTGATGGATGTGTTAACTACACGGGGAGTTTTCTTTAACAGTGTCTATGTACAGTGGTGCCTCGCATAAAGAACGCCTCGCACAGCGAACGCTGCACACAACGAACTTCATTTCATGATTCATACAACGAACTTCGTTTCACACAACGAAGTCGCCCGAGCTTCCACGACTGCTTTGCCCGAGCTTCCACGACTGCTTTGCCCGAGCTTCCACGATCGCTGCCGATGTATTGCATCCTTCCGCGCAGGCACTGCAGGTAGTCATTAGTCACTGCGCTTAACTTAAGCACGTATCTCGGCAATCGTTCTTCATTACGAATTAAATCACACACGTATCACGGCAGTCGTCCTTTTAAGTTAAACTCAATATTTTTTTTATATCATGATGTATCTAAATAAAAATAATAACAAAAATTTATCTTTTTTTATGTCATCTTAGCATATTTTATGCTACAGAACGAATTATTTTTTTTAACATGTATTTTTATGGGAAAACACGTTTCACATAACGAACTTTTTGCATAACAAACTTGCTCCTGGAACGAATTAAGTTCGTTGTGTGAGGCACCACTGTATATCAAACTATGTTGTTCACTGTATCTTATAAATTTATTTGTCAATTATAACTCACTGAAGCTGAAAAAAACTAAATCGCATGTTTTATAATTCTATATTTAGGTATAGTAAAAAAAGAAACTATCTTTACATTTTATATTAATATTAAATTAACTTGTGTTGAACAAACTAAACTCCTTTTTAAAAAAAAAAACACAAAAACTAGTCTCATTTATTTACTTAGTTCAACAAACATCCATAAATACTTTTAATGCATTTAAACTTTAACATATCCAATTTTGTAATAGTAACTTGAAAGACTAGACTGGGATATTTACAGTACCAATCAGAAAATACTTCTAAATGTTCAAATATCTGATGTAAATCTCACAAATTAAAAGAATATATGTTGTACATCCAGATCTTTTAAACATCTAGTGCCATTTACAAACTTCATCAAATATCTTGTACTCTTTAGTTGAATGTTACAATTACAATAACTATATATTAAAATCTGATAGATTACCTAGTAAAATTTACAATTGAAAATCCCTAAACTACTGAATTAGTTCTCTGAATTTAATTGACTTTATTTTTTACTTAACTTTAAAACATTGTGGTGGTTAAGAAGATAATGTGCCAATCTGGGAGAAAGTTTGTGTCTTCAGCAAATTGAAGCTATTAGGATAATGATTTGTGAATGTGAAAGATTACCATCTCAAGAGTAGGTTTTGTTTATCCAAGACTGAAGACAGAGCAAAGGATGTAGGGCAAGTGCATATCTTGTTTCCTCCAGTTATATAGATAAATATTCTAACAATGTCTACAAGTTTGACATCATTCAATTGGTATTCTTTTTGTTTATACTTCTTTTTAAAATTTATTTATTTATTTATTTATTTATTATGTTTTGAAACTTTATTTGCTATTTTTCATATCATTTCATATTATTTTTTTTTTTTGGTGAGATCAGCATTTTATTTTATTTTATTTATTTATTTATTTAAAAATATATTTTATTGATTTTTTTGCCCCCCCTTTCTCCCTCCCATACATACCCTTCTAAAATTTATTTTAATTAATTAATTAAATATTTTTTCTTTATTGATTAAGGTTTTACATGTGTCCTTATCCCCCTATTGTCCTCCCATCCCTCACTCATGCCATCACCCCCCTGGTGTCTGTGTCCATTGGTTAGGCTTAAATGCATGCATACAAGTCCTTTGGTTGATCTCTTCAATTGGTATTCTTTAATCTGATATCGGTACATAAATGGAAATCTTCACACTTATACAGATTTAATTATATATTTTTACTGATTTTTTCAGAGAGGGAGAAATAGAAACATCAATTATGAGAGAGAATCATAGTTCAGCTACCTCCTGTACTCTCTGACTTGGGAATGAGCCTGAAACCTGGGCATATGCCCTGACCAGGTACTGAACTATGACCTCCTGGTTCCTAGGTCAAACCTCAACCACTGAGCAACACTGGCTATATAAATTTAGCACACCCATACAGATTTAGCAAACTTCATTGATTTCTATTTGGAGTCTGCATTTTTTTAGCTTTAGGCAACACATTCGTATTCATTTTGATGACATCCCATTGAATCTTAAATATATCTCATATTTTTTCTTTCTCTGCAATCACAACTCTAAAGTTATGCTAATGAAACTTTCATAAGCATATAATCTATTCCAGAATTTTGGCAGAATCTACCTGTCATTTCTGGCTTCCATTGTTTCCTCCCCTTCAAAAGCATTTACCCATCATTAGTCTTATGGCATATTTTTCTTTTATTATGAGTTTGTTAAGATTACTGACAGGTGTTCTGAAATTACATCTATGAATTCATTTGACATTATAGAATTACTTTTCTAAGTTTAGTGTTATAACCTCATTTAAACAATTGTACTTGTTCTTATGCTTTCCTCACCCAACCTTTACTTCACTTTATTCTGCTCTTTCTAATTTTTGTAACAGGAGAAAAAGGAAGAAAATTGTGTTACATAATTCTTTATACTTTCTCTCACTTATTAACATCCTCTCTTCATCAAATAATAGATCTAACCTTCCCATCTTCTCAGAGCATGGTTTATAGTCTCTTAATTATTGCCTGGGTTTCCATTTATTGTATTTTTATGTCCCTTTGAGTGATATAAACAACAATTTGTAGGTAATTTCACTAATGTATGGGATATAAAATAGAAACTATGAACACAAACAGCATTGTGGTGGTTACCAGAGAGCAGAGGGTTGGTGGGGGCATGACAGGGGTCTAACATATGGAGATAGAAGACGACGACTTTGGGTGGGAGGACATAGTGCAATATACAGATACTGTAACATAAGAATGTAAAGGAAATGCTTTAAGAATTCAACCAATATTAGGAAAAAGTCATTTTTAATATCACAATAATTAAAGACCTCTCAGTTATTGACTATCTTTTTGCAGCTAGGATAAATATAGAAGTGCTAAATAAAATACTTTATGTTATTTGCCTACCATTCTAGTGTATTTGAATTTACTTAAAATTATCATATAATAAAATTCAATTTTGGTTAATAACTCAAAATTTTATAATATTAGTGGGGATGACAATTTTTTTAAAAAAAGTAATCCACATATATATTTTTAAAAAATATTTTTTATTGCATTTTTACAGAGAGGAAAAAAAGAGGAATAGAGTTAGAAACATCAATCAGCAGCCCTCTGCACACCCCCTATTGGGGATGTGCCCACAACCAAGGTACATGCCCTTTACCAGAATCTGGGCTCCTTTAGTCTGCAGGCCGAAGCTCTATCTACTGAGCCAAACCGGTTAGGGCGTGGATGGAAAATTTTATTCTTGCTCTATGGAATAGAAAGATTTTTTTCAACACTGCTAAAGTTTATGACAAAGAGAACTAATTTTTAACTTTATCTAATACTAAAGAGAAATGTTATTTTAGAAATATAAGCTGAATCAGCCAAATTCCACTATAAAACCAAATAATGCAAAAAAATGCATGTTATTAAACAATCTCAAAAAAATCACTGAACATATTGTGATATGTAAGTATTCCTTATTTAAGCCCTCCAAAGGACATGTTGTTATACATATGAGTCCATTAGGTATTATTCTGCTACAGTGACACCAAAATATTAATGTCCTACAAAACAATCTTCTTTTTCTATGAATAAGAGTAAGCTGTGATTCATAAATAAAGGGGAGTTATTTTAATGATAATGATCTTGAAAAAATGTTAATGTCAGTGTACTTACAAATCGTCACTATTCTAGTCTACAAAAAAATATTCCCTCATAATTGTATGCAAAGTACAACATCTCTATGCTTATCATGGAGAGTGAGAGTAAAACAGATGATAGTAAACAATTCCTATAATACTTATATTACTCACAGTGAAATCATAAAAGAATTGATTATTATACACATTGTTACAGGTTTAACATATATATGTTGTATTTTATCATCAGATGGTAACCGCATTTTAGACATAATTAATAACTTAATTGTTTTCAGATGTTTTCAGCAGATTAAGAACATTACTGCATAAAACAAAATTTAATAAGCTGTGTTTGTGCACGTTGTGGGAATAACAAATGACTTCGTTTTGGAGAACTTAATTTGGCATTTACATTGGGAAAATATACATTTGAAGCAACTAGAGTTGGCGCCCTGTGGTGAGCATTTGCTGAGCTCTGATAATGCTGGACGCTGACAGGCTTGTGCAACCAGGTACCCCAACCCCGGGGGTCGCCAAGCCCACGCAGCAGCTCCTGCTCCGAGGGCAGCGGGCCAGCTTCCTCCTCAGCATCTATGCGCGAGGGTTGCCCGCACTGGAGAATTCTATGTAAACACTACAGTTACAAGGTCTTCTGTACCTTATTTTGCAGACACAATAGCTCTTTGTATCTACAATACTATCTTTTACACTTACATCTAAACCCCTTCCATTTTTTTAAATTTTTAAAAAAATTTTTATTATAATTTTGGGAAAGAGAAAGTGATTCAGGAACTCCATCATTTTGTGGACTGCTGTGTGGCAAATACCAGTGTGATTACCAAAAATGGCAAATGTGAAATGCAAATCCTTTTGTCTTTCACAGTTTTTAGTTTTAAATTAAAGTATTTAATTCTTTACAGTTTTCTGTCATGTGGCAAGTACACAACTAACTTTATTTATTTATTTATTTATTTAAGTTTTCCTCAACATCTTATTAGGGGCATATTTCATAATGCATATTTGAAAACTCACTTGTAGCAGTCTGATGAAGTGTAAATGTATTGTCCCTTTTAAATGGACTATGGATAACTTTCTTATTTTTATATTTTAAATTGAAATTATTTTTATAAAAATGAATAGTCCATTATCTTTAAATGTTGGCTTACGGTGCAACCTATATTCATGTTTTAAATATAGGGTCTCATTTTCATATCAATAAGATTTGTGTTGAGGTAAGTCTAACTAGGCAGAAATAAGCACCTACCAATCAAACTTCTTTATCAGGAAAAATTTACTAAAGGATAACTCTGTCCTAAAGTGCTATAACCTAAAACTATAGGTGTTCAAAAGAAGCAGTATGTTAATAGAACCAGCTATTTACTACAATACTTCTCACCATAAGTAAAACCATTTCAAATTTCAATACTTCTAGTCTATACTAATAAAAGGGTAATATGCTAATTAGACTGGGACAACCAGCCATCTTCCAGAGGTCCAACTTCCTTCCGGACAAAGCCATGGTGGTGGAAGCCAAGGCAGATACAGTTAGGGATGATCAAGCCGGCAGAAGAGGGCAATTGGGGGCGAAATCAGGCCTGCAGGGGAGGGCAGTTAAGGGTGAACAGGCAGGCAGGGGTACAAGGTAGAGGAAATCAGGCCAGCAGGCAGAGGAATTAGGGTGATCAGACAGGCAGGAAGGCAGGCAGGCAGGCAAGTGGTTAGGAGCTTGTCATCCTGGGTTGCAAAAGGGATGTCCGACTTCCAGTTGGGGCCTAAACCGGCAGTCAGGCATCCCCCAACAGGTCTCAGACTGGAGAGGTTGCAGGCAGGGCTGAGGAACTCCCCTCCATGAATTAATTTTGTAATTCATCACTGGGCTTCTAGTAATGTATAATAGGATAAATTTGAATTTTTTCAAAGCATAAACCAATAAGAAAATAACATACTATTTCAAAATACACAATTTTTCAGAATGTCTCTTGAGTTGTCATTAAATTTAATATTTTATAAAAATGTGTTTTAAGATACATAATTACAGCATTGTTAGACTTTTCCAGCTTTAAATATAAATAACTTTGACAAAAGCTCTTATAGGAAACTATTAGACTATTTTTAATTGATAAAATGCAATGATATAAAGTTATCTTATTTCTAAAATAATGATTGATATTATATTGTTTGAAATACTTTGATTTCCTCAACAATCTAAGCCAAAGAATGTGCTGCTTAAGCATTTTTTAAAGTTCAGGCAATATTTTCAACTATCAAACATATCCCACTCCTCCACGTTCACCTCAAGAATATACTTACACTGACATTACAAGGTTTTAATTTAGTGGATTAAAATTAATGTTGAACTGTGTCTTGTTAATTGGTAGAAATCTGTTTAATTCTAATCTGCTCTCCCTTTGTGCTTAAATGTTCTGTTGACTCCATCATGAACTTCAAGGTGAACTTCAGAAGTTCACTCAGAGGTTTATTCATTTTGGCAGAAGAAAAGGCTGACTCTATACATAGCTTAGCCTTAAACTACATTCCTGTACCTTGCAAAACCATCAACATTTTCTCCACAACTGGCTATTTTCCATTGTTGATATGAAGACAGCCAAAACAAGAGTTAGTTAAGAAGCCAGGATTCTTTTTCAACTCTGAAAATGTTAAGAAAACAAAATTCTCTAGGAGATAATTTTGGTTATATAGACATGGAATTGCTCCCTCAATCATATTCCATTTTAGTACAGAAACTGAATTACCTTTACTTTCTTCTTGAAAAGCTATCTAATTCACTGTAAATAAAATCATCAATTTAATTTACCTAAACTGATCAAGTAAGCAATCCCTCTGTTGGTATTAGAGAAAGAAAGACTAAATGTAAGCCCAAAGGTTATATATACACAAAGCTGTATATCCCTTCGTCACGCCCATTTTAAGTTGTGAGGCATAGTGTGCTTGCACTCATCCTTGGCCTCCCTTTACTAGACAAGTTTAGTGCAGCCCAAATGTGAAAGCATGGCTATAAATTATTGTCTTTGAGTTTTATTTATGAGCACATTTAGTAAAACATGAACTTTTGCCCTGAAAATTTGAAATATAATAGTTTTAACATGCCCAGGGTCTTCTCCTTTCTCCTTCTTAGGTATATTCTCATGAAGCATCATCTTTTGACAACTTTAGCAGGAAATTTGTAAATATGAGAAAATACTTGTCTGATTTCACTAATAAAACCAAAATATTCATAGTAAATTTAGTAATTTAATGTCTTATATTTGGATATTTTAGGCAATAGATAAAACACTATTGCCCCAAATCTGATGACTATTTCTAAAAGAATTCTGAACTCTAAGACTATCAACATGTGAAGAATTCTAACAGGTTATTTCTGTGAAAATTAAAGGTAGTTGATCATTGTAATGCTTTTAAATGCTCTGCCATTCTTTACACACATCAATCAATTACAATCATCAATCAAGTTTAATACAATGATTTGGGTGAAGGCTTAATATTGATTCTAGCTTAAATTTCACTGCAATTATAACTTAATGGTAAGTCATAATGTGTAATATTAAATATAGTCTAGTTTAAAATGTCAATAAAGTGACAGCAATGAAAAAGGACTGGTTCCATGATCTGCACAGAAATGATAAGGACATTTTTTTTTTTTTGAAATGGAGAAAAAAAGAAGCCAAAGGGTCAAAAGAGTAAAAGGAAGTGAATGTTTGTGGTGCATGTGCTTAACTATGGTGACACTCACATATCTACAGAGGTGCTTTGAGACACAAACAGAAGCACAAGTACACCAACAAATGGAACTACCATCATTTGGGTGTTAGAAGACAGCACAGATTTCAATCTCCTCGAAATTTTCTGCTAAAATTCAGAACGACTTGCTTAAATGAAAAATTCAAACACATATTTATTGAAAAATTCTACAGTAAAAAAATAAAATAAAAACAAGCTAATTTATCTCCTGTCCCAAATGTTTTACTTGGGTTTTCCTTAGTCAAACATCTTTGAGTAGTTCCTTAACTTCACTGATTCTAATTTTCCTGACCTGAAAATGGATGTTTCAAGCAAGTAACTCTTAAGGCTAATGCCCTGATTCAAGTAGGATTTGAAGGAAACTCTAAGAGTGAAGGAAACTCAAAATGTGAGTCCCTGGTTGGCAGCACTGGTGTCACCTGGGAAATGGTTTTAAATGCAGATTCAAGACCCATCTCATACCTTTAAAATCAGAAATGCAGGCGATTCTGATATAGGCTGTGGTTTGAGAATCACTGCTTAAGGCATGGTATGTTTTTATAGTTAAACAAAAGCAGAGGCTATCAAACACAAAATGATTGATTTCTCTCCTAAATCCCCTCAAATTAACAATATATATTTAAGAGCAAAAATAAACAATACAAGTAAATAAATTCTTGAAAATACCAACACTCTGGTATTTTTATCAACAGACTGTATCTATTAACAGTTTCTGGAAAAGAGATTATAGATAGGACCAAAATGATGCCAATATCCAAAGGATACGAGAAATTATTTACTACATGTAAATAAAATAGAAAACCTTTAAAAAAGAATGTTTTTCTGTTTTGTTTTGTTTTTCTTTCTCCCCCCGCCCCCCCAGAAGAACTCTAGGATCTAAACTCCAAGATCTTTGTTGTGGAACCCAGGATAATAAAGGTGCTGATGGGAAGTCAGTGCAATTATGATTCCAAGGCTAAGAAAGAGCTGATTAGTCTCATTCTCAGATAAAAAGCCACAAACAAATCTGTGGAACAGTTCTGAGACTGGGAATGGTCAAAATACCAATAGTCAGAGACTTTGGGATGTGTCCCAAGTACTATGATATCATGAAAAGAAGCGAGAAATACATATATTACCATATGGGAAAACATACTGCCAAATCCAAGTGAATGTGTAATACCCTCTACCTCTAGCCACATATTGTGCATAAATTCATCAGAGCTGCCATTGTTATGTATTTATTAGATGATACTATACACACACATATAGAACCAGTGACAGGTGCATAGGCTTCTAATATATATGTTCTCAAACCCTAAATATTTAAAGAATTCCACTGCATAAGAAAGAGAGAAAAAAAAACAGAAAAAAGAAATCAAACACACAGAAAAAGTAATGCAAAGATAACTAAACTCCTGTGGAAAAAAATTAACACAGTGGGAAATGTTTATCAGACTTTATCTTACAAAGATGTAAAATGAAACAAATATAAATATATTTAAAGAAAATTGTATGTTTAAATAAAGGAATAAAGGTATCAATACATTACATATGAAATCTCTAAATTTGAGCAATACAACAAATATCTACTGTTTTTGCAACTATATGTAAAGACACTATATTATTTAAATCTGAAGAAAATAAAATTAAGAAAACATGAAGAAAACATATCAAGGATGAGGACAAAGTAAAAATATAAATAAAGAGAACACTATGTTATAAAATAATACCATAATCAACTATATATCCATAATTTTAAAGAACAGCAGAAATTGTCCAGAAAGGTTTACATAGTTTGTAAAGTCACAGTTGAGAGATAGAATCAGTTTGGTCTAAATGCAAAGTTTCTCCTACCAGACATCTCTCTCTCTTGCATCCTTTCTGGCATTGTTGGAGTTGATTTTGATTAGGTATCAATTTTCTTCACAAAGTCAAATATTTCAGGGGAAGCAAGCAACCTTTATGGCACAGGAGGGAAAATTATAATGGATTTAATCCAATTCCAGAACCATCTATTAAAGCAATCATGCTTCTTCTACTGACTTGAAATAGAAACTTTGCCATTCTTTAAGATCCCACATATATGCAGATGTATTTCTAGAATCTCAATAGTTCATAGAATGAACTATGGCCACCCACGGCGGAGGCAGGGCTGGTGGGCTGGTAGGAACAGCTGACCTCTCAGTCCCTTCCTCCAGCTGTTAGGCACCCATCACCCAATGGTGAATGGGGAACCAGGCATGAGTAGCGGTGTGGGGGGGGGGGAGAGTGTTGAATTTGGGAGCTAGGTGACTCACTAAAACAAATTCAGAATAAGGACCAGGCTGATAGTCAATTAGAATAACTCAGATAGATAAATCGAGGAAAACATGTTTGGAAACTGAATCATAACACTTGAGCTAGTTGAGCTGTGTTTTTGAGTATAATACAGAAGTTCCAACATCAAATTTAATTAACTCTTAGTGATTCTAAGCCCTCCTGGTGGTGCACATGTTAGTGGTAGTGTGGAAAGGAAGGAAATTGGTGGTGATGCAGGCATATGAAGTTGAATGTACTCACTCTGATTTGACTTTAAATTGGTTTGAAAGCTGGGTCAGAGCACATTTTACTAGTTTAGAGACTAATAGCTTAATTATAACAGGGCTATGGCACATTATAGTTTGCTTCTTCAGCAAACTGTTTTGCAAACTGCTTCTTGTTCAAATGGTGGGATTAATCATAAAGTTGATCTGACTCTAGTATAAAGGTGTTAAAAACATTGCTTCATTTATTTTTTTTATTTTTATTAATCTTCACCTAAAGAGTGATAATGTTTTTTCCATTGATTTTCTGAGAGAATGAGTGGAGGAAGAGAGGGGGAAAAAGATACACACACACACACACACACACACACACACACACACACACACATATATATATATATAGAGAGAGAGAGAGAGAGAGAGAGAGAGAGAGAGAGAGAGAGAGAGAGAGAGAAAGAGAGAGAAAAACATTTATTGGTTGCCTCCTGCATGTGCCCTGACCACATGCCCTTGACAAGAATTGAATCTTAACCCTCTGGTGTGCAGGCTGATGCTCTAACCACTGAGCAAACCTGGCTAATCAGGACAAAACATTGATTCATTTTAATTCATTTTTTCCTCCAATAGAAACATCTCTGGTTAACTTGCCTTATACTTAGTTTACTATGCAGTTTGACTATACATTTTTTCTAAAAGCAAACAAACAACAAAAACAGCCCTTAAATTGCCTATGTATCTATCTGGAGTGGAAAAGCCCATTGCCTTTGAATAAATTTGGATAAAAGAAGCGAAGGAAAGACAATGTTCAAATGTACAATGTAACTGCTTCAATAGAATAAAAGGATTATACACATTTAGCCTCAGTGCTTGAATCTTCCCAATTCAATTATATTAGAATAGTTAGGTACAATTTGGTCTACATGAAAGTGGTCTAACTGTGACTATAATATTGTGTTCTTAATTCTCTGTTAATCTAACTTGTTTGCTTATGTGACTGAACACGCTATGTTCACAAATTTGCTCTTGAATCAAAAAGAAAGTGAAACATAAATTTTGGAACAGCCTGTCTTCTTTCACATTTCTACATTATATAGTTTTGTGATGGTGCAGCATGGAGGGGGAGCTGACTCATGAGAGACATTACAAGTGTGTGACAGTACTTTGGGGTACAAAGGAACCCTGAAGCCAGGCAAATTGGGATTGGCAGTCATCATCAGCTCACTGCTGGCGGATCTGCTGAAGTGCTTCCTAGTGGGCAACCTGTTTGGCTAAAGGCATACATACAATGCTTAAAAGATCTTCAAATTTTCAGGACAACAAACTATAAGAAAACCTTGGCAAATAGAAGTACTCTGGTATGCCCTAGCTGGTTTGGCTCAGTGGACAGAGCATTGGCCTGTGGAGCAGAGGGTCTTTGATTCCATTCTAGTCAAGGGCACATACCTTAGTGACAGGCCCTGGTCAGGGCGAGTGCAGGAGACAACCAATCAATGTGTTTCTCTCACATGGATGTTTCTCTCTGTCTTTTCCTCTCCCATTCTCCCTAAAAAAATAGAAAAATATCCTCGGATGAGGATTTAAAAAAAAAAGAAAAAGTACCCTGGTACAAGCTTTGGGGCAGGATATCAAAGAATTAATTTTGAGAAAAGAACAACAAATAGGACCAGGGAGGGAGATTCCTGTACTTAAATTCATGCTTATTTATTTTCATCACTCCTAAATCTCCTGACTCCCACGATTATTTTATTGTGCTTTCCAAATCTTATAAAGTGCAAAGATCCAGTTTTTGCCTTTCCTTAACATACTCCAATCCCATCCACATCATAAGTATAGAAACACAGAACAGTGTCTTCTAAGTCTGTATATAAACAGTTCTCAGATTAACTGTGCAAATGCGTGACTCCTTGAAGCTACTTGTATAACTCAGCAAATCCAGAGGCCAGACTCACAGCTGGAATATTGCTTACCTGCTACCTATTGAGTTTATGAACCAATGAAATTAATATTAGTAAGCATGAAACAAAGCTAATTTCCCTGTCAATTTCAACCTTTGATTTGTTTATGTAAGAAAAGAGAAAATTGCGTCCTGGCACCAGTGAGCTAGAAAAGGGTGATATTTCTGTTCTTTATGAATGATCAAAGTCCATTTGTATTAATGGAATATAATGCAAAGGAAAATGGGGTGACGTGAGAAGATCTGAATTCTACCTGTAATGAATTTATTTGCCTTTGGAAAAGCTATGTAACCTCAGGTTCATGATCTGTAAAATGGGAATTTTAAGATCTGACATGATCATCCCACAGTGTCATATGAAAATAAACAGACAATAAATATTTAATTTCCTTTTATAAACAACAAAAAAATAAAGATGTAAGGATTATAAAACAGAGCTGGAATATCGGAGAAGGTCAATGTGGTCAATGTTTTAAAAGTGTTAATGTTAGTAAACTTATTTTGGAGAGTAGAAAATAGCAATGCTTATCTTAAAAGTACTTAAGTCATTCTTGAATTTTCAGTATATATACTATTGAGACACATCAGACAGCTGACTCAATTACCTTCTCCTTTCCTTAAAAAAGTATACTACCTACCTGGTTTGAGTGTATGCTTATTTCTGAGTTGGAGGGAAAGGCTTTCGTGACATCCATTCTAGGAGTAGGCTTTGCTGAAGTTTTGATATTACCATGGTTTCCTTCAACGGGGCAAATATTTACCTTTTCTATCCTATATGAATTTGCCATTTTAAAATGGCCTATTATTAAACCCACTGGAGGCCCAGTGCACAAATTCATACATGGGTGGGGTTCCTCTGGGTGGCCTGCAGGGATCAGGCCGAAACCCGCAGCTGCAGCTCCAATCTGCCTCTCCTGCTCATCCTGGACCCACTGTGCCTGCTGTTCTGATTGAGAGACTTGCACTGTCTCAGCAGCACTCACCAGCCATGAGCCCTGCATCTGGCGCCCTTCCAAGGGGAGTGGCCTGTGGGATCAGGCTGAAACTGGCTCTCTGACATCCCCTGAGGGGTCCCAGATTGCGAGAAGGTGCAGGCCAGGCTGAGGGACCCCTTAATTGGGCTGGCGAGAGACCGTGGGAGGGCTCCAGGGCATGTCTGACCTATCTCACTCAGTCCCTATGGGGGCCAGACCCCAGCAGAAAGCTACCTGTTTGAGCATCTGCCCCCTGGTTGTCAGTGCACATCATAGACACTGGTTGACAAGTCAACTGTTTGCCCCCTGGTGGTCAGTGCATGTTATAGCAAGTAGTTGAGCAGCTTTAGCATATCATTAGTACATTATGCTTTGGTTGGTTGTTCGGTTGTTCTGCTGTTCAGTCTATTTGCATATTACCCTTTTATTATATAAGATGTTCATAATTTTATGCAATTTTATAATTGCATCCTGAAACTTTGAGTCCAATGTTGTATATATTTAAGATAAATGTTATTTGTGATGATCATTATCTTTATTTTGGGGAAGGGATGTACAGCCTATTTGTAGAAATTCCTATTCAATGCAGTGTTCCTATACAGTAACAAATACTCATAAGTATTATAAGTAGTATAAATATTATATGTACACAAAATAAAATACCTAATATTTACCAGGCAATTTTTATATATACAGGATATCTTTATATTTTGCATGTTATTTCATTTAACCTTCAAAACAACCTTGTGAGGTTGGTTCTGTTACCATTCTTCTTGGACGCATGAAACAATACAATAAGAGGTTAAGTGAGTAACCTAAAATTGCACAGTCAGTAAATGTCAGAGTCAAGATTAAATCCAGGCAGTGTACCATTAGAGCCAACACTCTGATCATTCCACTTTGCGACCTCCTTGCATAGTCACTTTAAAATATGTTTCAGCTAAACATGGTTGTGCTTTTAGGACCTGGAAAATGAAGATGAGCTGTTTACACTAGCCTGAAAGGGCTATACCCTCCCTTCACTACCCAAAACTCCCGAAACTGAAAATATATGCCCATTCTTGTGGAGCAAGTCCCCACAGACCCCATATATCCAAAACTTACTTATTCCAGATAGCTGTAAAAAGATTGCTAAGGGCAATATTTTTGGACAAGCATGTTTTCCCTGATTTGATCATAGGAACATATTGGAAGGTTTGTACTCTGAATGAAATCAGAGCTCTCTATTAGAGTTAAAAAAGGTTAGCCTTTGGCAAAATTGCAAAATCAGATGAACTTAACCAGTGGTCAAGAACAACAGGGGGTTAGGGGCATGAGTGGGGGGAGATTGGAATGGGGGATTGAGGACAAATAACTGATACCTTAATCAATAAAGACATTTTTAAAAAATTGAAAAATTAGTTCAGTGTGCCTCTGGCACCTTTCCTCTTCATGGTTAGTTTTCACTCCTTCCCATTTGACTCTCCTACATGTACTAGGATAAATACTTGATTATTTGTGTGATTTTTCTGCTTAACATTTGTCTCTACTGGAAGATTATAATTTCAATATGTATGTGGAACACACTTGTCTATTTTGCTACTATATACGTAGCCCCTAATATAGTACCAGATCATGGACTATGCCAGCCATTTATTGTATGTATGAGTAAAATCTTATCTAATAAAAGGGTAATATGCAAATGAATCATCACTCTGTCACAAAGATGGCAGCAACCATAATGGCTGGGGTGCTGAACACTGGCAGTGTCACCCTGGCAATGAGCTTCAGCGTCTCACGTGCCCCAGCCCACAGAGGGAGGGAGGGTGGACCTCTGGCCAGAGGTCAACCAGGGTATGGGACACTGGCGTCATTGCAGGCTGGGTTGAGGGACCCTCCCCCATGCACGAATTTTGTGCAATAGGCCTCTAGTATTTATTGAAAAGATCATGACCTATTTCTTGAATCAGTTTATGGCAAATAAATATTGTGCAATTACTGTCTCTTCACTTAACAGAGGAAAAATGAGTAAGGGAAGTTGTTAAGATATTAATCAGCCTGGGATTGAATTTCTAAAGAAAATTCCCACCGAAACCAGTTTGGCTCAGTAGATAGAGCGTTGGCCTGCGGACTGAAAGTTTCGGGGTTCGATTCCGGTCAAGGGCATGTACCTTGGTTGTGGGCACATCCCCAGTGGTGGGGTGTGCAAGAGGCAACTGATCGATGATTCTCTCTCATCGATGTTTCTAACTCTCTATCCCTCTCTCTTTCTCTCTGTAAAAAATCAATAAAATATATTTTGAGACCTTTTAATTCACTGCATATTCACAAGAACAGCAAGATTTCCCATAATATTTCTTTGATGTAGCAATCCCTGGTTTCAACCTACTCTGTCTACTTTTAGGTCTGCTCTAGCTGCTCCATCTCTTCCTCTCTCTCTTTTCTTATAATCCTATCATGAGGACCCTACCTTCCTGATATTATCTAATCTTCATTACATATCAAAGGCCACATTTCCAGATACCATGGTTTTGAATAAATTTTAAAGGGATACAATACAGTTCATAGCAGAGTGCTACTAAGTGGGTTTAAATATGTTACAGCTATTAATGACTTTCCTTAAACAATGCATATCTACATGCACATTATCTAACTTCCATGTATTTATTGATAGTACTTGCTCTATTCTAGTCATTTTGTTATCTGCTAGAGACATAGAGATGAGCTGTACAACATGTACAAATAGATGGGATACTATAAAAATCCTACAAGACTCCATAGGCAGCAAATTTTCAGACATATGTTGTTGTAATATCTTTACAGTCTTTACAGAGACTAAGGATAAAATTAACAAATGGGATTATATCAAAATAAAAAGCTTCTGCACAGAAAAAGAAACCATCAACAAAACAACAAAAAAGCACACTGCATGGGGGAAAGTATTTGCCAAAGTTATCTCTGATAAGGGATTAATGTCCAACATTTACAGAGAATTCATACAACTTAACAAGAGGAAGATAAAAATGGGCAAAGAACCTAAATAGATACCTTTTGAAAGAGGACATTATGAAAGCCAAGAAACATATGAAAACATGCTCAAAGTCACTAATCATCTGAGAGATGCAAATCAAAACAATAATGAGGTAACACCTCATACTTGTCAGAATGACTATCATCAATAAATCAACAAATGACAGGTGTTGGTGAGAAGGGGGAGAAAAATGAACCTTCTTGCACTGCTGGTGGGAATGTAGATTGGTACAGCACTGTGTAAAACAGCATGGTATTTCCTCAAAAATTTAAAAATGGAACTTCCATTTGACCCAATAATACCACTTCTAGGAATATATCCCAAGAAAACAGAAACACCACTGAGAAAGGATTATGCACCCCTATGTTCATAGCACCACAATTTACAATTGCTAAGATTTGGAAACAGCTAAGTGCCCATCAGCAGATGAGTGGATTAGAAAACTATGGTACATTTACACAATGGAATACCAGGCTGCTATAAAAAAAAAAAAAAAAAAAGA
This sequence comes from Pipistrellus kuhlii, assembly GCF_014108245.1. Taxonomy (NCBI): domain Eukaryota; kingdom Metazoa; phylum Chordata; class Mammalia; order Chiroptera; family Vespertilionidae; genus Pipistrellus; species Pipistrellus kuhlii. Next base: position 67,529,236 of record NW_023425515.1, read on the forward strand.
AAAGAAAAAAAAGAAGGAATTCTTACCATTTGCAGGATCGTGGATGGAATTGGAGAGCATTATGCTAAGTGAAATAAGCTAGGCAGTGAAAGCAAAATACCACATGATCTCATTCACTGATGGATAATAAAGAACACTATAGCCTGATGAACAAAAAGATAGATACAGAGGCAGAGAAGCATCTTACAGACTGTCAAATTACATCAGGAATTCTGGGGAGTGGTGGTGGTGGTGGGGAGGGGTGTGAGGTTAGAGATCAACTCGAGGACTTAATGCATAACCAATAGACTTGCCATGTGCCTAGGGTAGGAGACATATGTGCTACTATTTGTAATACTTTAAACAATAAAAAAAACATTTTTAAAAATTGAAGGAGAAGCAAATAAAATATGTACAGGGAATACTGGGGATTTTATCATTGCTTGAGCATAGGGAAGCGATGAAATGAGAATGGTAAACCTTGAATGTTAGGCTAAGGATGGGAAAAATTAAAGATTTTCTGACAGAGTAGTAAAAAGATCATATTGATTTATTAGAAAGATTATACCAACTGTGTTAGAACGTGACACCAGATATAGAAATACCTAATAGAATCCTATTTCTGAATTTCCATTAAAAGCTGAAAAAAAACCAGGGGGAAAATTAAGAGTATTTTGTAGGCATAATCAGATAGATTTGATATTTGTATGATTCTGAAAGATAATGTGGAGATAACTATGGGGTTTCTGGATGGACTCCTGCCAATGACTTTGTATATTTTACTTAAGAATTGTCATAATGTAGTCAGGTAAATTTTTTATGCTTCAATTATGATTAAATTATGATTTAAACAAATAATGAGTCTAATGGTCATAAAATTGTGCTTTCAAATATACAACTACAGGGAGCAACATTACCGGACTGGCCTCAGCTCTTCTGCTTTGAAGTTACTGAAACAAACCACAGTGCCATCCAATGCAGTCCACCACCTCTGGCTGTGGGACTCTTTCCCTCCTCCACTATTCATTCAGAAGTCTTTAAGCCATTAACAATTCAGATATTGATCATTTGTACCCAAGCACTAACACAAAGAGATAAAACACTTGATAAATATACCCTTCCCAGCATGGGCTTGCTTCACATTTTGTTTACAATTACAATGGGAGTTATCAGGAGGCACCCAGGTGAATGATTTGGGTTATATTTGTATAACCCAAATTCCCATAGTATAAAATTAGTCTTATCTTCTATTGCCTAAGTCAGTGATAGACAAACTGTGGCTCAAGAACCTCATGTGGCTTTTTGGCCCCTTGAGTGTTCTAACGCCACTTCTTCAAAATAGACTCGCCCAGGCCGAAAACTGACTTCTGCACATGAGCCACAAAGTTTCAATGGCACTGTATACATGCACACCCACACGTGGAATTTGTGGAAGAGTCACACTCAAGGAGCCAAAGAGCCACATGTGGCTCTGGAGCGGCGGTTTGCCGACCACTGGACTAGGTCAACTATTTTTGGTAATATGGTGATTCCTGTTTTTGCCTGCTTTCCCTTGGGCATAGATTGCTTAACTTGTAATTAACTGTGAGTCTGGTTGTGTTTCTTGGCAAGAGTTTGCCCCATTTAATGATCCGGACATATAGCTCCAGAAACCAGCAGGTTAGAAAAAAGAATCAAAAAATCTCCCAGTGAGTCATTGCAAAACAGAGACATTTCTGCTTTTATATGTTGGTCCTGGGTCTATGAGTTTTCTTTTTGGGGGACACAGCACCATATACTGTAGAAACCTCTGATTTAGAGAATGTCTTGCATCCTAACAAATAGCTCCCCATCCTTTCAAAGTGCTTCCTTTGAGCTGGTCTTTCAGTGGCATCTTTAGAAAGTTATGCCCACATTCCTGAGGTTGGCTGCCATTAGATGACATTATTTTTGGCAGAGTTAGAATTGGTCCTTAAATTTGGCTTAAAAAAATTCAGAGCCAAGAACTCTAGCGCTATAAGTTTATTTAGAAAGCCATAGAGGTAGAAGTGAGCCACTGGGTTGCATGGCCTCTGAAACAAGTTACAGAGGCAAAAGAAGTGCTTTAGGAGTTTAGGAGAAAGATAGTCAATGCAATGTGCCTGAGGGAAAAAAAGGAGCAAAGGAGCAAAAGAGAGGGGCATGCACTGGGTCCTTTGTCTTAAGGGTTTTTACCTGTTTTCCAAAGGCAGAGAATGTAGGGGATGTCACAGGGAGGATCTCAATAGAACATTCATTCATCAGCTTTCCAGGTATACCCCCTCAGGGTCCTGGACTGTACTGATTGTTTAGAGCTAGGTAGGGGGTCATTAACATTGCATCTGGTCCTGATGTCAGTGCCTTCCCCCCCCCCCCCCCCCCCCCCCCCCACACACACACACATACTTCTATTTGTGTGGTTTTGCTGCTTTTCTGGGCCTGGACCTGAAACACAATTGAGACTTATATGTTATTTCTAGTTCTACCAAAACTCTGTCTCTGTGGTCAACAGAACTGAGGCTTTGTTCCTAAGATTATTTGATGCAGGTCAAAACCTCATTGTCCTGAGAGGTTAATGCTTAAAGGGATTGTATGGAAGTCATATGAAGCTATTCTCCAGCCACAGTGCTCCTCCTCTATGGGGGTCTGAACTGCATAACTAATGACATGCCGGGGAGGAAAGTTCAGGGGGGCGGTGGCAAGGCCCTAGGCTCTAGTCTGTTGTTTTCTGTAGTTTTGTTCATTGCTAGGTACCCAGACTTTCTGTCCTGCTGACATTCAGTACCTGGCCTATTGCTCCAGTCCTGCTTATACCTGTGTAACTGCCTGCTCTATCAACATGACACATTATATGACCACTGGGTTTTATTATATTATCTGGACCTAATCCTACAACTCTTTTGCTGCCAAGTGGGTCCCGTGACAAGCTACTATTTGTGTGGCATTCCATGTTTATGGATTAGGTGGTCTGTAATACTGGATGCCTGGTCCTGATTGACAAAACACACTATCAAACTAATTATCTATGTCTGTATGGACAACCTCTGGACCAGGATAAAAATTACTCAATTTAGTCAATTTGCCTCCAAGTGGCCTTTTGGTCTTTTCAAGGAATAGTGCCATATTGGTGACTAAGCATCAGTCTCTGTTCTGATAGGTTGGATATTTAGAAGAGCCAAAATTAGACTGGCCTTGGTAAATGACCATCCATATGGTTAGACCCATATGTAATCTCTGTCTCTGCCATCTGAGCCACTCTGTTCCTATGCACATTGTGCTAGTTTTGACAAAGCCTTATGTCATCTGGCTGAAAATATTGTCTACTTGATTTTTCAGTGTTTTTCTGTGGTGCATGGTTTCTGGCTGGTGTTAACATGTAATATAAAATCTTAACACTTTATGTGTACTCTGATATATATATATATATATATATATATATATATATATATATATATATATATATATATATATATATTTACATACCTCTACTCAAGACTCTTAGGACTGGAGGGTAGGACCAAGGCAGCAAGGAGTGACAGGACTTCTTACAGAAACTCATTTTCTATTGAGTAAGTTGTTATTTATATTGTGACTGCCTAAGAACAGTTTACCAAATAGCCTTGTGTGTATAGCAAAATACTAGGGACTTTGAAGGTGCTGGTGTAGAAATGAAATCATGTTTTAGCATATAATTTGAAAAGGCTAAGAAAAAAAATAAATGTAAAATTAAATAAAAACGTAATCATAATACGAAAGAAGAAATCGCACATCACTGGATCTTTGAAAATTCATTTTTTTCCCCCTGAAAAAACAAATGTAGGCAATTTACTAAAATTCTTGCATTAAAAAAAAATGTTGAAGGCAGCATGTATATGGAGCATCTCTACTTTCTGCTTAATTTTCCTGTGAATCCAAAACTGCTTTAAAAATAAACTCTATTTAAAAAAACAATGTTTTCTGATTATAAACTGCCTGTCCTCCCTAGCAAGGAGACTATAATTTTCACCCACTTCAAGACTCCCAAAGCCCAAATCAATATGTGAAAGGGACCCAGGTTTAGGATTTATTAGCTTTGCTGTATCTACCCCTGAGCTGGTAAGAGTGAGTAGCATACAACAGCTTGAGCACTGAGACAGAATGGTATCTCACCCATTGGCTTCTAAAGAGTATTGCTCTTTTGACTTACTTTTCTGTTTGGAGATTTTTTTCCCCACTTTTACTTCCTTTATCCGGCCTTCAATGTTTGGGCCTAGTCTTACTTCACTTCTCTACTCTCTTATTAGACACGTACATTGACATTTAATTTTTAGCTATCTCTTATGCACAGATGACTCACAGATTTATAACTCCAGACCAGATGCCTCCTCTGAGCATCAGATCTGAATGTCCTTCGATATTATTGAAATGACTCACAGTCACCCCAGGCCAACATGTTCAAAATTAAAAAATAATCCTTTTCACCCTTGCAGATCTAGTCATCTATAACATTGCCAATTTCAGATAATTTAATTTCCACTTTCAGAGAATCTATTCAGTTACACAAGACAAATCTCACAGTCATCTTTAAACACCTCTCTTTTTCACTATCTTTATCCAAATGAAAAGAAACTTTGCCAATGTTACTTCTTAAATATTTCTCCACTCTATCCATCTCTCTCTAACCTTCTTACTACCACCTTAGTCCAGGCTGCCACTATGTAAATCCTAATACTCTCCATCGCAACCAGTGTACCTTCATCTATTCCAGCTCTATACACTGAGGCCAGAGGGATCATTTCAAAACACAGATCTGGTGAAATCATGTGCTTGGCTTAAGTCTGGTCAATATTTCCCTATTGCTCAAAGATAGAGAATAAATTGTTTAGCAAGGCTTACACGGCTGTGATGGTTTGGCCCTACCACTCAAGCCTCATTTTACAATGTGCTCTTCTTTACTTGGTCTATTTATGCTGCCCTGTCTTTATCTAGGTTTGTGACAAACACCACGTGTCTTTCATAAGTGCCAGAACACAGTTTCTTCCTTTCTTGGGTAACTTCTAATCATTCTTATTGCAGAGTGAGGCAAAAGTAGGTTTAGAGCTATGCGTATGTAAAACAGAATTTCTTCTTGTATTATTTGTTAATTATTGTATTATTTTTTCATACAAACAACTGTGAACCTACTTTCACTTCACCTTGTACTCCAATTCAATTGGTCTATCCTGAGAAAATCTTTATAGACCACCCTGAGTAGCTCATATTATTACATACTTCTTATCATTATAGTGTTAGCAATTTTACATATCCCCATGGTTACATGCTCTTTCCCACTATATGACAAGCTCTATGAATGGTTTTTACCTCTTTCATCATTGGGCCTCTGGTACTCAGCATAGCCCTTGGCATCTGACACTGAATGTATATTTGCTAATGAATTAAAGAAGCTTGTGAAGTACTGTTCTCTCTCTCTCTCTCTCTCTCTCTCTCTCTCTCTCTCTCTCTCTCTCTCTCTCTCTCTCTCTCTCTCTTTCTCTCTCTCATCTCTCTCTCATCTCTCTCTCTCCCTTTTCATATATAGAGAGATATAAATTACAAGCAAGTATATTTCAATGACTAGTGAGTTACTATTTTGGTAATTTTTTTTAGGAAGTATTACCTTGAGGACAGTTTATTCAATTTGTAAAAATATTGTTTTCTCTAGTAGAATGGGACCTAAGATCTAGCAAACAAGGTTCATGTGTGTATGCATAGAATAGAATGCAAGGCGTGTGCTGTGTGAGTTAAATGTGTTACCTACCAATTTCCCTAATGGTAGTATTTGATCATAAATGTTAGCTGTCACTTTTGGTCATCTAGTTAAGTTTCTAAGTGTATTTGCTACACAGACATCAAGTTGATTAGAGATGATTTGCTGATCTGTTTTACTTTAGGTAAATAGAAATCCAGTGTACCAAAACATGCAATTGAATCAATTTGGCAGATTGCTAAAAGAATACTTAACACATGTTCTGCAACCCAAGGGTATCCCGTCTGAAGTTATAGCATCGGCCAAATTGAATTCTCTGTGAAAAGTGTAGGGAAAGTGGTTCTATATTGGTTAGATTGGTATTAAATGCAAGACTTATAGGGAAGTGAAGAGTGAGACAAGAAATCAGCAAAAGAAAGTGTAACTGGACTGTAAATATAAGGCCTCAGCATCCCATCAACAGGCCTGCAGATGTTATTTTTATCCTTTTTTTTATAAATTAGGAAGCTGACATTCAGGAACTATCTCTAAAGAGGTGATATTTAGAGAATATTGGTGATACCTGACTCCTACAATTTATCTTTTAGTCTCAAATATAACTTTCTGAAAGAAAGATTTCCTTTAACACTGCAACTATAGTAAGCACTATGCTAGAATTATCATTATTCATGTGCAAGTATCAGTTGAGTGTAAATTATTTAAAGATTCATATAATGTCTTCCCCATTTAACATCTTCCTCCCTAGTAGAAACATCCTAGCCTCAAAGGCTATTGAATGAAGGTCCAGAAATTACTTCACCTGAAAAAAATTAGCTATGTTTTTGGCTTAAACCATATCTTCTTTCATACTATACATTTTAAAATGTAGGTTTTATTATTATTATTTGGTTGTGGTGAGGCTAACAGCTCAGGAGACATTGCCATTGAAAATAATTTGTTCCAATTCCCAAGAAGGGGGGTGGGCACATGGGGAACCACCAAGGTCAGTGAGGAGGTTGAAGGAGTGAGGGGATATGTAAGCAAGAAGTTTTATCATGGTTTTCACAGGGAGCTAAACAACACTGAAAAGTCCCAGGATATGCAGGCTTAGGGACTGGCTAGCTTGAATATTCTTGGAAGGCTCTAAAAAACTTTGTACTGAGGTGATCAGGCCACAGAGATAGTTATGCTGAGTGTGGGAGCCCTGTGAGAGCCCAGTAAAGATGGTGGATGGTGTGGGGGGAGTTCCCCAATTGGTTGGCTTGCATATAAAAGACATGCAGGCAGGCAAGCCCTTTACTATTTCTAAAAATTAACTAGCCCTGTGAGGCGCCCCTTCTCAGAGACAATAAAGTCCTAGGTGTCGAAACATCAGAATAAAACAAAATGCCTAATATACTGTGTCAAAGGAGTAATTCATTAAGAAAAAAAATCAGCACTGAATTTAAGCTATTGTTTTTTTAAAGCAATAGTAAGGTCTTAGAGATCTCCCTTTTTACTGTCTTTTGAGAGTACCCAAACTAAATTTAAGTACCTTCAGGAAATAATTTCTCCTTTCTTCTCAGCCTTTATAATGTTTTTTTTTTTTTTATATATCATAACAACTTATTGCATCAACATTATAGTTTAGATGAAGTTTTTGTCTAGACAGGTAGCTCAATATTAACCTTGCCTTAAGTAAAGAGGGGCTGGACAGAAGTTAGTGTATGAGGAAGTTGGGATTAAGTAACCTCCTAAGAAAAGATTGTGCTCATTCTAAAGATTGTGCTCTGTCAGACTTTTGCCATGAGAATTTTTAACGTAACATACTAAGTAATTAAAAAATAAATTGCATTAGAGAGCAAATCATTAATAAATATTTACAGCAGTAGGTTATTTTCCCTGACTTTTGTTTTCAGTAAAAAGATGATTATCACTAAGCAAACATGTTCATGTTTCACATGATCTGAGAGATGACTGAGCTCTGAAAATTTTAAGCAATTTTTTCCACTTCATAAAAAACAAAACAAAAAAACACCTCTTTCTTTTTTCTTTTGTCCTCTTGTACTTAGGTGATATATATATATATATATATATATATATATATATATATATATATATATATATAGTGGCCATATTATTATGATCTCTGAACACATAATAATCTGACTACTCAATGTATATCCTATATAATAAAAGGCTAATATGCAAATCATCCCCTAGACCAGGAATTCGACCAGTAGGCAGGCCAGCCAACGGCCCATGTCCCCTCCCACTGGCCAGGCTGGCTGGACGCCACCTATGCACGAATTCTATGCTACCCTGATTTGCTGACCATTTCTGATATTTTGAAAAATGCATTCCAGGTGGAAACTTTCAGGGAAGCATTTTAGGCTGACACAGTTGGAAATGTTTAAACACTCAACACAATGGAGTTCACGAGGGAAAATCTGACAAACCTTTCATGTTAGTGGCAACGTGAGGCTGTACTGAAATTACCAAATAGGCAGCAAGTGCCATAATAAAAGCCATTTCTGAAAACTGTGGGGAGAAAGCCTATAGCCACTCTTATAGAATGATTTTTCTAATTGTGTATTCCTAACTCAAGGGAGAACCTGATGACAATAACATTTTCCTCTGTTGTAGTGTACCCATTTAGTTTTCAAATAGCCACGTTAGGTTTACATTGAGTTAAGGCCTTGGAGTAGGGCAGTTTTGTTGCCAAAGGAAAAATGTAACAAAGAGAGCCACTTTCACCAATTTAGGTTCTATGTATTTGGTTCAGATAGCAGATGATATTTGATTTGTTTTCACAGATAGTGCCTGAAAAGCTTATCAAAGAATGACTTCCCATTATGAAATAAGAGGAAAGAGAAAAATGACCCTTTTTGGTATTTTTTTCTCATATAAGCAAGGATATTTCTGACAGGCAATAAAATAACAAAGGTACCATTCCAAGCATTGTTGATGTGTTAAGTTGAAGGTAGGAGAGTGTACAGCCAGAAAAATCTTGCTTTAAAATATTAAATCATCATACAAAAGGTGTAGAAACATCTAATCAAGATATAATGCATCCCAGATAATTTTACTCATTCATGTATTTTAAAATTATATATTTAATGAAAGATTACTATGTAACATATTCAGCTCTGAGGTATACAACAGAGGACAAATATAGGACATATGTGCTATTGGCATACCTTTAAAGATATTGCTCTAGGAGGAACGAAGATGGCGGCGTTAGGTAAACACTCCTAAATAGCCACCGGGCACAAGTCCCCCCAAAAAACAACTATAAAACAAACGTCTATCTTCCAAAAACCAAAGGAAAGCTGGCTGAGAGGAAGCCCTACATCTAGACTGAAAGAGAAAGAGGAGAATCCAAGGCACAAGTGCTGAAAAACTGAGGTGGCAGGGGTGAGGATGTGATAAGGGCTGGCGGAGAGCCCTGCTTTCTTCAACCCAAAAAGAGACAAACGCCCAATCTCTCTGAAATGTAGTTTCTGGGGAGAGGTTAGACTTCTGCCATTGGGTCAGAAAGTGAAGCTGGCTTACTTGCAGAGTTGAGATTGTTTACTATGCTGTGGTGCGAGACGTGGGGAGACATGGGGACGCCATCAGAGAGGCAGCGGAGGACGGCAGCCATCGCTGTTGGCCCCAGCCTAGTGAAGCACTGAGACTCCGCCCCTCACAACACATCCAAGTTACAAGCAGCGGACTTTGCATATGAATGGTCCTCTCTGTTGCAGTTTAGCAAAATTGCAACCTAGGGCAAACAAATTAAAGGAGAACAGGAATGTAATTCACACTGTAGCTTCTGCAACAGTACTGGCCTCAGACAGCAGCTGAATGGTACCTCATTGCGACCCAGAAACCAGAGTTCTAGTGCTCAGTGTCAATCCCTCACACCCATAAGTGACACATTAGGGAACCAGTCTCAGTGAGCACCAAAGCTCCACTGAAACAAGGTATGTCTCCAGCGCAGCAGTTCTTCCTTTATAGACACAGCGGATCCTCACAGACAATTGGCCTGGAGGTCAATTCCTCCCAGTGTACCAATGGCAATCAAGGCTTAATTACACCAAGACTATGCACTAAGCCCCTATAGGGATATAGCAAAAGTAAGCAACCACCTCAAGTGATTGGGAAAGCTGAGCTACTGACTCTTATAGGCCACTGACCACAAAAATCCACTCTATCAACACAGAAAGACAGCCAAAATGAGGAAAAATAGAAGCATGATACGAATGGGAGAGATGGAGGAGAGTAAACTAATGGATGACACACAGTTCAGAATCACATTTATAATATTACTCAAGAATCTTCTAAAAACCTTTGAGAAACTTGATGAGACCTCCAAGAAGCTTGGTGAGACCTTCAAGGACCTTAATGAGAATACCAAAATATGGAAAAGGACCAGCCAAAAATTAAGCATACACAGTCTGAAATAAAGAATATACAGAAACTCAACTATAGATCAACATGCCCTAAGAATCAAAGCAAAGAATTGGAATATAAGAAAGCAAAAATCATCCAACCAGAGAGGCAAAAAGAAAGAAGAATCCAAAAGTGTGAGGATAGTGTAAGAAGCCTCCAGGACAGCTTAAAACGTACCAACATCCAGATTTTTAGGGTGCCAGAAGAAGAGATCCAGCAGAATATTGAAGGCTTAATGGAGGAAATAATGACAGAAAACTTTCCCTATCTGGTGAAAGAAATAGATAGACCTACAAGTTCAGGACCCCAAATAGGAGGAATCTAAAGAGAAATACATCAAGATACATCATAATTAAGATGCCAAGGGCAAAAGACAAAGAGAAAATCTTACAAGCATTAAGAGAAAAACTGTTAGTTACCTACAAGGGAGTACCCATACGACTGTCAGCTAATTTCTCAACAGAAACTATGCAGGCCAGAAGGGAGTGGCATGAAATATTCAAAATGATGAACAACAAGAACCTACAACCAAGATTACTCTACCCAGCAAAGCTATCATTCAGAATTGAAGGTCAGATAAAGAGCTTCACAGACAAGAAAAAGTTAAAGGAGTTCATCAACACCAAACCAGGATTACATGAAATGTTGAAGGGTATTCTTTAAGAAGCGGAAGAAGAAGAAAAAGGTAAAGGTAAAAAAAAATTATGAACAATAAAAAGACATCAAATATATACCTACCAACAAGCGAATCTAAAAATCAAGAGAATAAAAAAAAAATCTGAAGAACAAAATGGACTGGTGAATATAATAGAATCAGGGACATAGAAAGGGATTGGACTAACAATTCATAGGGGGAAAGGGGTCTGAGGGGTGTGGGAAGAGATTGGATGAAAATCTTACATCTATGAATGAAGACAGTGGTGCGGGTAAAGGGATGGGTGGGGTTGGGAATCAGGTGGAGGGAAGCTAAGAGTGGGGGGAAGAGGAACACCTGTAATAATCTGAACAATAAAGATTTATTTAAAAAAAATAAAGATATTGCTCTAGCTCCTTTCATAATAGCTTAATCAGCTTTAGAATGGAATCATTTTGTAAAATGGCTATTTCTTCAATGTTCCCTTTCATTAGGTTGAGTTTGTGTGTGAGAGAAAGTGTGTGTGTGTTTGTGTGTGAGTGTGTATGTATACCTACGGATGTCTATAATAGTTGGGGGAGGGTGTGCCAGGAGTTTTATTTAATAACTATAGAATTTGTAGCTACATGTAACTAAAAGATTATATTTTCATGATGATGTGTCTTTTATACTTTAGTGATTCTCAAATATGGGTGGAGAGAGAGATTTAAACATTACTGATTCTTGGGCCTATCACCTGCCATCCTGAAAATTGCATTCAATTGGTGTATTAGTTGAGATTTTCCAGAAAAGCAGCCAATAGTGTGTGTGTGTGTGTGTGTGTGTATGTGTTTTTAATATGAGGAATTGACTCCCATCATTATAGACGGAAAAGTCCCATGATCTGCCCCCTACAGACAGGAGACCCCAGTATCATTCCAGCCCGAATCTGAAGGCCTCAGAACCAGGGAGCCGAGAATATAAATACCAACAGAAGGACAGGAAAATAGTGATGTCTCAGCTCTAGCAAATTGGCAGGGAGAAAAGGAATCCTCTCTCGTTTTGTTTTTTGTTACATTAAGGCCCTCAGCAGATTGGATCATGCTCACCCTCATCCAGAAAGACCCTCACAGGCCCCATCAATTTGAACCTAAATTTAGCTATCATGATTGGCCTGGGGGCAGCCAAGCATGCATTATTATAAAGCTCCCCCAGTAAATCTCATAATTAGCCAAGGTTGGAATTTACCATTTTGAAACAGTGACTCTCAAAGTGTGGTCCCTGCAGTTTCATCACCTGGGAACTTGTGAGAAATTAAAATACTAGGGTCTCATTCCAGACCTACTAAATCAGAGACTCTGGGATAGGGCCTGAAATGGGTCTTTTATCAAAGCCTGTAGATGGTGAAGGAAGTTAACTTGCATTTCTAATCAGTTCCCAGGTTATAATGCTGATTCTACCCACTAGTCCAAAGAAAACACTATGAGAACTATTGCTCCAAACCCAACTCCCATTGGATTCATTCATGATTTCTGCTTACACTTAATACAATGGAATTTTCAGGAAAATAAAACATAATAAGTGGTAGAATCAGCTAATCAGATAATCAATATTTTATTTTCAATGATATTCTCTTATCTGACAGTTTACTGTGGGGAGGAAAGGTCATTTTAGTTTGCAAATCAAGCTTAAAATTTTCCGTTTATCTTCTATTATCACAGACATTTGACTTGGAATATGTTGGTTCAGTTGTCATCTCCTTGCTGGAAGAAATAAGTATCCAGGTGTTAGAGCCACTGAAAATGCACCTGAGTCAGGGCCTACTTTTGTATGAGTCTTCAAGGTAACATCAAACTTTTGCCAGATATGCCAACCACCTGTGCAATATTTTATCAAACTGCTGATCCAGCTGCAGACTCTTAGGGCTATACATTCTCACTTCCCCATGGGATGGGAGAGAGCTTTTGGCATCGTGACAGTCCGATATGGGCCAAGTTAGAAAAAGGGAGTTGACTCCAGTCTGGCTGGCACAAACAATTGGTTTGTTTCTATTGCCTCTACGATGAGAACATTTGTTTTAGCACCAACTTATTACACTAGTGGGATATCCCTTTGTTCGTGTGTCACAAGATCAGATGTCTGGGGTAACAGACTCACATGCAGATGTTGTATATTAATGCACAATGATTATTTCCCTTTTTATATTTCCCAGTGCCTGAGTGCTGGAGTACATGTCTGTGGAATTTGATAATACCTGTTTTGGCCCAGAAATGGTCATATGATTTCCCATTTATCTTACAGATAGTGGGGCTAAATATAGACCAAGAGAGAATTAATAAAGAGTTCTGAGATCAATTTTAAAACAAGAGCAACTCCTAAGAGAATAGAAACTCAAAAAAAAATTAGTGAAATAAATAATCATAGAATCAACCAGCTCAAGAATGCTGAAGCATATCTGATCATCAGAATCACCCAGATGTAAAAAGAAAGATATAGGGGGCCATTCAGAAATTTTTCCATTGGGTGAGGCTAAAATAGATTTTAGTTATTCTGTTGACTTTGCTTTAAAATAAACATATGCTTTTCTTATCACATTAAGTCTCTGAAAAATGTAATAATATTCTTGGTCAATAACAAAGTCATGTTTAAAAAATTCATATGAGTTGAGACATTGATTCTGTCTAAGCTATAAGTAGCTATGTGACTTGGATTATGACTTAACCTCTTTTAAACACAGTGTCTTCTCTGGTAAAATAGAAATAGTAATTCCATAGGATCTTAAGGATAAAGTGAGTTAAAGGCTATGAAAATATTTTGAAAGCAATAAAATTATATATATATGAAATTTATTAGTAGTATTATTTAATAATATTTACCAAACTTAAAAGGTAGGGTTCACATTATTTATAGTATTGGGAGATATTAAAACAAATGGATTTTTGGAATCTTGATTTATAGCAGTGAACAAAGCAATCTTATACAAAATAAAAGACAAAGAATGAACATATATTTGACTAACAGGGGGTGATACATAAATATTATGTGATTATTTATTAATTCAACAAATATTTCCATATTGAATTTCTATTATGTGCCAGGCATTTACTGAAATGACCAATTAGTAGTGACAAAGCAAGGTTAATTTTTTAAATTTTGTTTTATTTTTATTTATTTATTTTTAAAATATATTTTTTATTGAGTTTTTACAGAGAGGAAGAAAGAGGGATAGAAAACTAGAAACATCGATGAGAGAGAAGCATCAATCAGCTGCTTCTTGCACACCCCCCACTGGGAATGTGCCCACAACCATGGTACATGCCCTTGACTGGAATTGAACCTGGAACCTTTAAGTCCACAGGCCAACGCTCTATCCACTGAGCCAAACTGGTTTAGGCTTGTTTTATTTTTAAAATATATCTTTATTTATTTTAGAGTGGGAAAGAGAGAGAAACATCAATGATAAGAGAAAATTATTGACCATCTGCCTCCTGCATGCCCCGTACTGGGGATCGAACCCGCAACCTGGGCATATGCTCTTAACTGAATTTCTGTCCACAGGTCAACTCTCTGTTTACTGAGCTATACCAGCTAGGGCCAAACCAAGTTTTGATATTTGTCATCCATTATCACAGGAACAACTAAGGAAAAAAAATAATTAAAGAACTCTTGTTAATTTTATGTTTTTTTTAAATAAGAAATTCCAATTTGCTCAGCATGACATATAAGAATCTCACAATTTGGACCCCTACCTCCCTTTCTAAGTCATATATCACAAGAAGGAGCCAAGCTCAAGTCACACTAACTTGTAAACTTTTACTTGGTTAAGTCAACTTTTTGGGATTGTGATCTTTTGCATAAAGACTGGTCCTATTTCTGGAAAACAAATTGCTGTTAATATCCCTAAAAAAAGTACAGGTAAAGCACTTGTTTTTAAGTTCATAGGAACAAAATTGTTTACCTGAAATGCAGCTGAAGTTTGAGGATTCTTCAAAGTAGCTCCACAAGCCTGCTAATTAATTTGGGAAACAAGTCATAGCCAGGTCATGCTCACACTCAGCTCAAAGGCAAAAGACTCTGGAAGATGTTTTTCGGGCGGACTTAATGCACCCATAAGCCTCTATTAATACCGCTATTAGAGAAAATGTTATTTGTTATTTAGTATTGTCTGTATATATTTCTCTTCTCTTTTAAGCATAAACTGAAAGTCAAGGCTCTCACATAATCATCTCTCTATCCTCGTGCTTATTGCCATTCCTAGCACATGGGAGGGGTTGAATAAATATGCAAGAAAGTAAGAAAAAGGGAATAAGGGAAAGGAAAGGAAAAAGACATCTTAAATGAAATAAATAGACCTTTCCTCAGATAATGAAAGGAGAAAAGGTAAAGCCAGGGAGTTTAAGGTCAGCACAGAGAGTTTAAGCTCACTGGGCAGGGTGCCAAGGAGGAGCAAGGCAGTTGAGAGAGAGCTTCTGTTGGCTTCCAGGTGTGTTTGTGTTTATGCCAATTAACATAAGTGTGTTGACAGTGCCCAGAAGAAATAGGCAGGGAGAAATTTCCAAATCTGGTCCTGGGAATTCCTATGAGAAAATTGTGGGCACTGAACCTGGATGATGATGGGTTGAAAATGCTTGTGGATGCTTTAAATTTCCTGGTTCAGAATAATTGAGAGTCTGTTTGGGGGTTCAGAATCCTGAGGTGGTCCCCCTACCAGAGTGTTTGTTTATGTTAAGGAGTTTGAATTGCTGAGCTGTTTGATGCTCTTTCCTACATGACTACTGTACCTACATCACATTGAGACTGTACTAAAAATTGAGTTGTCTTATAAAATCCTCAGTGGTCTTCTCTCTTAGAGTCTAGAGATTTCTCATTATCTAGAAAAAAAAAAAAAGAAACCAGTCCAGAGGTCCCTACTGGCATGCTAGTAGTTGTGCTGATATTTGCCTACCATAGGAGAGTGAAGATGTATTATGCTTAGCAGTACCCATTTCTACTAGCAAAAACTTGCTGATAATAAGTAGATATTCAAAGCAAAACAAATACATTAGTCAATAATGCAATAGTCATTATTTAAACATGTATTTATTGATAATCTATTTTGGTCTTGGATATAGTTCTGTACCCTTGAGTGTTGCTGTGAGCAAAATAGGTATGTTACTTACAAAGTTTACATAGTAGTAGAGTTCTAATAAGGTCATAAATAAATACTTATAAACATATAAAAAAGCACCTTCATAACCAATGACTTACCAGGCAACTTTTGATTGGATAGTCAGTGCCTCTGAAAAAAAAAAAAAAAAAAAGGTAAAAAGAGATGTTTTTACTCAGGCCTGAATAATGAGAAGGTGTTATGTATGCAAAGCTGGAAAGAGAGTGTTCCAGATGAAGGGGACATGAAATGCAAAACTCAAAGACAGTAGCAAATTCTGACTGATCAGAGAATAGAAAATTAACCAGTGAGGAAGATAGAAAAGGTACAAGAGAAGGGAACCAGGCATGTAGCACCTATGTAGATAGTGATAGAAACAATTTTATGTTTCAAAGAGGACTTTTGGATTTTAAGCAGACTAATTCTAGGGAAGAAATTATGTTAATGATTTTAAATTTGGCTGAGATGAAGAATAATAATTAAAAAATAATAATACTGTTGCTAAGAGGAAACAGGAGTGTCTCACTTTGGAGGGATATTGAATTGCAACTTGAAGACAGTGTTAAGGGATCAGTAGGTGAATAAAAAGGGGGAAAATTTGTTTGACTTTGGAGAAATGTGTATGCAAAGCCACTGGAAGATATGTTGTGCAGGAGACACCCTTATGGGGCAGGACTTGCTTCAATGGGGCTTGGGTGCTCACTGAGTCTGCCCCTTAAGTGTGTCCTTTATGGATGTGAAGAGTTGTAATCTGGTATGGGCTCCTGGATCTCCAAGGAGGTGCAAGGTCAGCCACTGCCTGGGGCTGCCCAGAAGGAGCTACAGAGACATCTGCAGGTTCCTCCTCTGTGTATGGGGTTTGAAAGTCCCCAGATGAGGCCCAGCTGTGAAGCAAGGCAGGCTGCTGCTGGCCCTTGGGCCTTCTTTTAGAAGCTCTGGGAGTCTTTGACTCAGCTTCCTTGAGCCATATGTAGGTTTGTTCTTGATGGAATAATGTCCTTCACTGACAGCCATAGTTTCCCAAGAGGCTTAAGCTTTAGTTATCTACTGTGGAAACTTACATGACAACACACATGTTATTACCTGATTTTCATTTGTAGTCTCATTTCTCCACTTGTTTAAAAGTATTTTCTGGTATTGCTTCTTTAATGTACTACTTACATTCAAATATTTTTCAGTTATAACTACCAAACCTTATATTTTGCTTAGTGTATTTTTTATATGTACTACTCTATTTCCTCTCTCATCCGCTAAAATGTAAATGATAAAAAGTAAGAATCTTGTTTTGCTCACTGTGTCCATAGTGCCTCGACCAATGTCTTGTACAAAGTTGGCACTCAATAAATATTCATTGAATGTAAGAATGCATGATAGTAATATATATTTCTCATAATAATCCTGTGGTGCAGGTGCTATTCTTATTATTTTTATATTGCATACAATGAAAACAAGACTTCAGAAGGTTAACTAAATTGCCAGGCTGGACAGTATATGGAGAGATACGTCTCTACCTACCTGTCTAATATCAAAGTCTAGACTTTAAACAACATTCATAAGTCTAAACTCAGCTTTGAAATCTAAGCTAAATGGTCTGAACATAAATAGCAGCAAGTAGTCTTATAGTGAACAGCTCAGTATTCTTAGATTAAGCTAGAGGTTAAGTAAGGGAAAGCTTCAAAGTTTAGGCAAATATAGAGACAAAATAAAAACAAATTAGTATAGATTCTTCTGAAGTTTTAAGCCCTTCCCTTCTAAATTTTTTTTGTTTGGATTAACCGCTTCTCATTCTCATGGACAATTACTGTGGTCGCTTGTGCCAAAAGTAAACTTTGCACATCTTTTGATTCTCTACTTTCCTTAGTTCAGGATTAAGCATTCATAGTGTGTCAAGCTACTGCCTTGCTCTAACTTTAGGCTTTAAATTTCAGAGTAAATCCATGGTCTCCTAGATTTTGGTCCTTTCCCCAAAGTCCAGGAGAGCTTATTCAGAAGAGTAGCCAACATTATTCCCAAAATGTGGCCAATTAATATAATTACTCAAATGTAATGATCTTTGATATTTTTGCTACTCAATTATCAAATACACACCAACAGTGTTCTAAAACATCAGAGCAGGAAGAAAAAAGAGAGAGGGAAAGAGACAGAGAAATTATGGTGCCTAATGCTTTCTGCTTGTTGTTTCTTCTTTATTTTCTTCAAGTCTTATTGGGCAATAAGTGAACTCATTTGGCAAATGGAACAGAGTGAGGCATTAGAAGCCTTTCAAAAGAAATTATTTTATTAATTGTAACTATGTCTACAAACAAGGAAATATACCAATGTTTCTTCACTAAATTAATCAGGAATTTGTGACCTTTTTTCACAAATTATTTTAAAATAGAACAAAATATAGTTTTCCTGTCACAGGGTTTTGAAAGATGAATGATAGAGACTTATCATGAAAGTTTAAGACAAAGTAAGGTTTAGATATTTAAGAAGATAGCAATAGGAACAAGTGGAATAAGATGTTGAATTGGATTAAGGGATAGCAAAGACAGTTAGTTACATAAATCAATGTTTTGCCAGATAACTGTTATTTCAATTTTTATAGAATCTAGAATTTGCAAACTCATCAAAGGAAAGTCTCACTGAAAGAACATTTTTACACAAAACATAAAAGCAAGGTAATTTGATATAAAACTTGATTTGACTATCCGCTCTATTATGATCTCCAAGTTTGTGAAAATATCTGCATTGCCAGTGATACAATTAGTTTCCTGAAGTGTCCAAAGATATCACTTAGGAGTGGACTTAAGGTTCTTTAAAGTACAATCTTAAGATTATTTACCATTATATTTCCAACAATTAGAAGAGCTGGATGATTGAATAATTTCAGATGTTAACATAATAAACCTATTTTTATCTATCTATGTATCATTCTATCTACTTCACACTGTTATTTCTATATCAGTCCTTATCTAAAGGGATACTGACAAAATAATATTTTAATTCATTGATGTAATTAAAAATCCAAGTAACTTACCTGGTTAATGAGTTTTATTTTGTTCAAAAATTTACTGCCATGTCCATTATGAATACACTATATGATAGAGAAAGAAGGGAAGAGTAGGTCTGATGACACCAAGTACATTTGTGGCTATATAAGAGAACTAGAAATGACCATGCTGGGTTGAAGAAAATGTTTCAAGACTCCCCTTATAAAAAAGGCAACAGATTTTATGAAAGAATGCAAGTATGGGACTAAGAAAGTATTTATTAGTTTTCTTCTCCCAACAAAGAACTTCTCACCTTGAAGGGATTTGGCTCAAGCTTGAAATGAAGAAACTGACAGAGAGAGTAACTAATGGCTTTTAGAGGTTATCACAGATCAGTTTTTTATTTTTTTTATTATTTTTTTTTATTTTTATTTTTTTTTTAAAATATATTTTATTGATTTTGTACAGAGAGAAAGGGAGAGAGATAGCAAGTTAGAAACATCGATGAGAGAGAGTCATCGATCAGCTGCCTCTTGCACACCCCCTACTGGGGATGTGCCCGCAACCAAGGTACATGCCCTTGACCGGAATCGAACCCGGGACCCTTCAGTCCCAAAGCCGACGCTCTATCCACTGAGCCAAACCGGTCTCGGCTATTTTTTATTTCTTTCACTCTTTTGGAAGAGCAACAGAAAGCATTTTGTCATTTTTTGATAGTCGGTAGCTTCATGGGTCTCATCATGACTCTACATACTCTAGCCAAAATTCCCCATGGTGAACTCAGCAGGAAATTTTAGTGTGATGTAAATCAATGGCTGCTAGGGGACAAAGAGAATATAAAAGCAGAAACTGTATGTATCTCCAGAACCAAAATGGTAATAAATATATATCTACGATAATAAAAGAGAAAGATGCTAATTGACCTTACCTCTGCTCCATCCACAGCCAGTGGTATGCAAATTAACCCAACAAAGATGGCAGGCAAATTTGCATACACAAGTGGCTTAGGCAGCGCCCAATGCCATTGGCTGGATCCAAACCACAATCAGGGATCTGGGCAGGTGGCAGGTGCACTGCCAAGGCCCGCCCACAGGAACCAGCAGAGTGAGAAAGCTGGCAGTTTAGAGGGCATTGCTCCCTCTGGAGCTCCTGCTTCCTCATCCCAGCTGTGGAAACTTGACAACAGGTAGGAGAAAGCCCCACCCCCACAGAATTATCTGTTGGTCATAGAGCTATAAAAGGTTTGACAGCCAGGACTCTCATTCACCTGTATCTCAGACCATGGAAGTAGAGAGGTGGGACTATGTCCAAAGAAAAATCGTTGCTACAACATAGCTCTGCAGCAGAAAGATGCCAGTATTATCAACAGAAAATGTCTAAAGGCCAACATGCCTTTGAAATTGAAAGAAGGCGGTGGCAAAGACAGAATATGTCTAGAGAACAGTCATCAACATGTACTAGCAATACTGGTAGGAACTGCCTTCTCAGTGAAAATGGAGTACATGAGGATGCAATTCTCAGACATAGTTGTGGTAGAACGACTGT
The DNA here is from genome assembly GCF_014108245.1 of Pipistrellus kuhlii. Classification (NCBI taxonomy): domain Eukaryota; kingdom Metazoa; phylum Chordata; class Mammalia; order Chiroptera; family Vespertilionidae; genus Pipistrellus; species Pipistrellus kuhlii. The sequence goes on from NW_023425515.1 coordinate 67,549,611, forward strand.
TAGATGAGATTACTCAACAATAATACTAGACAAAATGTAAGGACAGGAGTCACACAAATGCAGTACTATGGATTTCATCTATCTTTTATCAATTGGCACATTTTTTATAAAAAATGTGCCAATTGATATAATTGATATAATTTTATCAATTATGATATCAAATATCATTTTATCAATTGGCACATTTTATCAAATGTGCCAATTGATAAAATGATATTTCCATCATCATTTTGAGGGTAGTCCCAGAAATATGCAGCAGCGATTTTGCAGGATATGCAGGATGCTATGGCAATTGTAAGGAAGTATGGTAAGCCCAATTTATTTATAATCATGATATGCAACCCCAAATGGGCAGATATTACAAACAATTTACAACACTGGCAAAAAGTTGAAAACAGACCTGACTTGGTAGCCAGAGTTTTTAATATTAAGCTGAACAGTCCTTTAAATGATGTATGCAGCTGAAACTGGTTTGGGTCAATGGATAGAGCATCATTCTGCTGACTGAAAGGTCCTGGGTTCGATTCTGGTCAAGGGCATGTACCCTGGTTGCAGGCACATTCCCATTAGGGGGTGTGCAGGAAACAGCTGATCGATGTTTCTCTCTCCTTGATGTTTCTCACTCTCTATTCCTCTCCCTTCCTCTCTGTAAAAAATCAATAAAATATATTTAAAAATAAATAAATAAATGATGTATGCAAATTCCATTTATTTGGCAAAATAATAGCTAAGATTCATGTCATTGAATTTCAGAAACGAGGACTGCCTCATGCTCACATATTACTGATATTAAATAATGAGTCCAAATTACATTCCAAAGATGACAGTGACCGTATAGTTAAGGCAGAAATTCTGGATGAGGATCAGTAACTTTGACTTTTTCAAATTGTAAAATCAATATGGCACATGGACCATGTGAAATACAAAATCCAAATAGTCCATGTATGGAAAAGGCCCACCCATAGGAAAATGGAAAATGTTCAAAGGGATATCCAAAAGAATTTCAAAATGTAACGATTAGAAATATTGATAGATATCCCAAATACAAATGAAGATCTGGTGGTACAATTTCTATTGGAAATAAAATTGTTGATAATACTTGGATTGTCCCTTATAACCTGTGTTTGTGCCTCAAATATAACTCATATAAATGTTGAAGTCTGTGCATCAATTAGAAGTGTCATATATCTTTTTAAATACATCTATAAAGGTCATGGTTGTGCAAATATTCAAATTTCTTTAAAAAAATATATTTTATTGATTTTTTACAGAGAGGAAAGGAGAGGGATAGAGAGCTAGAAACATCGATGAGAGAGAAATATCGACCAGCTGCCTCTTGCACACCCGCTACTGGGGATGTGCCCGCAACCAATGTACATGCCCTTGACCGGAATCAAACCTGGGACCTTTCAGTCTGCAGACCAACGCTCTATCCACTGAGCCAAACCGGTTTTGGTGCAAATATTCAAATTTCTGAAAAAAAATATTATTGATTATGACGAAGTACAGGACTTCATTGACTCTAAGTATGTGAGTACTCCTGAGGCTGTTTGGAGACTTTTTGGACTATCCTTTATTAATGAATGCAAATACATGAGATGAATCGTACAAATGACAACAGGCAGAAGTTTTGATAAATTCTCTGAATGATGAACAGTTGGCAGCCTTTTAGACTATAAACTTCAGCCATCGAAGATCAAACTGTACACCCCAAATGCTTTTTTTCTTGGATGGTCCAGGTGATAGTGGAAAAACATATCTGTATAAAGTTTTAATACATTATATTAGAGGTCATGGTGGTACTGTTTTACCCACAGCATCTACAGGAATTGCTGCAAATTTACTTCTTGGTGGAAGAACCTTTCATTCTCAATATAAATTACCAATTTGATTAAATGAAACTTCAATTTCTAGAATTGATATAAAGAGGTAAAACCATTAAAAAGGTCCAACTTCTTATTATTGATGAATGCACCATGGCATCCAGTCATGCTATAAATGCCATGGACATATTACTAAGAGAAATTATGAATTTGAAAGTCGCATTTGGTGGGAAAGTTCTCCTTCTCAGAGGAGATTTTTGACAATGTCTCAGTATTGTGCCATATGCTATGCCATCAGCCATAGTACAAACAAGTTTAAAGTATTGTGATGTTTGGGGATGTTTCAGAAAGTTGTCTCTTAAAACAAATATGAGATCAGAGGATTCTGCTTATAGCAAATGGTTAGTAAAACTTGGAGATGGCAAACTTGATAGCAGTTTTCATTTAGAATGGATATTATTGAAATTCCCCATGAAATGATTTGTAATGGATCTATTATTGAAGCCACCTTTGGAAATAGTATATCTGTAGATTATACTAAAATATATATCTAAATGTGCAAATCTTTATTAAAAAAATGAGCACATTCAAAAATTAAATGAAGAAATTTTGGATATACACATATTTGAGTGATGATTCCATTGACTCAACAGATGATGCTGAAAAGGAAAAATTTCCCATCGAATTTCTTAATAGTATTACTCCTTCAGGAATGCCGTGCCATAAAATTGAAAGTGGGTGCAATAATTATGCTATTGAGAAATCTTAATAGTAAATGGGGTCTTTTTAATGGTACCAAATTTATTATCAAAAGACTATAACCTAACATTATGTAAGCTGAAGTATTAACAGGATCTGGAGAGGGAGAGGTTGTTCTGATTCCAAGAATTGATTTGACCCCATCTGATGCTGGCCTCCCATTTAAATTAATTCGATGACAGTTTCCCATGATGCCATCATTTGCAATGACTATTAATAAATCACAAGGACAAACTCTAGACAGAGTAGGAATATTCTTACCTGAACCCATTTTAGCAGATGGTCAGTTATATGTTGCTTTCTCTCCAGTTTGAAGAACATGTGACATTAAAGTTAAAGTTGTAAATACTTTATCCCAAGGGAAATTAGTCAAGCACTCTGAAAGTGTTTTCCCTCTTAATGTGGTATACAGGGAGATATTAGAATGAGTTTAATCACTTTATCAGTCATTATTTGCATCAATGTTGTTTTTATATCATGAGTTTGTTATTGTTCTTATATCATTTTGTTATTGTTTATTTATTAATAAAATTATGTATTATTTTCATATACATTGTACTCATTTCCTTTTATCTTTCACACTTTTATTATAGAGAAAGGGCAAATAGCAATATTAAAATATTTCCGCTAATTAATTCTCTTTCAATGTGCCCGGATTTCATATACTGGGTCACTAGTTTTTATATAATTTACTAATAAAGTTGATAAATTTGCCATCTAACATCCTTATACAAATTCAATCAGAATCTTTCAGATTTAAAGTATTATTGTGTATTATATTACATATACCAATGTATGTATTTATTAGTAGTATGTAAAATATGATGATGATGATGATGATGATTATTGTAGTGTTGTTTCTATAGGCTTTGGGATCCAAATTTTCATAACTGAAAACAATAGTACAGTATTTCTCCTCAATCCAGTCTACCAAGGCATCCCAAGGCTTACAGCTTTGATGGATCAGCAGCAAAGAAAAGCAGGAACAGGACAAAGATGCCTTCTTTTCATTCTGTCCTTACTAAAGGAGTTATTGTACTGAAATATTCAGAGCTCAGGAAGATCTCCACATTTGTGGATAAAGGGGTTTGGGCTTGAAATCCTTTCATTAGATGAGATAAATAAGATTTTATTGAGCCACTAGGGAGGTACAAGCTCTCTGAGCCAGACAAGAATGTTGGAATGTAAGAGGCTGTGCATTATAATTTAGCTACACAATGAGCATGATCTGACAGGCTCAGAAATGATAACAAAGGTAATACTAGATAATTTTAATTATAAAGATAATCTATAATATTGAGGTTATTCTTTTTTTTCATACCTTATTATCTGATACCATATTTTTATATGATGGGAGAAGAGATGAAACTTTCATGCTTTTGAAAAGAAAATGTTAGCTTAATCAATATTTTTGAACCATGACACAATTTTTATTTAATTGACAATTTATTATTTGAAGCAGAATGAAATAATGTACTAGGGTGATATGTGGTCAGATCTGTATTCTCATGTTGATGAGTAGAGAACTATGCTTGAAATGTTAAGTCATTGTACTTGAAATGTTTTTAAACATTTGTACGTGCAATGAAAGTACAGAGAAGTGTAGACATTTCTGATTTTAATTTTATAAATGTGGTGGAGTTATAGCAGCTGTTGCTATGCATGCATTAATTTGTTTCTTTATTCACCCCTCCCAGTCATACTTTGTCTCTCCAGAACTTACTGCCTTTTCCCAATCCATGTTTCCTCAGCTTGGTCATTAAACTTTTACTTAAAAAGCACACTCAGTTTAACTTTGCCATTGATATTTAAAAAATACAGAATTAATGTTTAACAAAATTGATATATTTTAATTTCTAAATTGCATTTCTTAGTGGCCCTGATCTGATCACACCTCTCTTAAACTAGTCAGAAACAATGATTAGCCAAATTTTCCTCAACATTTTCAAGGATTCAAGTGCTTATTTTCTCCTTTTTTATCTGTGTCACTTGACTTTTACAATACTTTGTTTTGAAAAGAACTGGTGGTGTCTGCAATAACTTCACCGACTTGAAATGCCCAAACAATGCATGGAAAAGCTCTTTATACTGCAATCTAATGAAAACCTGTTTTTAATTTGAAGAATACATTGTGTCGAAATCTCCAACATAAAGGTCATTTGTGTATGGTTTTTTAAAAGCAAGGCTAGGTGACGCAGATTAATTTCATGACAAGCAACAACACTAATTATAGCTTTCCGTTCATTTATTCTGATATATAAATACAAGGTCTGACACCATCTAAGAAGTTCCTGGGACTTTTCCTTCTCTAGATGAAAGGTGTTATCTAAATCCTTTAGAGTGCTTGGCTATAATTACAGAGTTTGTTTGCTGGGGAAATAATTGCATGGCTTATTGCTTGATCCACTCACAATAAGAAAAAGGTAGGCCTTAATCTTGCTAAATCACTCACCTGCTCAAATTAGAGTAGGACCAAAGGTAGGGACTTGAAGCCAAAGCCAGAAAACTTGTCATGGTGCCACCACCCTGGCATCATCTTTTACTGAAGACAAGACCCCACAATGTCGTTCAGTGACTATGACAGATGCCTTCACCTGAAGCTGCCATCCAGCTGAATTCAGAACACTTGTCAGAAGCGAGACATTTTTATAAGATGTGATCATCAGAAAGACAAACAAACGTACTATGCAACTCTGTCCAAGGGCAATAAGAATGAATCTTACTCCTACTGATCTGTGTGGGATTGGAACATGAGCTACATTATAAGTTAGATATCTGTTCTCTATAAAACTGTGGATAGTTGTTTTGAGATTATGCATTAAAGACAGGATTAAGAATTTTTCTTCATAGAAATGCATTTTTGATGGTCTATTTTGTTCTTTAAACCTTCTATAGCATTTCTCTCTCTCTCTCTCTCTCTCTCTCTCTCTCTCATCTCTTTCGTCTGATCGAGGCTTCTTTGGAATGCAATGGGAAAACTTACTGACAAAAGAAAGGCTTCAGTAAGAAAAGAAGCTATTCAGCAAGAGATGGGAAAGCTTCACTGTGGTAGGGAGTGTGGGCTTTTGAGCAGTAACCTGTTTTTCTTATTCCAACCTCTTTACCGACGGTTTTGGGGTGTGCCTACTAGGGGAATGATTTTCCTCCCTGACGGTTATGTGGGAAAAAGAGATTCTTTGTTTGTTGTTCTGCTCTGTTTGAACTACAGTAATATAAAAAGCAAGTCCCTGCCAAGTCTCTGTGAGAGAGTTGGGGGTATATTGGAAACAGGTTGGAAGTGGGAGGGTGAAGGGAGGGGGTGGAACCTGATAGGTAAGCTTGTGTGTGTTTCAGACCCAACAGCAGGTTTTGCGAGTTCTGACACCGGTAATGAGTTTGTTCTCTGAAAGAAGTCTGGGCCTCTGTGTGGATAAAACAAACATTTTTAAATTGAAACTCATAAAGGAATGAAAGAGTCAAAACATTCTTATTTATTCTCTCTGTGAGGGGTAGGTGGAAGGCGTTGGTGTCTGACAGGTGCAGCTTATGAGTAACCTGGACAGTAGCCAGAAGGTCTTGTAAGAACAGACCTAGAAGACCACACCTGTTGATTAAAAACACTGCCCTCTGACACCAAAGGCAAAATTGTGTGAAATGCCACCTCTAGTTCCCACTTTCGACACTGGCTGGTTCTCATTAAATGAAAGTTAATACTAAGATTGTAGTTCCAAATTCTGGAGTATTCGGGTGGACACAGAACGTACCAAATTTCATTTGCTAAGAGCATGACCTTGCCTGGAATGGAAAGGTTCATTTTTCATTTTCATCCTACTGTTGCTGAAGAATAACTTTAGATGTCCTGTAGTGTCCTTTGCAGGACATTTAGTTAATCTACTTAGATGTCTTTGTTCTGCATGGCTTTCTACAGCTAAAGGCTTTATGAAAGTCCACTAGAGGTGAAACTCATGTCACATGCCTAAAGGGTGAATGAAATAAAGCTTCAGGGGAGGCTCTTGGGGAAAAATTTCTCAACATCTAATGTGAAGTGGAAGATAGAAAGGGGCTCTAGACTAGAGAACAGTTGCTTGGATTGAAAATAAAGAACAAGGGGGGAGCAGGAAGAGAAAGGGGAGAATCCGTGTGATGATTTCAGAAAAGTCTTCTGGCAAGAACATTTATTGGTAACCCTTAATTAAACAAAATTTGAGCTAATGACCTGTATGTAGACGCCTCTCTGATTTTTGTTTAATTCCTTACATCCATTCTGGTTTCTTTTTCTTTCTTTGAATTGTTATGTATATCAGTTTTAAAAGCTATCTATCTAAATTACTATGTGTGAAGATTAAGATGAAAAAGAGCATAATCAAATCACCTCTCAAGTCTTTGAAAGTACTGGTCTGTGAACTTTGTCCTCTCCTCTCCAATGATGCTATAAGTTATAGATTTGAGAACCTGCATGTTTTTTTCTGGGTATTAAACCCACATTACTGGGTTTGTTTTGCAGTTTATCTTCCTCCCAGATTCTGGGAGAGGGATATTGTTCTGTCCATGTCACTTATTTCTCTATGCTAGCACTAGAACATCAACTACTGTAACAAGCATGGGGATTACTGGCTTCTCACTTTGTAAATTAAATGCCTTAGCCTGAAGAATGAATAATTTGAAACAATGGAGTCTTGGCCAAATCTATACTACATGTCTATGTATATATAGAATATTAATTATTCCCTTCCTCCTCACTATCTCTTCTATATCTAACCCCCAGCTCCAATACACTTGAAGAATAAGGATTTGATTTAATGTACTTGATGAGAGGGTGATTAACTTAATTTCTCCTCTCCCCAGTAGGAAAAACAGGGTAAGCCATTATTATATACAAAGCAGCTGCTAAGAAAGTTGAGAGAGGCATTCAAATCTAGATTATCTGTCTTCTGTACTTAATTTTCTTTTCTTTCATTCTTTTTTTCTACAGGCTTGTCCCAGATGACTCCCAAGTTCCCATGAGCATATTTTACACACCATCCTGAACAGTAGCCCCAGGATGAGCAGAGGCAGTGATTAGGAACCTTTAACTCAAGGGATTATATTATGTTTTCCTTAAGGAAAATTTGAGAGAGTGTGTTTTTTTGTTTTGTTTTGTTTTTAAATTTTCATAGGATTTGGCCTATTACTCTTACCAGGAACCTATGTGTCATTTATACCACAATGCACATAGTTTCTAGTACCTTCTTTCTCTTCAAACATCGTACTCCCCGCCACAAATATTACATTACATTCTCCTCTACCCTACCCTGGCACACATCCCTTACCTCAATATCATTTGTATTGATTGGTTATAGAAATGCTATGCTGCTTTGGAACATTTGCGCCATGTGGAACATTTGTGCTGGTTAGTGACAGAGATAAATTCTAGATTTCAGTCTTATGGACAAGTATGATTCCATTTACATTCATATATTCCTGCATCTGTGGTGACATTATTTTCTAAGCAGATACTAATGAATTCTCTGAGAGAGAAAAATAAAATAAGAACTAAGGATTTTTCAGAGACAAAAAATGCCCCTCTTTCTCTGTTCTTTAACAGAGTAGTAACTAGATATGGGCTATTTAGAGAACCTTCAAAACATATATTTTTAGTGCTAAGGTCAAGGTTATCAATGATTTTTGTAACAATAAAAAGACAAAACAGAACCATTTAAATTTTCCTGATACAGAAATATTGACATTTCTATCTGTGTAGACCAGCAGGGTGATCAGTATCCTCTTGGTATTTGTGACTTGTGGAGATTAAGTGCCCTAACTCCCCCTGCAGGAAGATGAAGCATTACACTGCTTTGACTTAGGCAAGCTGGCATCAGGAAAAGAACAGCAACATAAAGCCTGGAAAGTTTGGCTGAAGTTCTTCGTTTTGCCACATTCTGGCAATGGTAGTTACCTCTGAACAAGAGACTTATGTTTTCTGGCCTGCAATGTCATCACCTGTAAAACAAAAATGTGGCTTGAGCTGATGATTCCAATGCCCTGCATCCTTAGTTTCCTTAAATTTGGATTTATTTGCATTAAAATATCTAGACAATGGTCCCTTTATTCACATTGGCTATAGTGCTGCGTATAGTAATATAATCTGACCTGGTTCATTACTAATCTGTATACACAAACTGCCACTGTTTTTTCTTATCACTCATCCTGTTTCTTCCACTTATGAGTGTTACTTGAGGCAAAAACTTTATTATTTTAATTCTCATTTTTTTAAAGAGACAGAAGAGATGATAGTACCTCCCCTCAGATTAGTTATACAGTTTAAATAGCATTTTAATAATACCGGGAGGTCTCTTTTTTGTGACTATGAGTACTTAGGGTTCTACAGTGATGTGGGAATGACACAGTTTGAATTATGTGAGAGTTTGTTTATGTTAATTAATGTCAACAATATGGAGCAATGTTGTGAATAATCCAAACTCAGGTAAGTAAACAAAAATAATAATGATGAAAGAAAAAGATGTTTCTCATTTCAACACATTATAATTCTTTCTTTATAACAGCCCTCTTTCATACACCATGGCAACTCAAATCACAGAAAGCCACACAGACTCAGACAGCCATATGCACCCATATACACACATGTATAGAAAGAATAGAACCTTGTCCCTAGTTCAAACCTTAAGGCCTTGACTTATATTTTGTCTGTGAACACTCAGCTTCTTAGGATGTCCAGGGCTCACAAATAAACACTGAAAACAGATTGTGCGATATATAATTTAACATCTTGGCATCAAGACTATTGTTTGTGTTTTTCTCCCTCTCCAAGATCAGATGGAGACTAAAACCACATAGATCTTCTATCTTTTTAAAAAAATATATATTTTTATTGATTTTTTACAGAGAGGAAGAGAGAGGGATAGAGAGTTAGAAACATCGATGAGAGAGAATCATCGATCAGCTGCCTCTTGAACACCCTGGACTGGGGATGTGCCCACAACCAAGGTACATGCCCTTGACCGGAATGGAACCTGGGACCTTTCAGTCTGCAGGCCCATGCTCTATTCACTGAGCCAAACCGGTTTCAGCAGATCTTCTATCTTAAGTAAATAAAATGTCAAAGACTAATGATCAAAGATAAAAAAAAGAATACTTAGTTACACAGGTTGGTCTTGTTTAAAGTGACCAAAGGGGGGAAAATATTAACTCAGAATAGATTTGGCCTTAGGTCCCTGGCTCTTTAGAGTCAAGCCCTAGCTGGTTTTGCTCATTGGATAGAGTGATGGCCTGCAGACTGAAGAGTCCCAGGTTCACTTCTGGTGAAGGGCACATGCCTAGGTTTCAGGCTCCATCCCCAGTAGGGGGTGTGCTGGAGGCAGCCTATCAATCATTCTCTTTCATCATTGATGTTTCTATTTCTCTCTCTCCCTTCCTCTCTGAAATCATAAAAAATATATTAAAGATAAGAGAATAAAGTCCTTTAATTCCTCCCAAGTATTAAGTCCTGTTATGTTCTTTTTATTTCTTGTTCTTCTGATCTGTAATCTTATTTGTCTTAATAATTTATCCCTTTTTGTCCTATTCCTGACCTTTTCAGTCTTCTGCTAGCGTGTTATTTAATCTCTAATATTTTCACTGTTTTACAGATCCCATTTTTCAAGGACCATATACCCTGGTACCAATTGTTTTTGGTACTAGTCATTGAATAGTTATTTATATCCAAATGAAAGATTGAAACATTTCTTCCACATACATGTATAAGAAAACTAAGTCTTATATGAGACTGTTAATAAAAATAGGGTTTGGCATTTAAGGAGACAAGGAAATTGCTTTTTCTAACCTAGAAAATTTGGAAAAACTTTTTTCCCCCAAAGCTACAACTATTTATTTTTCAGAAACAGTACATTTCCCAGACCTACAAAGAGTTTAGGCAACAAGCTTGGGGGAAATAAGGAAGTTACCTTAATCTTGTTTTTTCTGTACTCTCTGTTCCTAACATACCCTCCTACCCTGTTTGTTCAACTGTAAGAGTTATAACGATAAGATAAACCGAATCTAATTTTGTTTCAAGATTTTACGTCATATTATAAAATCAGTGAGAGAGTTGATAAATTTTACCATGAGTACTGTGCTTATAGGTTTGTTATTCTTCTGTTTTCAATGGTGATCATTTTAAAGGTCTAAAGAAAGCTGGGGTTATCCTGAAGTTCAGAGTAAATGTTTCTGGAATCCATTATGTTCTGTGGTACAAATAACATCTGTGTGTCATATCTCTATATATATGAACCAAGCTGTGTGTAGAGAGGTGGATATAACTATTTTTATAGAAAACAATTTTTATAATTAAAATTTACATTTTAGCATGAAAAATGTAAGTCTTAATAAATAGAAAATCCATAAATGCTTATTTTGACTGTAACTGTACACTCACTTAAAAATAATTTACACTTTTTAAATATATATTTGGGTTAAAAGTTCCCCAATTTTGAAGAATTAAAATAAAAACTCATGAGACTCTCAGTAAAGAGAAAATTATTTTGTAATTTAACAGCATTCATTTTAGTCAAATTCAAAATAAGTCTTTCATAAGTGCTTGAGGACATGTCCTTTATTTTACTTGTAACTTCAACTTAGCGAGAATATGACAGTTATGACTTTAGAGATAATTTATGAATTTTAAGTTCACTGAATGAAAGTTACTTCTTTATACATATACATATATTTGCTATACCCAAATAATACAATTACTTGATGTTAAAAATGAATTCTATTATAATTTGAAAACTTAATAATGATAATAACAGTTAGAACATGAACCAATATATGTTGATGGACACTGGAATCCAAAAGTAAATATCTCAACAATTTGGGTAAAATATTCTGATAATATATTCAACCTGTCCTAACATCTGGAATACATTATCAACATTTGCATTAGAGAAACCACTAATAGATTCTGACAAAGTTTTCCTAGATTTATTTCTAAGCATTTATTGCAACACCATTAAAATAGTCTCCATGTGTACCCAGTTCATCCTTGCTATGTTCTGTAAAGCATAGCTTTGTGTAAGCCACTGAGGATATGGGCTCATTTATTACTTTCAGAATATGTTCTACTCTAATTCCAATTCCTACTCTTCATTATAAAGTTAAAAATGCATGTTAATCCTACATGTCCATTTTAGAATTGATCTAAAATATCCTGTATCCCTCTTCAAAGTATTTACTTCTTTCTGTCAAAACACACCATGTTATAATGTTTTATTTCATATTGTATAAAATGTGTACAACAAAAATATTTTTCTGATTATAGAAGTATGACAACTGCTTTTAAATAATCTGAAAATACTTCAAAGTATACTGTTAGCTTGAGTACATTGTCTTCCATTGATTATACATAAAACATGATATATTTAATCACACTTAAAGTATTTATAAAACTGTGTCATAGCATGCATTTTCCCCAGGATGTTATCATAAACAACTCTCTATGGCAAAACTTTGCTTCAATTCCATCACTTTGAAAGGCTGTATATTATGTTATTTATAAACATCATGGTTTATTGAACTCATCTCCTTTGGATTGACATTGAGATTGTTTGCACTATGTTGATAATGTAAACTCCCCTGTAAGGAATGAATATCCCTTACATGTGCCTCTGTACACTTAATTGATTAATTATATGCATAATGACCTAAAATGGGTGTTGCTGAGTTCCACGATTTAAGAATTTCTAATTTATAAGATTTATACTACTAAATTGTCCTCCAGAATATTTCTTACCTATTATTTCCTGCCAGCAGTGTGTGCAAATTCTTATTTTCCCACACTCCTGATATCACTAAGTTCATGGGTAAGGCATGCTACAATACTGTTTGTTGATGTTTATATATTCATATCTAGTAAAGGACTGAAGTATTAAATGACACATGTTTAGTTTTTAGAATTCGTACTTAATCTAGAGAACTCTGACATAATTATATGTAGAAAATGGTTTTCATTCAATATTATAAAAACTCATAAAACAAAGCTCCATCACATCTTTCACTGAACACTCACTTTGTATTTCAATACTTCTGTAGAAGCCCAAGTTAACAAAAAGAGTGTAATATTTGTAGACTTGTTTGAATAATTTATGGGAAAATTACATTCATTTACAGTTTCAAACTTTCTTGTGGAGTTGGAGTCATCCCCCAAGTTTAAGTATCGCCATGGAACTTGCTGGATTATAATGAGCAGATGTCATTAGTCTATCACTAGTACGCATTATCTGTATCACATGTCTTTGGAGCTCCTACTGTCTATTTACCTACTTCCTTTGTCTGAGGTACTTTTTCTTGTGAAATTATTTTCTTTTATAATGATTGCATTAATTTTAATGTAAATTCCAATATAACATCCTGCTTCTCATTACTCCCATTTCCAGTTGTTTTTGGACATGCTGCAGTCACTTGATGTGAGCTGCTTTTACCTTTTGCACTATATTTTCTGCCAGTTGTTTATTTTTTTTCCCTTTTCAATGTAAATCCCTTCTTCCTACTTGATAGTGTTGTATTTGTTGTTGTTGTTGTTGTTGTTGTTGTTGTTGTTTTATGGCACTCTTTTGTCATTGATGATATTTTGTGTGTGTGGGTTTTGGACTCATTACTCTTTTGGGCTTATTGTTAGTCTTTTTACTTTCCTTTTTATGGCCATTCCATTAAAGGTCTTCCATTCTTAGCTTCCGTCTATTTTTCCCTGGGATATTCTGTTGTTATCTATGATACAAACACATGCTACTGTGTTTCCCTGAAAATAAAACATCCTCGGAAAATAAGACCTACTTACAAGTTTCCTTCTGAGTGAAATATAAGGCATCCCCCCAAAAATAAGACCCCCCTAGGCTCTGTCTCAGAATGAAAATTAATTTACCATAAACTGGTCGCTAGGGTCACCCCTACTGGTGTCTAGCAACCAGTGACATTATGCGGAGTCCTGACCTCACTGCTCTATGGAGGTGGAGCAGAGGTCAGAGTGAGTGGTGAGCCCGGGGAGGGAGAGAGAAGAATTTTGCAGATGCGTGTAGAAGAACAGGAGGATTAGAGCAGATGGGACACGGCGAAGGTGGTGAGTGCTGGTCTGTCTCTGGTGACACTACCTGATGCTCTCGGCCGCCCTCATGATGACTGAAGGTTCTCAGTCAGTGGCAGACCCTACTCCAGCCCAGATCCAGGCCCCAGCAAGCCCAGTGACAGTCCCCAGGCAGGCCCCAGGGGTAAATGTCTGATAAAGGGGTAAGGGGGATGTCTGGTGAAGGTGTTCAGTGGCACAGGGGTGGGGAGAGGGGGATCACTTAAAAAGACACAGGATGATCAGAGAGGGCAATCAAAACGACACAGGAGGATCAAAAGTGGTTACTAAAATGGTAACCCTCCTTCTGATTCTCCTGTGCCATTTTGATTCCCTCCTCTGATCCCCCTGTGTTATTTTAAGTGACCCCCCTCCCCCCGCCTTGATACCCCAATTCCTTTTTTTTTTTTTACCCCTAGAAATGAGCGCAAAAAGAAAAAGCTACTCTGTGGAGTACAAGAAAGGAATCTTGGAAGACTCTTGGGGCCAAAATCTTACTGCTTTCTGCAAAGAGAAGATGTTGAGTATCCCATTGCTCTGAAAATGGCGAGCAGAGTATGGTAACCTCATTGAACAAGTGGACAAGGGAAATGCTAAAAAGTGCAAGTGTGGATCAGGTCGGCAACCATTATTTTCCGAGCTGGGAGACCTGATCTGTGAATGGGTTGTTGACAGGAGAGCAAAGGCTTTGGTTGTGAATAGGGCTCAAGAATTTGCCCTTGCAATGGCACCACAGTTTGACATAGCCCCTGAAGACTTCAAAGCATTACAGCACTGGCTGGATAATTTCCTTCAGTGAAGTGAACTGTCTTTAAGATCTACAGCATTGTTTAGGTTGGAAGATACTCAAGTTATTAAGTGAGCACTTGCATTCAAGTCCTTTATTAATGATGCTGATTTCTCTAAATACAATCTTTCCAACATGATTGCTATGGATGAAACTGCAGTGTTTATGGGCCAATCATCTCAAACAACAATTGAACAGCGGGGTGCCTCCTTAGTGTACATTCCCTCCACTGCTTATGAAAGTACACGTGTTTCATGTATTTTAGCAATTCGTCTGGATGGCACTAAAATCCCACCTTTAATCATTTCTAAGGCAAGAAGGAAAAGATTTGGGTGTTTTTATTCTTGAAACTGAAAAAGCCTGGGCCATGTAAGCAGTTATAAGGAAGTGGGTCAATTTAATGCTGCTGCTTGTTATGCGAGGGAGCCAAAGAGGTCTGCTAGTCTGGGATGCAGCCAGCACTCACCATGCTAAAGACATGAAGACATTTCTTCACGAAAGAAAAATAGATCAGATAATGATTCCCACAGAAAGGATGGCCTATCTCCACACTCTTAATATTGCAATAAACAAGCCATTCAAAGACAATTTGCACATGGAAATTAATGACTACTTTGAAAATAGAATGGAGAGAAATCAGAGTGGATACTTTGTGAAACCTAAACTGCAAGAAGTTGTGACTTGGGTGAAGAATTCATGGGAGAAAATCACTGACAGTTGCATTGCAAATGCACTGCGAGCAGGCTACCTTGACAAGAAGTACTCATTTAAAGACAGTGCTATTGCTAAACATGAGAGATTTGGTCCACCAATTCTGAAAGAAATGGAGTCATAAGAAATTCACCAAGAAATTCAGGAATTGGACTGTTTTTATGATGTTCCAGTAGATGATGACATGATTGTAATTGAATAAATGAGTAAATTCTTGATACTGTAGGATTCACAGTTTGTCTGGTTTGTGTTGACAAATACTGTACTACCGTACCATATACAGGTAATAAATTTCCTTTATTTTCATTTAACAATAAATGTGTACCATATTCTTCTTCATGGAAAAATAAGACATCCCCTGAAAATAAGACCTAGCACATCTTTGGGAGCAAAAATTAATATAAGACACGTCTTATTTTCGAGGAAACAGGGTAGATCCTCCAGAGAAAGTACCATTTAGGTGAAAAAAAATGTTTCCCTTTTATATGCACAATTAGAGCAAAATCATTAATTACTGAATATTCATGTGAAGACTTGGAAATTTCTTGGAATATCTATCATACTAGAGTGAATGTTGAAAATCTAAAATACTAGAAATGTAGTGCTGAGAGAAAAGATCAAGAAAACTATGAACATAAAACCTAGTTTCAAATAGTGAATCTAGCATTATTAAGTCAGGACTTAACAGTGATTTTAAGAGCCATCAAGCCAATTTTATCATCAAATATCTGAAATCTTTACAGCATCCCCAAGAAATGATTCAAACATGATAACCAAATACAAACTTGCCAGTTAGATTTTAATCTGTCCCTTATATTGAGTGAAAATATGTTTTGGTGTACATTTACATTTTGACCCTGGTTCTATACACTACCTTCATACATTTAAACAATTCTAGTTACTTCACATCATAATATTTCAAACATTTGAAAACTCATATTTTACTTTCTGTTCATCACTTTAAAAAAATTCTAATCCTCTCCCTGACCAGTTTGGGCCAGTTGATAGAGTGTTGGCCTGCAGACTGCAGGGTCCCAGGATCAATTCCGGTCAAGAGCATATACCTTGGTTGCAGGTACATCCCCACTAGGGGGTGTGCAGGAGGCAGCTGATCAATGTTTCTCTCTCATGGATGTTTCTAACTCTCTGTCCGTCTCCCTTCCTCTCTGTAAAAAAATAAAATAAAATATATTTTAAAAAATCTTAATCCTGACAAGATATTTCAAGTTTCTCTAATTCACTTTTCCCCAGGTAGAATTTTGGTATGATTTCATCATCCTAGTTAAATGACTTATAGTACATGGTTATTTAGATTTTTATATGTTCTTGCCAAAATTTATTATATTAGTTGGGGAGATATTTGAGCAACTAAAAGGAGAATCTTCCTTCAATCAAGAGGTCATAGTATCTAATGTATGATTATATTAACATTTTTTGGGGGGGAATTGAATCTTATATTGAATTACTTAACTTTTAATCCATAGGATACTATTCTATAGCTATGAGTATATACTGAATGTCATCTTGCAAAATTTGGCCCACCATTCTTATAAAGATGTTGCTAGAGAATGAATTTATCATACCATATATTCAGTCATGTCTCCTTTGTTTGATACTCTACCCATGTTATTGATAGTGAACAGAATATATTCAAGGGCAGAACTCTGTGAAACTCTATTACAGAGTGACATTCATCCCTGACTATTATTCTTTGAATACCACTATTCAATCAGTTTGTAATATACCTAAATGAAATACCACCTAATCCTACTTCAACTTTAATCTCATGAAGACATCTTGTCAATTGCCAATATGTTTAATGCATTTCCTTATCAACCAGTCTAGCAATTCTTTGAAACTGCATTTTAAAGGTTTTCTGACTAGGTTAGAACAGATGAAGCACCTGGAGTTTAATAATTCTAATTCAGATTTTGATGTACATAAATTTTGTGTCTCTTAGTAGTTTATATGATTACACTCTGCCTGCTTTTTTAGGTTACAAAAACATGGTTTAGTCTCTTGCTTAGTTGTTATTAAAGTTCTATGACATAGACAGTATTAATATTTCTAGAAAATCTTTGCTTTTACTCCTTCCTGAGCTGAAACTCACAAGTTCAATAGCAAATTATTTGTCATCTACAATAAATATGTATTTATTAAATCACAACAATAGATTTATTAGAAATATATAACAACCATAATTTCTAATGAGATTATTCAATATTTTAATCTGAAGCATATAATTTAAGAACATGAACATATATATATATATATATATATATATATATATATATATATCTTTGCTTCCCTGTTTTTATTTTATTTATTCTTTATTGATTAAAGTATTATTTATGTCTTCTATTTCTCCCCATTAACCTCTCCCCAACCACTCCCACCTCCAGCAAATGCCCTCAACCCTCCACTATCTGTGTTCATTGGTTATGCTTATATACATATATACAAGTTCTTTGGTTGATCGCTTACCCCCTACCCATTTCCCTGTCTTCCCTCTGAGGTATGATAGTTTGTTCCATGCTTCTCTGTCTCTGGATCTATTTCAGTTTATGTTGTTCATTATATTCCACAAAAGAGTGAGATCATGTGATATTTATCTTTCTCTGACTGGCTTATTTCACTTGGCATAATGTTTTCTAGGTCTATTCATCTTGTTTTGAATGTTAAAAGTTCCTCCTTTTTTAAAGCAGCATACCATTGTGTAGATGTTCTTTAAGTGTTTTAGAATCCCCTCATCTGCTGATGGGCACTTAGGCTGTTTTCAAATCTTAGCTATTGTAAATTGTGCTGCTATGAACATAAGGGTGCACATATTCTTTCTGATTAGCATTTCTGATTTCTTGGGATCTATTCCTAAAAGTGGGATTACTGGGTCAAAAAGGATACCCATTTTTAATTTTTTGAGGAAAAGTCATACTGGGTTTTTCACAATGGATGCACCAGTCTGCATTCCCACCAGCAGTGCAAGAGAGTCCCTTTTTCTCTGCATCCTCTCCAACACTTGTCATTTGTTGATTTGTTGATGATAACCATTCTGACAGTTGTGAGATGGTATCTCATTGCCGTTTTGATTTGCATTTTTCTTATGATTAATAACTTTGAGAATGTTTTCATATGTCTCTTAACCTTCTGTATGTCCTCTTTCAAAAAGTGTCTATTTAGTTACTTTTTCCAATTTTTGATTGGATTGTTTATCTTCTTTTTGTTAAGTTGTAAATTTTGGAGATTAAATCCTTATCTGAGATAATATTGGCAAATATGTTCTCCTATGCAGTGGACTTTCTTGTTGTTTTGTTGATGATTTCTTTTTCTGTGCAGAAGCTTTTTATGTTGATGTAGTTCCACTTGTTTATTTTCCCCTTAGTTTCCATTGTCCTAGGAGCTGTATCAATAAAGACATTGCTATAACACATGTCTGATATTTTGCTGCTTATGGAATCCTCTAAGATTTCTATGGTTTCCTGTCTAATATTTAAGTCCTTTATCCATTTTGAGTTTATTTTTGTGTATGGTGTAATTTGATGACTTAGTTTCATTTTTTGCAAGTATTTGTCCAATTTTCCCAACACCATTTATTGAAGAGACTATTTTGACTCTCTAGCCTCCTTTGTCAAATATTGAGTATAATGGGTTGGGTCAATTTCTGGATTCTTTCTTCTGTTCCATTGGTCTATATGTCTCTTTTTTGTGACAGTACCAAGCAGTTTTGAAAACAGTGGCTTTATAATATAGCTTGATATCATGTATTGCGATCCCTCCAACTTTGTTGTTCTTTCTCAGAATTGCTGAGTTTAGTCAGGGTCTTTTTTTATTCCATATGATTTTTTGGAGTTTGTTTTAGGTCTGTGAAATATGCCATTGATATTTTAATGGGAATTGCATTGAATCTATAGATTGCTTTAGGTAGTATGGACATTTTAATGATGTTGATTCTACTAATTCATGGACATGGTATATTCTTTCATTTGTTTATGTATTTCTCTATCTCCTTTTTTTTTTTTTTTACTATCCTTTTATTTTCTGAGTATAGATACTTTACCTCCTTGATTAAATTTATTCCTATTTATCTTAATTTTTTTTGGTGCAATGGCAAATGGGATATTTTGTTTGTTTCTCTTTCTATAAGTTTATAATTGGTGTATAAAAAATGTCATATATTTCTGGGTTTTAATTTTGTATCCTGCTACATTGCTGAATTCATTTATTGAGTCTAATAATTTTTGATGGAGTAGTTATATTTTTTCTATGTACAATATCATGTCATTTGCAAATAATGACAGTTTTAATTCTTCTTTTATAATTTGGATGGCTTTTATTTTTTCTTCTTGTATAATTGCTATGGCTAGCACTCCCAGTTCTATGTTGAACAGGGATAGTATGAGTGGGCATAGGTGTCTTATTCTTGTTCTTAGGGAAAATGGTTTTAGTCTTTGCCTGTTGAGTATGATGTTGGCTGTAGGTTTGTCATATAAAGTTTTTATTATGTTGAGGTATAATCTCTCTATTCCTACTTTGCTGTTTTTATCAAGAAAGGTTGTCAGATTTTGTCAAATGATTTTCTTCATCAATTGATATGACTGTGTGATTTTTATCTTAGTTTGTTTATGTGATATGTCACATTTATTGGTTTGTGGCTATTGTACCATCTTTGCCTCCTTAGAATAAATCCCACTTAGTCATGAGGTATTATCCTTCTAATGTAATCCTGAATACCATTTGCTAGAACTTTGTTGAAGATTATAGCATCCATGTTCATCAGGGATTGGCTTATCATTCTTTTTCTTTGTAGTGACTTTATTTGGTTTTGGGATTAGGGTAATGCTGGCTTCATAGAAAGAGCTTGGAAGTGTGCTTTCCTCTTGAATGTTTTGGAATAGTCTTAGGAGGATAGGTTTTTGTTCTTCTTAGAAGGTTTGGTAAAACTCCCCTGTGAAACCATCTGGCCCAAGGCTTTTGTTTGCTTGAAATTTTATCTCCCAGCCATAGTTACTGGCCTATTCAGATTTTTATGTTCTTCCTGGTTAAGTTTTGTAATGCCACATTTTTTTAGGAATATGTCTATTTCTTTTAGCTTGACCAGTTTGTTGGAATAGAATTGTTCACAGTATTTTTTTTTTTTTTGTACAATCCTTTGTATTTCTGTTGGGTCCATTATTATTTTGCCCCTTTCATTTTTGACTTTGTTTATTTTGAGTCCTCTCTCTTTTTTTATTGATGAGCCTCACTAGAAGTTCATCATCTTGTTAACCTTTCAACGAATGAGGTCTTGGTTTTGGTTTTATTGTTCTTCTTTCTTTATTTTTTGGTCAATGTCATTTTTTTTCCTGCGCTGATTTTTATTATCTCTTTCTGCTCACTATGGGCTTTTCTTGTTGCTCTCTTTCTAGTTATTTAAGTTGTAGAGTTATCAATAGATAAGTTTTTACTAGTTTTTCTTGTTTTTTAGAGGTAGACTTGTAATGCTATGAACTTCTCTCTCAGGACTGCTTTCACTGTGTCCCAAAGATTTTGGATTGTTGTATTTTCATTGTCATTAATTTCCAGGATGTTTTTTATTTCTTCTTTGATCTCTTTGGTAACCCAATCATTGCTCAAAAGCATTCTATTTATCTTCCAAGTGTTTGAAATTTTTTATTGGTTTTATTGTAGTTGATTTCTAATATTGAGCTATTATGATCTGAGAAGTTGCTTGTTATGATTTCAATCTTCTTCAATTTGAAGAGACTTAACCTCTGTTCCAATATGTGGTCTATTTTTTAAAATGTTCCATGTGCACTTGAGAAGAATGTATACTCTGTTGCTTTGGGGTGAAATGTTCTGAAGGTGTCAATTAAGTCAATCTGATATAGTGAGTCATTTAGGATTGTTGTCTCTGTTGATTTTTTATCTAAAGTATTAACCAGTTATATCAATGGTTTATTAAAGTCCCCTACTATGATTGTATTGTTGTCAATCTCTTCCTTAATATCTTCCAGAAGTTTTTGTTATGTATTTGGGTGTCCCTGCATTGGGAGCATATATGATTACCAGAGTTATATCCTCCTGTTGTATCTATCCCTTTAGTATTATGAAGTAGCCTTCCTTATCTCTTGTTATGGCCTTACTTTAAGGTTTATTTTGTCAGATATAAATATTTGTTACCCTAGCTTATTTTCTTTTCCATTTGCCTGGAAGTTATTTTTCTATCTCTTCACTTTCAGTTTGTGTGTGTTCCTTGTTCTGAGGTAGGGTCTCTTGTAGATAGCATATGTATAAGGTTTTCTTATCCATTCAGCCACTGGATATTTTTTAATTAGAGCATTTAATCCATTTACATTTAATTGTTACTTATAGGTATTTGTTTGTAGGCATTTTTATTCTTTGTGCCTCTGTTCCTTCTTTCCTTTATATTTCTTCTTTTTAAAATAGTCCTTTTAGCATTTCTTGCATTTATTACTTGGTAGTGATATGTTTCCTGAGCCCCCCCCCCCCTTTTTTTTTTTCCTGAAAAGCTCCTGATTTTCCCTTCAGTTTTGAATTATAGCCTTGCTGAATAGAGTATTCTTGAATTTGGTCCTTTGATTTGCTTCACTTTATATACTTTATTCCATTCCCTTCTTGCCTGATGTGTTTCTTTTGAGAAATCATTTGATAAACTAATGGGAGATCTCAAGTAGGTAACTCTCTGTCTCTCTTTTGCAGCCTTTAAGATTCTTTCTTTGTCATTAACATTTGCCATTGTAATTATGACATGTCTGGGTGTGGGTCTTTTTGTGTTCATCTTATTTGGGAATCTCTGTGGTTGTGTGACATTTTTCTTCTCCAAATCAAGGAAGTTTTCAATTAATATTTCTACAAATAAGTTTTCTAATTTTTGTTCCTCTTCTTGTCATTCTGGCATATATATATATATATTACTTCATTTTATGTTGTTTAGGAGAGCCTGGTCTACCAGCCCCTGAAAGTTATGCAGGATCTAACTGTCCCTCAATCATGCACACACACACACACACACACACACACACACACACACACATACACAACACATGTCTACAAACTCCCCTTTCACTGCCTTACTCACATTCTTTCCCTCATTGTCATGCTGCTGGCTGCCATCTTCCATCCCTCTATAACTATATTTTGAAATATACAAAAAATTTACTGCATTTTTCATTTTCAATTAGATTTTTTAAAAAGTGCTTCTTTCACTGACTAGGTATGTAGGCTATTCTATTTTGCTTGACAATTTTTTTGCCTATTGGTAGAAGGACATAAATACAAATAAATAAAGAACTTAGTGTGAGTTGCTATATAATCACAAAATTGACAATATAAAACTGAAAGCAGAATTCCATTGAAGAACAATATCTTATTTTATCCAATATTTTCTGGGTTATTAATTTTCCTCAATTCAGCATACTATTTTGTTGTTTTTAAGTCTTGATTTCAAAACAGTTGGGAAACATTGGAAATCCCATCTACAACTAGAGAAAAATCAAACTAAAATAAGAATGTGTACTTAACTTTTAAAATTTGTTTATTATTTTGTTTCTTCCATCACCATTCATTCCAAATATACCTTCTTCCACCTCCATCAATCCACTCCTAAAATACTCCCACTGTTGTCCATGTCTGTGAATTCTTTTTTTTCCCTTTTTTTTTTCAATCCCTCCACCTTCCCAATACCCCACCCCCACCAAAGCTATCTGCCTGCTCTCTTTCTATGCTAAGTGAAATAAACCAGTCAGAAAGACAAGTACATTATGATTTTAAGTCATATGTTGAATTGAATGAACAGACTGACCTACCAAGCAAAATAGAGAATTAACTTTAAATTAAAATAATTATTGTTCTGTTTGTCTAATTCACTGTGTGTATAAGGAACACACTAAAGAAAATTACTAGAAACTCAGATAATTTAAATATTAACAAATAACTTCTTAAAATAAGAGATGTGGCTGCTCAGTGAAATTGCAACTGATAACTATGACTATCAACTGAATATTTAATTTTATTTGGCCACTGTACTGAATTCATGCTCTGTGTTCAAGGATTGAGACATCTGTAGGGAAGTCTGAAACATTGCTATGGTAAATCCTTCCATAATTTACCCCAAGTAAAGGAGTCTGGCACATGCTTTTGGTTCACAGAGAGCCAGGAGGGTTGTGTGATGTACGATATGTTCTAGGTCATTCTTATTGCTTTCTGGCATCATGCTGATGGATAAATGCTTGAATCCTTTTAAAAATATATATTTTTATTGATTTCAGAGAGGAAGGGAGAAGGAGAGAGAGATAGAAACATCAATGATGAGAGAGAATCATTGATCAGCTAACTCCTGCATGCCCCACATTCAGAATTGTGTTCACAACCCTAGCATGTGCC
Organism: Pipistrellus kuhlii; assembly: GCF_014108245.1. NCBI lineage: Eukaryota > Metazoa > Chordata > Mammalia > Chiroptera > Vespertilionidae > Pipistrellus > Pipistrellus kuhlii. Next base: position 67,573,138 of record NW_023425515.1, read on the forward strand.
CTGACCAGGAATTGAACCATGACCTTCTAGTTCATAGGTCTACTCTAAATCTCCAACCTCTGACCCACAGTGGCCAGGCTGAATCTTTATTTTATTTTATTTTATTTTATTTTATTTTATTTTATTTTATTTTTTGTAAAAAGTTTAACAAAACATAGTGAAGACCGAATGAGCTTAAACTTTGAGATAATAAATAAAGCATTAGTTGCACAAGTAAGCAGTTTCTTCACTGATAGAAGATAGTACCTTTAGCTATGACAAAAAAGAGATGTGTCTAGGATGGTAGATTTAGGAAACAAAAATACAGAAATTACATCTGAATTTCACATAAGCAGCATTTTTTAAGTATAAATAATCCCACGAAATATGTGGAACATACATAATACTGAAAAAAATTGTTTCTTTGCAATTTAAATTAAACCTGGCATTTTATCTGGCAACTCTAGACTTGCCATCAATATTTGCAGTGACACTGCAAGGGGTCAGGGCCTTTAACTTAGATATATTTTCCCTTGACATTAAGAAGCCTTGCATGGGATTCAAAAAGCAGTAGATCCTGTGATGAACAGCCACATCATTGGCACTGTCAAAGAGTTCTTTATATTGGCCCCAAATTTGTAACCATTGAGTTTTATAATGTTCTTTGTTGTTTACTATAAAAGTTATTTCTCCTTTCATGCACATGATTTCAAAAATTGTCATGTAATAGGTGATCAAGAATATATATAAGCAAAAATAAAAAATAAGCATATATATGTATGTATGTGTGTGTATATATATATATATATATATATATATATATATATATATATATATATATATTACTAAAAAGCCAGCAATCAGAATGCCTTAACAATCAGGACAAAAGTTTTCTGATATCAGCTAAGTAGCTAAGTGTTAATTTTTTCTCATTGTTTTGTAATGCCAATAATTTTTTTTTCAAACTAATCATTTGGTAGCATTTTTATGATACTTTTTGCCATTTGAAAGGGGTACATTCAAAATATTTATTCTACCATATCTCTGGAAGAGAAATCTGTGATTGTTTATTTTTCTTATCTCCAGTTAAATCTTCCCTTTTTTTGAGAGGCCTGCCCTGATTTCTAAATTAGGTTAATTCCCTCTGTGTAATGTTCTGCCTTTCCCAATGCTTCTCAGAGAATTACTTAAGGTTTGTTTTCTCTGACAGACATTAAACTCCTTGCAACCATTGACCATATACCTTTATCTCTTGCTCATATGTCATGGTATGCAGGAAACTTAGTTTATTGAGTTGAGTTTGCATAAACTAAATTCAGTAGATTTTGACTGGTGGTTTATCTAAAGGTAACAATCCTTTATATATTAAAAGCCTAATATGCTAAGTGTTCGGTTGTCTAGTTACTGGTTGACTGTTAAATCAATCAAAGCGTAATATGTTCAAGATATGCTAAGGCTTCTCAACTGCTTACTATGACATGCACTGACCACCAGGAAGCGGATGCTCTGACTGGTAGGTTAGCTTGCTGCTGGGGTCCAGATGATCAGGACTGAGCAAGAAGGGCCAGACATGCCTTAGAGCCCTCCTGAGGTCCCTCCCTGGCTGGCCAACCTCATGCATCCCTCCCCAATGGACTGGGGAGGCCAGACATACCCTGGAGCCCTCCTGCAATTCCTCCCAGTCCTGATTGTGCATTGTGGGGTCCCTCAGTCTGGCCTGCACCATCTTACAATCCGGGGCCTCTCAAGGGATGTCGGAGAACTTGTTTTGGCCATATCCCACAGCCCACTCCCCTTGGGAGGGTGCCAGAAGGGTGGCTGGGGAGCACTGCTGCATTGGCCAAGCCTCTCCCTATTGGGACTGATTAGGCGTAAGCCCATGGCAGGCACAATGGGGCCAGGATGAGTGGGAGCAGCAGGTAGGAACTGCACGCAGCATTGGACTGCAGGTTTCAGCCTGATCCCCACAGGCCACCCAGAGAGACCCCACCTATACACAAATTTGTGCACTGGCCTTCTAGTAGCAATATAAGACATTACAGAAAATCAAAATCAAGTAAGCTAAAATTGTTCAAATCTATAGTTGAGTACAAAATAATAATCTATTGTTTAGCTGAGAGGTGCTATCATGGGAGTTCCCTGAAATATCAGGAGAATTTTGAAGGGGTCTGGAGTTTCTGAGGAAAGGTAAGCATAGTGAAAGAAGTAATGATTTTATGATCCTCTGTTATCTTTAAACTTGTTTGCCCAGGGAAACATTGGTAACTTAATCACAGCCATTCTGAGCTGAGGGAACTTGCTATTTTCTTTCATTGAACTAGAAAATTTAGTGTTCTGATCCCAGCACATTCTTGCTTCACATTTTACAGTTTTAAAATAAATTAGTGACCTTACAGGAATTCCAATATTCTATTGAAAAGAAGCATGTTTGTCACTAAAAATATTACATTATTAGCCAGTTTTAGAACATACTGAATTTTAAATACTGAGCAATATAGTGTATCATTTATATAAATAGTCTTTTCAAATTATTCGATATTACATAATAAGTTTTAATTTTTTTATTATAGCATTAGATTTTTCTGATGAATGTTAGGAAATGACAGGTACATCTCAATGAGCCAAACTTTTACTTCAACTGCTATCTTATCTGTATAATGGAGAACTAAAAACAATATTTCTTTCTCTGCTTTTAAGTAACGAGTTCTGTTCATGCTTTATCAGGTTTTTAAAGTTTCTTGAATGTGAATTCATTTCCATCTTTCTCGATGCAATCATTTCATCTTTTAATACTTGAATTTGAGCTCCCATATCTTCTATAGTTTTTATGATCATAGAAGATTACATATGGTTTTCATAGGCAAAACTGATGCATTTTCCAGCCTAGAATACCCAGTCTTAGACTGACTTAAGGGTTAGAATGAATTCAAGAAAGTGGAAACAGGAACTACACTGGTGTTTCCTAAAAACCTGGAAAGCCACAGCTTGAGCAGATGACACTAACCCTTTCCTCTGAATAGACCACAGTTAGTATTTCTCCCTTTAACCATTTATAGGGAAGAATTAACACAAAGATAAAAGAAATAACGTGGAAGCCCTGGCAATGCTAAAATTAAGCAGATATAAGCAACTACAGAGACCTTTTTCTAGACAGGGAAATGTCCTGGAAATGCTCACATAAATAGGAAGGAAAGATAGCCTGAATTGGAAGTCACTCTATAGAGGCACTGATGACATTGTTGACAAGTTCAGAAAGTGGTTGTCATCTTTCTTTCCATAGATATACCCTATGAAAGCCCAAAGTATTCTGTAGACTTGCTAAGAAGATATGAGGCAAGATTAATGAGGAAGAGAATAATTGCCTAATAAACACTATTTCCCTTTTCAAGTATCCTATATAATAAAAGCATAGGTAGCATCGCCACAAGATGGCCACCACAAGATGGCCGACAGGGGAGGGCAGTTTGGGTGATCTGGCCAGCAGGGTAAGTCAGTTGGGGGGTAAACAGGCCTGCAGGGGAAGATAGGGCTGGACAGTTGGGGGAGATCATGCCAGCAGGAGAGTAGTTAGGCATAATCATGCCCATGGGGGAGTGGTTAGGGGGCAGGCAGGCAGGCAGGCAGGCGAGTGGTTAAGAGCCATCAGTCCAAAACATCCCAGATTGGAGAGGGTGCAGGCCAGGCTAAGGGACATTCCCCCCACATTCAAATTTCATGCACCAGGCCTCTAGTATTGATTATAATATTGTCATAGAACTCACTTCAAGTATGTATATTTCTCTACATTCCTAACACTTTGCACATGCACAAAAGTATTTAAAATTGCTTATAAATTAAAAATATTTCTACATTTAGAATAAGAGTGTCAATAGTCTGGTTAGTGTTATTTATTATTTATTTTTCTCATCTTATACTAGGGGTGTCGAACTCAATCAGAGAAGGGGCCAAAATCTAAAATCCAGCCTAAATCGCGGGCCAAATGGTTTACTGAACAGTCATAAACTGTCATTATGATGGAAACGCAGCGGAGTGCAGTGATGACAGTGCGGTGCGGGCCACATTGCAAGGCCTGGGGGGACGGATTTGGCCCTCGGGCCTTGTGTTTGACACATGTGTCTTATACAGTAGGATTTGGGTTATGAATAATTGTGCAATAATATAAATATAAAAATCTATATTACCTAAAATTTGTGTGTGTGTGCGGGGTGAGGATGGGAGGGGAGAATCCACTATGTACAAATAATCTTAATTTGTATTTTTTTAAATTCTGAAATCATTGTTCAGTTTTGAATACTCTCATACATGAGCATAAATGAGTGGGATGAGTAAAAATGTGTATGCTATGTACACTGAATAAACTGTGGAATCTTTTACCGCATTTGTAATTAATATTGCAATAAGAATATTTAAAAGTTACTCTGTTAGTATAGAAAGGAGATAAAGGTATATAAGTTAAAATTAACTTAATTTTATAAAATCATTAGCCTTTATTTATTCAAAGCTCTGGCATCTGCACTACAAATTCAAGACTTGAAGAAATACTAAGTGGCTAACTAGTTAATGTACAAATAGTAAACTGCTCATATCACTATTTGGATAAATGACTTTTTAAACTTAGAGGAATATCTCTAGGATCAAGCTGGGCTCTGGGATAACAAGAGCATGAGGTTCTTATAGTGCTCTACATAGGCTTTTATTCTTCCTCTTTTAAAAACTGACATTTTAAATAGAGTTTTTAGAAGTTCATAAAGATAAAGCATACCTTTTCCAGCAGTAGTTTCCTATCATTCCAAAAATAGATTCAGACAAATTCAAATTTGTATTTTTTTTATCTTTCCCAAGTGTCTAACATTATAAAATTAATTGGAACACATTTCATGTTTGTGGTCAGGTAGAAGCAGTATGAAAAGTCTAGCAATTTACCACTTTTGTTTTTAAAAATTCCCAGTTAAAATAGATTGTAATTTCTAGATTTAAAGTAAAAAACAACAACAACAAAACAAAATAAAACAAAAAACAGAACAAAAAAACAACTTCTGTCAGTGTCTTCTCTATTTCTAATGGACAAAAATGTACTTATTAACTATAATAATAGTGGAAGAGATATTTTCCTAACACTCTACCAACATAAATTAAAAGTATGTAAACTAAAAGTATGTTAACTGATTTTCATCTAGGCAATTTTAAGTCAGTTTTGATATTGGTGAAACCAAAAACAGAAAGTGAGAAGACCTAAAGGCTAGAAAGTCATCATTAGCCTAAAATTAGAAAACATCTAATTAGAGGTTTAATCAGCACCACATCTCATGAATCATTAACTATATTTTAAACATCTGCATATCCAATGACAGGTGGGTCTTCATAGTCATTATCCTGGGAATTCAGAGTCTACATCAGATCATTGCCAAAATTTAGGACACTGATAATGACACTGATTTGCATATGTCTAGTGCATTCTGCTGTACAATGAGTCATAACCATCATATTTATGCCTTTGGTCAAACTGGTGGTGGAACAAGGGGCTTTGAAGAAAACAGGTGAAGTGAATAGGGCTCTGAGAAACCAAATCATTTTCCTATGTCATTAATAATTAAGAATACAGGTGTTCTGACTCTCTGGCTTTCTCATCACCAACATATTGACTGCTAAATAAACTGATTCATCAACTACACTACCTAAAACTTCTGATTTGTTTTGGCCGCACACTTAAAATAGCTAATAAGGAAAACAGGCAAAAGAAAGCACTCCACATTTTTAAATATAAGGTTAAAACTATTTTGCATTTTTAAATATAAGGTTTAAAAAAAAAAAAAAAACACCCTGACACAAAACCTCCACTTGACATAAATTCAAAGCTAGAATTCTTTATCTTTTTTGTCACAGATCCTCAATCCCATCTTTCCTCCAATCCCCAACAACCACATAACCTTCCAATTCCTTATTCTACTTTAATTAAAGAAGGAACTCATGGTATCAAACTCCGAATATCTTCTTACTGATTCATTTTAAAGTTATCTCTCTCCCCTCCCCCTCCCTTTGGTTTTGTTTGCTTTTAGTTGCCATGGTACACATTCATGTTTTTGATATGTAAGCTGTCCTTCTCTTTCTGTTATGGTAGATTTTTTGTTTTATTATCTAGAAGAATAAGAAACATCTCTGGGTTCTAATCTCAGTCTTATTTCTAAGGATAGGGAAGCAATTGAATATAATTCCCTTTTTACTTTTTATGTGTCCCTCTCTAAATGTAGGCTAATGATTTGTTGCAAAAATGCACTGAGATTAATTACAAAGCATTTAACAGCCTATGAAATTTAACACAAATTCTTTTGGAACACAAGCAGGAGACATTCTTAAACATTATCTTTATGGGTACATGTTTCCTGGAACTCTGAAGATGCTGGTTCCTGTTAAGACTTTACTGAATGTGCTTTCTCTCCTTTAGGCTGAAGTAACCTTTACAGGACGAGGTCCAATTACTCAATCATTCACTCCAAGTTTGCTTTTTGTCTTCCTTTTGACATAAATACAATTGTTTTTGATTATTAAATGGATATATATTTTTTAATGCATTATAATCTCTATTTAAATTTAACCAAAGTAAGAATCTTACTAGTGTACATTTTTGCTTGCCTTGTTTTGGGATCCAATGTAGGAAAAGTTAGTAAATGAGTTAATTGTCCTTTAAGAACCAATTTGAAAGAGTGAAAGGGGAATTGGGCAAGAAAACTATGACACCTCCCCAAGTTTCTCTGTGACTCTAACCCTTTCTCTTTCTCTTCGAAACAAGAAGATTCCAAATAAGATGAATGGAAGAGTAATATTTCAATTATATATAGAAATAACCTGCAAGATCCTTAAGGATAATTTATTTATTTATTTTATCTCAGATAATTATATCAAGTACACAGATACCATGCTCTAAGAACTAAGAAGGAATCTAGCACAGATCAGTGTTTTCCCAATATACCACATTCGATAGACATCATTGTTAAAGTGACCTTAAAAAGAGGTACGAGACAAAGCATTATTGAAAACTTATATGTTTTTAACTTGAAAAGTGTCACATATATTTTATAAATATTGAATGTGTACCATCCAAAGACCATAACATACTGGTGGATTGCACTGTTTATTTAGGTAGAGTGTGGCTTTGTTTGTTTGTTTGTTTGTTTGTTTGTTTTTTAAGGGAAGTGAGGCTAGATCAATGTAGTTTCTTATTCTCCTTACACACAAAAAGTTGGAGCTGGGATGATCGGATTTAATAGATTAAAAAAAGAAAACAATCTTATTACTGGCTTAGGTGGAGTAGTTAATCTACACAAGCACCAGAAAGAAACTCGTAAGAAAAAAAATTAAATGTAAAGCATAATAAGAATACATAATATTATGTGAGTAATGTGTTCATACTTGAGTATATAAGTTGTAAATCATTATCATTTTTCTTAATAATATGATTAGGAGAATAAAGATAAGTCTTTCATATCAATAATTAATTAATTGTCTAGCATCTATTGTAGATATAATTTTAATAACTGTTTTAAAAAATGTTCCAAGTAATCCACTTGCAAGGCCAAATCACTTCAGAAAGAAGATAATGTTCTACATTTGGTGGGATCAGGAAGGTGTGGTGTAGTATGAACTCCTAAAACCAGGTGAAACCATTAATACTGATCACTATTGATCACAAATAATCAATTTTTAAAAAATATATTTTATTGATTTTTAACAGAGAGGAAGGGAGAGAGATAGAGAGATAGAAACGTCGATGAGAGAGAAACATCGGCCAGCTGCCTCTTGCACATTCCCTACCGGGGATGTGCCCGCAACCAAGGTACATGCCCTTGACCAGAATCGAACCTGGGACCTTTCAGTCTGCAGATCAATGCTCTACCACTGAGCCAAACCGGCTTGGGCACAAATAATCAATTTTAACCACACTTTGAACATAAAATAACAAGAACGGACCAGAAGACACAGCAGAGTAATTTTGCTTCATGATAATGCACCATCACACACTTCAAAATCAGTTAAAGACATGTTAAAAGATCTTGCCTGGGAAGTATTTTTAAAGTTTTTTTTCTTTCCTGTTAGTCATAACCACTCACTGATAGTGGACATATTTTCAATACTTTATCTTTCTATTGGATTTCTTCTAATTTTCTTAGAGTTTAAATTTTGTTGTTGTTGTTTTTATAAAATTCAAAGTGTGTGTGTGTGTGTGTGTGTGTGTGTGTGTGTGTGTGTGTATCCTGGGGAATAGATTAGGAAATGAGCTGTGCATCCAATACATGATCTGCTGTTGTTGTTGTTCTCTGTTTAAACTTGCAACATATATTTTGACTATTCTGATAATTTTACTTCCTGTCTGGGTTTGTGAGCTTTGTTCTTATCTTAGTTATTATACTACTTGTATGTAGATGTTAGTTTATTATCAATATAATTAAAAGAGAAAAGTAGTGCTAGTCATTGAAATCAAGTTGTTTTATCAGTTTAATTAAAAAATAAAATCAAGTCAATTTATTTGTTTTAATTAAATTTATATGAATCAAAATATCTGCATTTGTAGATTTATACACTTCTTCAGAATTTTCAGGTTTATCTACTCACAAATTTTAGTCTATTATATCCTAGGAAGATCTTCAAACAAATAAACAAAAAATATTAACTTTTGTTTTGGTTCTTTGACCAAGAACACATTGCTTTTCTTTTAGAGATGTATTCCTCTACCTAGCTTTTTCCCAATGTCCTTGTAAGTTATATTGCCACCTACTGGCAGCCTCCCACATGGCAGCCATGCTTTTAATCCCCAAACTACATACACTTCTCTTTTAAACAAAAATTTAGGCCCAGCTGGGTGTGGTTCAGCTGTTGAGCATCAACCTAGGAACAAAGAGGTATAGGTTTGATTCTAAGTCAGGGCCTATGGCTGGGTTGCAGACTTGGTCCCCAGTAAGGGCCTGTAGAAAGCAGAAAATTGATGATTCACTGTCATCATTGATATTTCTCTCTCCCTTTACTTTCCTCTCTGAAGTTATAAAAATGTATTTAAGACAAAAACTTGGCTATTAATATTATAAGAAAAATACTCTAATCATTTTGCTAACTATATGCATGATGCAGTGAAATATATTAAATATTCCTGGACTTCTTAAAAAAAATTTGTACAAAGAGCCTCCAAACATTTGTAACTCTATTTTATGATTGATGGAATAATATTTATTTTACATCTTTCTTCTATGCACTTTTTAAATAGTACTTTATGATATAACCTGATTTGTTGATTGATAAGAAGCTTCCTTTTTCTTCTGTGTTTGTTGAAATATAAGTTGTGGGGAACAAAGATAAAATTATAATACCTTGTTAATTTTAGATTTAGAAAGAGAATATTCTAAAATATATTTAAAATAGAGTTATTTTTAATTTATAATTCACATATCTGCTTTGGGTAACATAATAATATCAAATCCAAAGGAAATTTTCAGAACAAAAATAAAGCAATTACCTCTAAAATGATGAGAGTTGTGTCAACTCTTTGAAGTCATAAAATAATTCCTTATTTTACTTTTAATGTAACGGCTACAAGGCTTAGATAATTCTGAGAATATCAAAATCCCATGGGTTGAGAGAGAAGATTGAAGTAAATTCACTTATTTTAGTTGGAGCACAAATACATTTACTCACAACCTTTAATTATTATGGACCATGAAACATTGTTCATTTTGAAAGTATCTTATTAAATATAATTAATGTGTTTAAAAGTTCTTTCCCTTTTCCCAAAAATATTAACCTGGAGTAAGTGTAATTAAGTTATAAAACTTCACTTAAGAAATCAACAAATACTTTGGAGGGTAATCTCAGAGAGATGACTTTAATATCATCCTTTCAGAGCTAGGCAAAATAAAATAAGTAGCAAGAACATAATGCAAATGCAAATAAGAATTCAGCTTTCATCTTCATTTTTAAGACAGATAATTTTTAAATAAAATTCAGAATGCATTTTCTCATTTTCCACCTATATACTAATGCACTGGCTGCTTTATTATATTCTTTATATTACTCTAAATGCATTTTTAAGAAACATCATATCTAAACAACTGTTTTTCTTTCAAATTCAACCTTTTTCTTTTAAAAACATTTTTCAATATCTGTTTTTGCTCTTTTCTTTCACTTTTTATTACAACTTTCTCATGAATTATATAACTTCTTTTAAGAAAGAGGTGGTTTCTTTTCTTGTAAAACATTCTCAATATGTAAGGATTAAAGTCAAGTAAGAAGATGTATTTAAATATAAAGTCATTTCCCTTAAACAATTCTTTTTTTTATTTTTGCATTTTTCAAAATAGGGGAAAAAGGATTCACTGTTTGAATATTCAATTATATCAGCATAAAATGCATTGAGATTAAAAAGTGTTCTGTTTGGAGAGAGTCTAAGTGATCATTTTCTTTTTATTTCTGTGTATTTTTCTAATTTTCCAACCATGCATGAATAATAGTCTCATAATAAAAAAAAGTACACATTGCTCTATTCTTTCTGCTATAATGAAATAATTCTGCTATCTGGATTACTTACACGTATATAAAAATGGTCTAAAGAAAAGTTTCAGTCTTCAGCCTTTGACCCAGTTTGGCAGTCACCTTACATTCTCTGTCTTTTTATTGACTTTAGAGAGAGGAAGGGAGGGAGAAGAAGAGAGAGAGAGACATCAATGTGAAGAGAAACATTGATTGGTTGCCTTCCTCAAATGTCCCAACTGGGGATTAAACCCCAAACCTAAGTATGTACCTGATCAGAAATTGAACTTAAAATCCCTTTTGGTGTACAGGATGACACTCCAATCAACTTAGCCATCCTGCCAGGACCACTTTCTCTTCCTTCCTTCCTTCCTTCCTTCCTTCCTTCCTTCCTTCCTTCCTTCCTTCCTTCCTTCCTTCCTGACTACCTTCCTTCCTTCCTTTTCTTTCGCCACTTAGCTGCTAAGACTCCACATTCTTCTAGTAACCCATTTACTTCCTTCATCTCTTCTCTTTATGTATGTATGTATGTAAAAATGTATGTATGTATGTATGTATGTATCTATCTATCTACTTATTTAATTTAATTTTTTCTCTTCATTTATTTTTCTGGCCCCTCCTCTTCCCATTCTCCAAATTTGGAGTTCTTTGGAATTTTATCCTTAAACTTTATCTTTCCATCCGTACTCATCTTTTAAATGATCACAATTAGCTCTCATGGCTCTCAGTATCTTTTCTAAACCACCAAGCTCTCAGTTAAAAAATCTTCAATTCCCAGGACTCCAGACATTATTTTGAACTTCCAATTCATTAATATTTAAACATCTAAAGGTTTCTCAAACTTTATTTTATTGATCTCAATTTTATAAAATGGAATCACCTGTCACCTACTTGGTTATTTAGCTGCCCCAAATTTGAGAAATATGTGGCCAGATATTCTCACTACTCTTTGCAAACAAATTTGACTCATAAGGCTTACATTTAAAGATGTACTCAAGACAAAAGTCACTCATGGGATCATTTTTATCACTCAGTTAAGAGTTAACAATGAACTTTTTCCTATATATTTATTTGCCCATTTTCTTTAAAATTTCCCTCAAAGGCTGATTTGGAGAGGATTTAGAAATCTCATCACTTTCAGGTGGTATGGTTTTAGTTCTCAAATGTTCCTTTGGCCAATGTTCAATGTAATGAGACATCTTTCAGAAGTGCTTAAAACATCTTATATTTTATAATTTACTGGAAAGAAACAAAAAAGATACACATATATTTTCATGGCCTAACTTTTCCCCAGAGTTCTATAGAGTATTCTCTATATCGTTCCTTTACATATTGTTAGATGGGACATGTAACTGGATAATATCAGATGGAGAAAGACCTTTCACCACCATTGTGGGCACTTGGGCATTTTCCTGGACTGTTTTCAGTGGTAGGCCTGGCCAGGAAACAGCTGAAAATGTTGCAATGTTGCATTTTAATGATAAGAAAACCATGTTAGCAGCAGAATCACATTTTTAATTTGGTGCTGTAAAAGTAGGTGTTTTCTATATTGTCTTTTTTAATTCTTAAATTAGAGAGTTTTTGCTTTCTAAAGGGATCATTTGAAGGAGAAAGCTTTTTTTTTTTTTGTCTATTTAGAACAAAGACTATTAATTTTTTTTCAGATTCTGTTCATGCCAAGCTTAATGCATGAAAGGATAAGGGAATCAAGATAAGGAAAAATGTCAGCAGAAAATTATCACTTTTTATATATACTTGTACTTGCTGACTGCCAATAAGGATCTGCATTATACCTTTCTTTTGTGTACCTTGTTATGCCTAACATTCCAATGCAACAGAAGTGGGATGAAGGATAGCCTAGCTTGATGCCTTTTCAAAATTACAATATCATGAAAGTCATTCCATTCAGACAGATATGTGTAGACAATACCCTGCCTTCAGTGAAATTGATGCATGCAGCCCTGAATGCAAAAATATATATTGAGTGGCAAAGAAAAAAAAATGATACTTCACATTTGAAGTTTTCATACTGCTTTTGTGCTTTGTGTATGTTCTGAATTCATTATCAAATACATTCTTTCAGAATCAACTCAAAGAGCTGCCAAGGGATAATTTAGGGCAGGGAGAAACAAAGTGAAAACACAGTTGTTTAGTGTTTAAACAATACATCATTTTCAAATAAAATGTCTATAGTAAATTGCAGATTGAGGGAGAAAATGATTATATTCTATGATTGAGTTTTTAAGCTACAGGGCTTTTATGATGAGAAAGGGCATCTACATAAAATGTAAATGAAAGATAAACGTGTATGTAATCACACAATCTTCTATTTTGAGGTGTTTTGTGTATGATTCTGAGTTTGTTTGCTGTGCGTGCATGTGTGTGTGTGTGTGCCTATTTCAGAAGGCATTGTTTTAATTGCCTCCATAACTTCTCTTATAAACCTATCTGGATCCAATTGTACTAACATTTTGCTCACCTTTCAACTTCTTTAATGTTACTCCCTGGTTTGAGACAACATAAATTTGGCTTCCTCATCAAGAAGCTCATTTAGCTGCAGCTTGATTGCAAGTAATTTGCCCTAAGTAGCTCCATCTTTTAATTGTCTGTGCCTTTTTCCAATCTATAAACTGTAACTCCAGGCAGGCCATTTTTGTCTGACTATTTCCTCCTTAGAAAAGCATATCTAATAATCCCTACATTCTGTCGCTTTAGGCGTCCTTCACCACTTAAACAGAAGGAATAGGATTTTCATGCAGCTTTAATTGATTTACAAAATAAATCCCCAAATTTTTGGTATCTGGAAAGATGTAATTCAAATATGATCCACAAAAGTTAATGTTGTATCGATATCTTCTGTTATTTTAAGGAGAATATATAAGAAGACAAAGGGAACATCGGTCTCTATGATTACTAATGACAACAGTTAGAAAGTTCTCATTGATATTATAGAAGTTGTAAGAAGGAATTTCTTTTCTTTCAAATACCAGCTTAGATACTCCCTAAATTCTTATTTTATTCTGAGACTAAACAAAGTGTTGGCGGCATTTGGAACAGGCATAATTTTCTCTAATAGAGACATAATAAGATATCATTACATATCTGGGTTTTCTCAAGTTTATGCATAAAACACTGTTTTTAGGATAATTTCATTGAAGCTCTATGATATAAAGTACTGTTTGCAAAACCATTTATTTCTTTCAACTAATCCAGCTACCTAGAATATACCATAAATAGTGTTCATGAGATAGATATATATTCAGAAATAAACCATTCTAAAAATGTAAACTGTACTTTTTTGTGATCTATACTTTTGTTTACTTTATTCTACAGCTAAGTAATAAGATATAAAACATTCTTCTTATCCTCCTAAAAATATGAAGAGCAATTAATGCATATTTATTCACTTCTTTATACTCTTAGTAACAGAAATGTTCTTACTTTTTTTGTTCTCCAAACAAGTGAGGGTTTTTTTGTTTGTTTGTTTTTTGTTTTTGTTTTACTTTTTTTATGCTTTAGAGGCCACTGCTGGACACTTCAAAGGTCTGAGCTTCATAATTCTAAATAAAGTCATAAATAGGATTTCTGTCAATAGCATGAATCTGTTTTTAAAAAGAGTTAGGATATAGGAATTAGCATTTTAACATTTTATTACAAACTTAATAAAGAGGGTTAGAAATTTTACAAGCCAAATATTTTAAAAGTTGAATAAACATTTAGTTAGCCATTCCCTAGCATATTCTTGTTTTTCTTTTTTTAAGTAAATTTAAAGAAATGCCATTGGGATAAGAAAAAAGGTCTACCTATGCTAGAAGGTCCAGTTTACCATTTTAGTTTTTATATACATTTTGAAATACCAGCCAAGTGAGAACAAGCCCTGGTTTACCTTAACTAGTTGGTTTAGACTAATAGAAAAATACTTTGAAATTTTTATTTTTCTACAAAATATCTGAATCTTAAGCTTGACAATATCAGAAACTCTCTGAATAATAGCATCAGTCTTTTAATACAGGTCCTTGCAGGAAAAATAACCAAGTAACAATTTTATTTATCCATTATTAAGTGATGAATATCAAAACTACTTTGATTTTAGAGGTGAGTTCTGAAATATTGTTCTTTTACCTAATCCAAGTGTCTCTCTCTGAGCATATTGCTAATTTACCTTCTATAAACTTATGATATTTTTCTTTGTAAATTTGGGCATTACAAAAGCAAAAGCCTATGGGATAGATCAACAAATGGATGACACATCATACACTCAAGATCATATCACTATGTGTGTGACAGTTGTGCAACTGATATTGAACTCTGCTATGTTGACAGATTAGATAAAAACTTGACAGCCTTTCCTTAAGATGAAATGAATATGTGGTTCTGTTCCAAGAGATTCAGGAAATAAGTTTCTTGGAAATGCAGTTGTTAAAAATAAATATATCATGCCCTCACCAGTTTGGCTCAGTGGGGAGAGTGTCCACCTGTGGGGCAAAGGGTTCCAGGTTTGATTCTAGTCAAGGGCAGGTATCTTGGTTTCAGGCTCCTTCTCAGCCCTACCCCTTTAGAAGGCACCAATTGATGTTCTTCTTTCACACCAATGTTTCTCTCTGTCTTTCACTCTCTCTTCTACTCTCCCTAAAAATCAATTAAAAATATTCTCTGGTGAGGTTTAATAAATATAAATAAATAAATAAATAAATAAATATATCATAACATGTAAGTATATAGTTAATAATAAAGAGAAAAAAACTCTAGCAATGCTACATATCAACATAATCTTTTGGAAAAGAGTAACCAGATTGATCATTCATTCATTCATTTAGCCATTCTAGAAAAACTTACTGTGAGCACCTACTATGAGCAAGACTCAAAGGATACAGAGTTGAACACAATAGATAGGGCTAGAAACTTCACAAGACAAATATTTTGCTGAAAAAGACTGAGATCAATTACTGATTGCATGACGGTAGCTTTGTCTGGATGGTTGTCAAGTGAATCCTTTTACAAAGTTTATTTAGGGATAGTCTCCTAGAACTGGTAATATTTCAGTTCAGATTTGAAGGGTAAGGAAGAGCCAGATAAATAAATTATCTTAGGCAAAGATTAAAAGTACACATGCTGCCACTTGCTCTACCACTTACAGAGTCACAGAGCCACCGTGCAGTGCCACTATACTGTAGTTGTCGTTATACCACACACCTTTCATTTTACCCCAAGTTGGCTTGGCGTTTTTGTTCTTTTCTGTTATTTACCCCTCTTTTTTTTTTTCCTTTGCTATCCTCTTACCTCTTCTATCCAAAATCAAATAGGTTGTTGAAAAAAACAATGATAATATTTGTGTGTGTTTTTTTTCACATCATTAAATCAATATATAATGAAAAACATTTGCTTCCCCCCTTCCTAATGCACATAAGCTGTACATGTCAGCTCAATGAGACAAGAGACCACATTTCTGCTTCTTTTGTAGCTCACGTTAATCTGCATACAGGGATGTACAGATATCACAACTCAAAGCCTACATCTTATTTCAGTGAAAAGCTATGTAAATGAACAAAAAAATGATTTACTAAATGCTATTGTTAAGAAACCATGCAGGTAATTTGTTGCTAACACACAAGAGACTTATATGAACAATCATTGGCCCTTAGAAAATACAAACTTTTTAACATAAGCAATTTCATATTTAGAACTGAAATTAACATCTGATCTCAAATTTTCACTTTTACGCCTGTAGACCATCTTGCAAACATCCTGGACAGGTTGAAATACTAGCAAAATCTACTGTGGAGAGTGCTGAAGCATCTTACTGGTAAGTCTCGCAACACAGTTATTTTTGGATAAGCATCAGATGTTTGAGGATATTATCTGACTATTCAAACAACTTAGATAACAGGTGGCAAACGTTGCAGATCTTATTTCTTATCAAGTCTGCCCCAAACTGAAATATCAGGAATGCAATAATATTTTCCTCTGGAGTCTTGTATTTTTCCATTAGTTGGAATATATTTTTTAATTTTTTTAATTCTCCAGCTCAAGGTATTTGATAAAAAAATTATTGGAATCTGCACTTGATTATGAGTCTCACTCTTGCAACAGCAAGGATCCTGTTTTCTTGGAAATATTTGAGACAGCCTCATGGTGAGCTATAAAGTTATTAATGTTGCTTGATATTTGCTTTGACAGCTGCTCTATACTCTCTTTAATCATCTTCATCATGGTTCATAGCTCTTTTTTCCCTCCATTTCACTTTTGTCTATGCTTCTTAGAAAGGAGGATGCACACAGAAACCCTGATAAGCCCCCTTTCCCTTTATATCCCTCCTGATTTTTCTATTCTACAAATTTAACTTTGTTCTTTCATTCATACATTTAGTCATCCAATAAATATGTATTCAACATCTCTTCTAGGCAAGGTCCTAAATAAGAGGATGATATAAAGATATGTTACATAAAAACATAATTCATTCTTTAAGTAAATGTATTAATAAATTAACAGGCTAAGGCAGACTCCAGACAGGTCAGTAGCCTGTGACAAGACCCTTAACACGGAGGCTAACACTGTGGGTTTTGGAGTCAAGTAGATGTAGATTTGAACCTGATTTCATGACTCACTAGCTAGGAACTACTAAGGTACTTAACAGCTTCCTGTATATCCCCAAACTTTAGTTTTCTCATCTGTAAGTGGGAATAACATAATACCTTCTTTATGAAGATTGAATGAATATGAGATTTAGGTCATAGTAAAGCTTTAATAAATTATGGTAACAAATATGGTGAAAGAAGTGTTAATACAAGTATTAAAAACTATAACAAAATTAATTATAATAATAAGGTAAGGGACCTGATAGAGATTTAGAAATCAGAGATAGTGGAACTGGCTGTGTCAGAGGAAACCTTGCTTTGAGATAATAGGCATGAACCTTCAAAATTGAAAATTGCAGAAACAAGTGTGTAACTGATTGGAGAGACTGAAAAGAGGTTGTACTTACCTTCATTGAATAACTTCACAATAAATATCCCAGACCAGGAACCCAGCATATATTGCTTCATTTAATCCTTACATCAACCCGATAGGTAACTATAGTTCTTCCTCTCTGTAGTCACTATTTTACAAATGGGCAACTGAGACACAAAGAGTTAAGTCTCTTGTGCAATTGCCCATCTAGGAAGAAGTGGAGCAACAATATTAACAAAGATTAACTTCCCAACATACTATAGGAGGTGTTAGAAGGAGGGGAAAAAAAACATTTCAGTTTAGTAAACATTATATTTTAGGGCACCTGGTAGATTATGGAATACATTGTTTTACATTCATGTTTGTTTAACAACATGTGCTGGTTGTTTGAAGAGGTTGAGCCCTGATTACAGAGTTCAAGTCTCTGAGCTTTGCATGGAAAGGAACAGAGCCTTTGTATAGAAAACTAGAAATCTTCTCACTGGTGTTCATAACAGACTGAAAAGTTGGACACTGCTTGTGGAAAGCAATCTAAAAGATATCTCTAGGTATGTAGGAGGCAAGAAATGCAGTTTCTGTGTGGGCAGGCAATAAAGGCAACAAATAGGATTGAATAGATGGGGAGATGTCGGACATTGACCTTTTCATAAACCTAGATGACCAGATGTGTTGTTAAAATAACCATGTACTGTTCAAAAACAACAACAAAAGGCACTGCAGGAGAGAGGAAGAAGGGAAGAGTTATTGTACGGTGGAGAGTAAGGAATTTTGGTTTTTAACCTGTTGCCTTTTGAATAGCAGGGAAAATACCTAATTATTTACTAAGTAGCTGGAAGTGAAGCCCTGGAGCTCAGGAGCATAGTAAGTCTGTGAATGCAAATTTGAAAGTTTTCAGTATAAAAGTGATTTTTGCAAAGCAGAAGTGATTAATTTCTAAAGGAGCTTGCATTTCTACTGTAAAGCTTCATTATTTATTCCTTCAGGTTAAGCCATATCTCAGAAGAGTGATATACACATGAAAGTCTTGGTTGAACTTTGTTCCTTGGTTTGAAACAAGCCATGAAATTCAAGTATGCTTGTGAAATGCAAAAACATTTTATTTATTCATAAGCACTCAAAATCAAGGTCAAATCCCTTATTTAAACAAATAATTGGCTGTGGATATCATAGTTTAAAGGAGTTAATTAGCAGGCTTTAGAATTTCCCTTTCCTGCTGCAGACTTTAGCTTTTATACAGCCTTGACT